>NC_133485.1:16669448-16862925 GCF_025370935.1 Choristoneura fumiferana
TAGGAAGAACAATTAGGTATTTAGATGATTTATGTTCACAATTCAGGACTAAATCTTACTCATGGATATCCATACAAAAGTTGTTGAAATACACGGTTTGTGCACCGTCTTAAAAACTGGCCAAAGGGAGGCTTCTTTGCGACCTTTTTTTTAGGGCTTTGAAAGTAGGTATACGGCAAATGAAACGTGCGATAACCGCAACAGCGTAAATAACACGGTGGTCGCTCAAATTCAGTAAACGACATCTGGATTCGGCTTTATAATGGCTGCAATGGTTCCAACTAATGTGAAGACGACGTTCATTAGTCCGAAATAGTTTGCAACAAGATTGGCAAACGCATTAGGTGAATGGAGTGGAATTGCCGCATAAAGGTGAATCCAAGGCTGATCTGCAGGTGCTTATTAAAATCAGCACTGGTTCAAGTCTATTTCGTGTCTGATTTAGTAATTAATAAGAATGAAAACAAAACAGAAACTTATATTGTTAATAAAGGATTTGTATTACCCCTGTCCATGTAAACATCATTCAACATCCAAACTTCGTCGAACAAACTTTAAATTCTGCCATTTTCAGGTTTATTGACTTACATATGGTTGGATATTTGGGTGCGCATTACTTGTACATTTTACAATCTACCCTCTTTCCGTACACGGTGCTCAACATAAGCCTTATTTTTACATATTTACACAGTAAGTTTACGCTTCATTATACATTTCTATTTATTTCGTAAGGGAAAATTCTAATTTGTATCTGATCAAAACTGGCATACTAATAACCAAAAACAAGAGACACATTTCATAAGTTCTGCGTCAGAAGCTATACAATTTAATGGCTCAACGTTCGATTCCAACAAAATTGTAGTAATTTCACTGACTTAAAAACATCGCCAAGAAAACTTTGTAATTGTCGAAGTTGGAAAAACATTATATTAAATTACCACTATACAGTATCCAATGCTGGACCAAAACTACATTCATTGTGACAATTATGCCTAATTTGCAGTACGGTGCTGATATAGAAACAATTCATTTACATTCAGCGCTTATGCTGTATCACCAACATCTCACCTTCACACCTTCTATAATTTATACAAGTACATCAAAAGACCAATACACTTAAAGGGCCATGTCAAACAGAATGCATTCTGCGTCCTTCGCTCCAAGCAGCTCATGCATTAGTGTTACTTTGTATATTCTTCAGCTTCTTCGTATTCTCAATGAAGCATTTCCTTAATGTTAGCGAGGTTTGACTATGATAGATTAATTGTAAGTATAAAGTTAAAAACAATAATGGATAATTATACTGATATCAGTAATTTATATATATAACGTATGTTTTTAGAAATTGATAACGTGATGTACAATAAACAATTTGTTGTAAAATAAACTAGAAAAAAGTGACCAAAACCAATCTACAGATTTATCTAAAAACTTTTCCAATTACTAACTCCACCATACATTACATTGTACTAAAAGACGAATGTATTCTGTCCTTTATCCTTCTATCCTTATCATCTGGTAAGACCGCTTTTACCTGAGGCTAAACGGTATACCCAACTTACTGATCTATTCATGCCCTTTCCAGTCCACGTTGACCTTCATTTGCTAACAAAAGAAGTTGAAGACACACACCAAAAAGCACTGGCAGGTTCAACAAATCCTATTCAAATACAAAAGTTTTTGAACGTACTCTTCTAGGTTCTAACATCAGTACCGTACTAGCTTCAGTATACATTCCGCTGTTACTAGCACCCCATGAGTGTGACGATGACGCTCAGAAGTGCAGCTGAGAGCGGTATTGGAGACGCAGCTGACCGCCATGCTGCATGGCCGCTGGGTGTTCTCCTGAGGACAAAGGACACTGTCAGGGGACTGTATAAGAAGATACAATAGTGGTGCTGGTGCATGGATAGGATGCAAGTAGTGAGTTGTGTTTACTGTGGCGTTCTAAAGGAAGGCCTTCTTTTAATGTTAATAAAGTACATTAACACAATGACACTATTAGAAGCACACCTACAAACATATTATTACCCACTCTTACATTCCCCTCCTCGTAAAATAGAGAACATTATTAAAAATTTACGGCATACATATTTTTATATTTCCACTTTGAAGTAGATCTTACATTGTAAAATATTTATTCTAATGAAAGTTTTTACGAGCTTGCAAGATTACGCTGAGATCCTCCAGATGGAGAAGCCACCGAAAATACGTATGCATACCCAAGTCAATTGGAAAGTATAAGAAACTTACAAAGTACTGTTGCGTAGGTCCTTTATCATAAAAGAAGCTATTTGTCTAAGTTCCGTGGGAACTGTTGATAAGGGATGCTGAAACTTTGTAGTGAAAGACCTTTTTAAAATTGTTTCAGTAGTTCCAGAGCCACGATACTTAGAAGATAATATTATGTACCTACTATACCTAAACACAAAGTTGCTAAAACACACATAGCGTTGCACAGGGTGCAGCAAGCAGCAAGATTAGTTTTTTTTTAACTAAAGTGGGTAGTTATTTAAATCATCATCATCATGTCAGCCGAAAGACGTCCACTGCTGGACATAGGCTCCCCCAAGGCTCTCCATTCAGACCGGTATTATGCTTTCCGCATCCACCGCGATCCCGCAATCTTAACCAGATCGTCGCTCCATCTTGTTGGAGGCCTACCGACAGCTCATCTCCTGGTCCGCAGACGCCATTCGAGAACCTTCTGACCCCATCGGCCATCAGTCCTGCGAGCAATGTGCCCCGCCCACTGCAACTTCAGTTTTGCAATTCTTCGGGCTATGTCGGTAACCTTAGTTCTACTGCGGATATCATCATTTCTGATTCTATCCCGCAGAGAAACCAAAAGCATAGCCCTCTCCATAGCTCTCTGAGTGACTTTGAGCTTCCTCATGAGGCCCATCGTTAGCGCCCACGTCTCAGATCCGTTATTTAAATATCACAGTGTAACCTTAAGGTCTCTACCCACAACCATATTATACCATTGTGGCCGTATAAGACCTATCAGGCACGGAATGTAACGCGAGACGGTCTGCAACCTGTCAACGGCGTGTCATACCCATTTTTATTTTATTTTTTATTCAACTGGATGGCAAACGAGCAAGTGGTCTCCCTGATATAAGAGATCACCACCGCCCATAGACACCTGCAATACCAGGGGATTGCAGATGCGTTGCCAACCTAGAGGCCTAAGATGGGATACCTCAAGTGCCAGTAATTTACCGACTGTCCTTACTCTCCACGCCGAAACACAACAGTGCAAGCACTACTGTTTCACGCAGGATTAGCGTGCAAGATGGTTGTTGCAATCCGGGCGACCTTGCACAAGGTCCTACCACCTGGGAAATATACCCATAAGTATATTCTAAGTATATATTTGTTTTCTTTTTTAATTATTTTTGTATTTTGTAATCTCATTTTATATTATTTTACTTTATTATTAGTATGTTTTTGTTCTGTATCTATTATTTATATGTGTGTGTCCCGAATAAATCTTTTCATTTTCATTTTCATAAGAAGATCGGCACCATTTGTGACGCTTCGTGCATGGCACGTGATGGTGACGGTTGGTTAAGAAACGTGCTAGTGGGTCTCATACTTTTGAATACAAAGAATATTTTCGCCTGACACGTTCCTATTACGGTCATGGTATGATAAGGTGTAATGGGTAGAGACCTTAAAACGCGACGCCCGAAATGATTCTTACGCTTGCTCTGTCTTTTATTCCGTCTCCTACTTAACATCAAGTGCTATAAAGAGTGGTCGCTTTTAAATTTAAAAAAAAAACGGGCAAGTACGAGTCGGACTCGCGCACCGAGGGTTCCGTATAAATATTTTTTTATTATATGATGTAACTAAAAAATTACGGTTTTCGCAATTTTTCCTTTATCTGTGCTATAAGACGTTGCTTCATACAGTCACCGGCACCAATATCTGACGCAAAAAGCAAGCATAAATATCTGATACGACCTTATTTCTAGGGCCGGACGGACGTGTCAGATATTTTTGCACGCTCCGCTGCGGCAGATATTATGCTGGTGACTTACCAAATTTCAAGATCCTGAGTTCACGGGAAGTACCCTGTAGGTTTTGATTCCCTTGCGAGTTTCGAAAATTTGCGGAAATTTGCGGCATAAACGGCTGTATCTGTTGATTACGTTGGCTTAGAAGTTTGATTTTTTCACAGCTCTAAGGGACGGTATAGACCTGAGTATTTGATATAAATTTCAGCTTGACACCTCCACGCGTTCCTGAGAAAAAGGTCTTGACAGACGGACGAACGGACAACAAAGTGATACTATAGGTTCCGTTTTTTCCTTTCGAGGTACGGAACCCTAAAAAAGTCACTACTTTGAAAAAATCTCGTGTCTAAAATCAATATGTCAACAAAATTGAACGACATAATGTTCATAAGGTTCACCTAGAAAAAATATCTATTTTGAGGTAAGATTTTTTTAAGTAGTGACGAAATCTCTTTGTTCAGCAGCTGTCAAGCTAATAATAGTGATCTAAATTAATACTTACCGCTCAGTACATGTACGAGCACAGATCTCGGATTGGCGTTGGCCGGAGCACAGGTATACCGGCCAGAGTCAGGCGCCTTCGCCCTTTGCACCAGCAGGTGCGATGTGGTTGTCTCTCCCTTCTCCGTGATCACTGACACTCCACCACGGGGAGAATCGTAGTTGATTTCCTACAGAAACAAGCGAAACCTAAAGATAAAAACCGGCCAAGAGCGTATCGGAGACGCTCAGGATAGGGTTCCGTAGCTATTACGAAAAAATCAAATAATTTTCCTAAGGATTTCGTGTTGTGTACGGAACGGAATCTTCCAAGTTTGGGTATATTTTCTACTATTTACTCATAAACTACTAATAATTCTCAAGCAATCTACGCTGCTATAATTTTATTTGTAAATTTGATATATTTAATACGATTCTATTTTTTTTTAATTTGTCCACTCAACAGATCGATTTTAATGAAAATTTGCACTTTATAGTTTAATATTTCGCAAAAAGATCACTGAATAGAAAAATCGTCTTAGCAACCTCCCATTGGTTTTAAAAGACCTATCCAACGATACCCCACAAAATAGAGTTAGTCGAGAAAAAGTACCCGCAGTTGACGTCTATGGTTGGTGCCCTAAAATATATATTTTTAGTATAGTATTTCCAGGGCAGGCAAGAAAACGGACAATGACACTTATTATTATGTTAAGCTCGAAACAAAATTATATATCGCTCTTCATCCTCGTCTGTATCGTTTTCGCTTATTACTGCGTTTCATGGTACGAGGTGGGGTGTGGTGGGGTTAGAATCACGATAATTTTCTTTTATTAAATGAATTGATACAATTGATAATTTTCCAACCTCACCAAGATTGGTGATCGCTGTAGTAGGCACAAAGGTGATTGTCCATTTTTTAGTTTGTTTGTTTGTATGGATACATGCTTCATTAAAAGACACATGGGAATAGAGACGACAGTGACGTATGTAGACAAGGGATATTGTGGCATCATGACATACACATAGGTCACCCTAGCATAGTTTTATGTACGCTCAGAGACGGAAAGACCAGGCTGAAAACCAGCGCCGAGGCCTCGCGGCTCGCTGCGTGGACTCGGTATATGCTGAGCCGGTCCTTTTGCTAGTTTCATAAAACCACACTCACTTTAATGCCTCTTATTATGCACCAGCCAAATAAATAACTATTATAATGCATTGTTTGAGTTAATTTCAAATTCCGGTTCTTTTATTTTTTCATTGTACTCGTAGTCACTACTCTTTGTGTCTGATATCCTGTTAATAAAGAGTAAAAGATCCATTTTAGGGATAAGTTCGCCTTAGTACATCTTATTATCCTGTGTTCTGTTATTTTCATGTAATTTTATGTACAATACAGAGTTTTACAATAAAATACAATACAGTACAAGCAAATTATGCTATTTCAGCGTGTTTACAAGTTTTTATTTAACTTGCTCTGTAAGTTTGTTTGGGTCAAATCTTGGAAGTTAATTTTTACCCACTTTTAGTGATCGAATTAACTTGAAATTTGGCATGCCTATGTAAATCTGGTGACAATGCAATAATCTGGCTGTGAAGTCCTGGTGGCCCAGGCAGGCACGTCTCTGCAGGACAGAACACCTCAATGGTTTATAGGATCGACTTGAAATTTAGTACGGAAATGCAGTTTGGACGACAATGCAAGTACAGTCAACAAAAAGTACAGTCAGCAAACAAAGCTTGTATTTAAAATGAAATTTTTGGCAAAAACTTATTTTGTGGAAATTTTTTTTTCTTCCCTTCTTTCTTTCTATGATATCAATCAGCATTTTGTTTGGATACACATAACACAAGCCATTAGATGCAGGTCTGAATTGATCCCTTCGTACTCGAGTAACTTGTTGACGACCGGATAGCAAGTGGTTAGGGAACCTGACTACGAAGCTTGAAGTCCCGGGTTCGATCACCGACCGGGGCAGATATTTGTATGAGTAAATAATACTAATTTTTGTTGCTGGGACTTGGAACATTTACTATGTATTTTTTTTTATTAACCTCGCACTTTTTTTTACATTTACATTACATTACATTTGAAATTTACCACGAGCTTTGCGGTGAAGGAAAACATCGTGAGTGCTTGTGTCAATTTGTTTATCTTTTGGTACTCTTATGTATTTACCAAAATATAACTAATCATAATTTTCTTAATCTATTTACTTTATTTCTTAAATTTACTTGTTTGACTTTTTTGCAACAGTATTCCAGCACTTTCTCTGTTTTTTCCACTAATTAATACAGGCAATTTTATAATGCTTATTCTATTACTATGTATTTAAGTGTGTATTGATTATATAAGTTTGTTAACCTGTTGTTATCTAGTACCCACAGTACCAAGCTTTGCCTAGTTTGGGTTTAGGTGAATTGGTGTCAATTGTCCCATGATATATTAATTTATTTGTGTTCAAAGAAACGATGGATATCTTGGAACTAAACATCAACATGACATATTTATTTCGTTAATGTCACCGTACATATCTCCAACCCGTAGATTATTTGCTATTGCAGACAAAGATACAAGGATATTGTGAACATAATAATGTGAGCACATCCATATTCTTATGGCACGCTGCTACGAACGAAATGTCTCTGTTCCGGTTCAGTGAACGCATGTTTTCCAAGCGCGTAGCGATCAATTCGAATGGATATAAAACTACACCTAACGCGACACAATGTATTTTATGAGAAAATGAGAGGCAACGACAAGGATGTTAAAAATGTGTTTCATCATCATCATCATTGTCAGCCGAAAGACGTCCACTGCTGGACATAGGCCTCCCCCAAGGCTCTCCACTCAGACCAGTCTTGTGCTTTCCGCATCCACCGCGATCCCGCGATCTTAACCAGGTCGTCGCTCCATCTTGTTGGAGGCCTACCGACAGCTCAGCTCCCAGTCCGCGGACGCCATTCGAGAACCTTCTGACCCCATCGGCCATCAGTCCTGCGAGCAATGTGCCCCGCCCACTGCCACTTCAGTTTTCCATTTCTTCGGGCTATGTCGGTAACCTTAGTTCTACTGCGGATATCATCATTTCTGATTCTATCCCGCGGAAAAAAAATGTGTTTGTCTTAAATGTTTCTCATCATTCATCATCATCATCATCAGCCTGCAGCAATCCACTGCTGGACATAGGCCTCTTCTATGGCACGCCACAATACTCTGTCTTCAGCCCCTCGCATCTATCCGCCGCCAGCGACCCTCTTAAGGTCGTCCGTCCACCGTGCTTCAGGACGCCCTACACTACGTTTTCCCATCCGTGGTCTCCATTCGAGGACTCGTCTGCTTCACCGTTCATCGGTCCTACGATAGACGTGGCCAGCCCAACGCCACTTCAGCGAACTAATTCTTGTAAATTTTAAATGTTTCTAAATGAAAGTAATAACCCCAAACTCACTGTTAAACGTAGCACACGAAAAAAGGTAATTAGATGATAATTTTTCTTATACATAAAAGGGATTTTTATAGATACCGAGTTTTGTGCAAATGTCAGAGAGATAAGTTACGAAAAATCCTTCTGGAAAACAGATTTTATTCACGTTCAGTGAAGAAACAAGAAAACTCAACAATCCAACACCAGCTTCAATATTTTTTTAAGAATTTGTGATTGTGAAATAATTTTCTTACAAAACCATAAATGATGACAAAATGGTGAATCCAAATCTCAAGAAACGAGAATTACTAACCTCAACACAAGCGAAGTTGGATTGTAATTTAATAGTCTTAATTAAATAACAAACGTATTACTTTCATGGACGTTATTGGATTAATTGTGTAAACATTCTCGCGTGACGCCAAAGCAAAACTAATGAGAGCGATATTCAGTTACTAGATCATTATTGTGTTTCAATGGTAATTATAATTTCAAGAAAAAAAAATACTTCGAAGTTACTCCACACTAACTTTCTTGGCGTCTCAGCATAGACCAAATGGTGGGTTGATAAAAAGTAGGTGGGGAAAGGTGACTAAGCTGCCTTGGACACAGTCAGTGGAAGAAAATGACACAAGATTTATACCCCAGAAGAGGGCATCAGAGTGAAAAGAAGAAGAAAGAAAGGAAATGAATGTTCTTTTCGATATTCCCATTCGATATTAATAGTGACAACTTTACGGAGGCAAGGGCAAGTTAAATTTGACCAACTTCCAGTAATCAGATTGACTTGTGTAAATTGCGTGACAACACAATAATCTGGCAAAGACATCCTGATAGTTCGGCTAGGATCGTCTCCGCAGAACGGTACTCTTTAGCAGTTAATGGCATCAACTTGAAATTTGGTATGCAAATGTAGTGTGGGTGATGCAAGTAAACTTGTCAAAAAGTACAATCAGCAAAAAAAGCTTGTATTAAAAATTTATTTTTTACCAAAAAGATTTTATTTATAGTATTATTGTGCCTCAAGAATTATGTTTGCATAATGAATACTGGAGAGAACTATTCAAATAATTCTGTTCAAATAAGTTTTAATTTACCTAATATTTAACTTTTTCTGGACCAGACTAATGTCTACAGAAAAAATTTAGATCAAATAATTTATAGGACCATGCAATAAAAACAAAATCTAAAACTATCTTAACTAAAAATGCACGTATTACAAGTACTACTGTCGAAAGTCTCCAAGGTGTGACAAGTATTACATTGCCGAGTTCGACTAATCATTTAGAATCCTTTAGCCCCGCATTTGCGCAATGAAACGCAACGCAACCTGCACAATATCTCTCCCGCTGTAAGAAAAACTTAAGAAGAAGTTGAAGTCTGAGATACAGTGATAAAAATCTATGCGACAACAATATCATGTTGAGCACAAACCAGCTGTCAACTGCACTCGATTCTTGACAAACCAATTCTAGCGGCGACTTTTAAACCGGAGCATTAAGTTCAATTTATTACAACAGCCAAAAGTGGACAATTTTATTTTCTGGCAGACTGTGTCGCGGCTCATCCTGGCATTGGTTCAAATAGTCGACTTCCAGAGTTTTCTTGTAAATAAAACTTGGGGAAATTTTCTAACGACGCCAATTTTTCGATTGGGCTTTGGTGCGGCTGCGTGTTACACAGAAGCAAATGAAAACTGCACAACCAATGATATATAAATACTGGGATAAAAATGTTGTTTTGTCTATGAGTATACCAGAGGACATCGTATTGTCTTACATTGAACAAAAGATTGTCATAAAATTCTTAGAAGAAATATGCACTTAATGTACACAAATAAAGAAACAAACGCAGTTGACAAACTTATACATCCGTGTACTACACGTATCTAACCAACGGAATCTTGACTAGCTGTAGAACCTTTATACTGAAAATATCTGAAATTGAGAGAGAGAGAGAGAGAGAGAGAAACATTTATTTACACATATTCGATTGCATTACCAGATCAGGAAATTATTATGAAACTCACTTTGAGAACGTTCTACGATGGGTCATTTTAAAGGATATCAGAATCTGTTAGTAAACCTTTAATGTAAATAGGATTTCGATGGACATTGACAATATTTACAAATAAGTCATGGATGGGTAAAATTTATTATGTACTGACGGTCTCTTATTTCTTCACTATATCCGACAGGAAACTATGTATATAGCGGCTGAAACGCTCGTAGAACTACCCTTAATATCTGTATGTCTTTTTTCATAATAATCTACAGAGGTTGTCAAGTACCGTATTAGGTGTAGGCTGTCATGCGTTACAAATCTTTGCGGCACCATGCGTCCAAAAGTGTTGGCAGCGGCGCAAAATGGAGCAAAAACTTCTGTAGATTCTGCATACTGAAAACCTCGTTTGGCATGTTCGATTCAATTACAGATGTTGCGGTATTGTATAAATTCAAAGTTTCAACACGGTCGTTTAATGAAACGTCCTCCGGTTTGTGGTTCAGAGCGTTTTGTGTTTTCGATTTTATTTTCGCTATTTGGCTAGGAAATAACCTGGGGAACTTTGGCAGAGTCATGAGTTTTAGTAGAATTGCATTTTGAATTTGCACAGTCATGGAGCGAAAAGGTTCGTCAGTTTTCAAATAGGTACTTTAATTTAACATTTTGCAAGCATCATGTTGGAATTTCTTCCACGCAGAATTAAAATAAAGCAAAAAAAGATCAAGTCAAGATCGGGCTTACGGACAAAAATCCTTTATAAACGCACCTCTTTGAATCTTAAGAAAAATGATTATCAAATTTCAAGTCTCTAGGTTGACGCTATGCGTTGTAGTCAATCAATCAGTCAGTCAGTCACATTACTCTTTTATAGATAAAGATGAGCATACTTTGCAGTATGTAAACTACGTATTTGTAATGAAACCAAATTCCGCCCAACCACACAGAAATCCCGTAATTATTAGCCAAATTTATCCATAATGAGGCAAGCTTATCCACTTAGTGGAACCAATCCAATCAATTTGATCCGTGCATTAGCTGGACTCTTTAGCCGGTACGCCACAAAGTGCCAAAATGGTCGATTAAACGCAGTTTTAAAACAATTGTAGCATTTCAAAATAGAGTAGGTGTAATAGGGAAATGTAAATGGGTACCTTGCCACTATAATAGATGTTAGCTGATAATGCCCCATAGATGCTAGTTCATATTAAAATATGACTAAAGTCCCTAAACTTTTGTGCTTAGTCTCGTGTTAGAAATATTAACACCTGCGGACTCCTGCGAATAGACATGGCAAAACTACAAGGTCTGTACTACGGAACTTTTTAAAGAAAATCGAACCAAAAAGTGGCCCCATCCTATGGAAATAATCATAAACCTATTCTCAACTGATTATTGGTAGGATGTGGTCCTTAAATTTGACTACTACCTACTTCTACTTCAGCGGTCGAACAAATGCAACGTTCGGATAATAGTCGAGATTCATTTGCTTGTTGAGCTATGCTTGGAGTTTCTTTGCGCGATAGAATCCGGAATACGGAAATTCGTCGAAGAACTAAAGTCACTGATATAGCTGGAAAAATATGCAAATTGAAGTGGCAATGGGCAGGCCACATCGCTCGAAGAACAGATAACCGTTGGGGGAGAAAAGTCCTCGAGTGGCGACCATGAACCGGAAGACGAAGCGTTGGCAGGCCTCCCACCAGGTGGACTGACGACATCGTGAGAGTAGCGGGAAACCGGTGGATGCAAGTGGCAAGTTGTCGTTCATTGTGGCGTTCTAAGGGGGAGGCCTTTGTCCAGCAGTGGACGTCTTCGGGCTGATGATGATGATGATGATGATGATGATTTGCTTGTAACACAACGATTTTTAGGGTTTTTTTCTTATCCAACCTTGTGGTATGGGTATCGTTGATAGGTCTTTTAAACGATTTTTTGATTCAGTGATTTGTTTGCAAAATATTCAACTTTAAGGTGCAATTTTTCATTAAAATCGGGCGTCCCCCTCTAAAATCTAAACGGGTGGGTGGAAAAATTTGAAAAAATTCAGGATGGTGGTAAGTATATCAAACTTACAAGGAAAACTATAATGGTTAAGTTTTCTTGAGAATTATTAGTGGTTTAAGAGTAAATAGCAGCCTAAGGTATAAAATATACCTAAACTTGGTATATTCCGTACAAAATACTTAATTTTTTATGTAATGGCTACGGAACCCAACTTCGGGCGTGTTCGACACGCTCTTGGCCAGTTTTTGATCTACTTCGATGCTCGATTGTTTGATTGGCTTTCGAACACTCTATCACAGAATAACTTATGATACTACCGACTCTATTAGACTCCTGATAGGTTGAAAATGGAAAAAAAAAGCTTTGGTTTATCTTAGTACACTGCTAGACATAGGCCTCTCGAACTGCACGCCACTGAGCACGACCCTCGGCCACTCGCATCCAGTTCTTGCCAGCCACCTTGCGAAGATCATCGCTCCACCTGGAACCCCTCCCCCACCAGACGCCTTACCTCCTCGTTGTGGGTCCAATGGATGGCAGGAGGTGGCTCCGGAGAGTGTTGCACCACACACGTCAGGTTGATGGTGCTTCCCATGTTGATGAACAGCTCTGGGCCACCCAGTATCGTCGTCAATGGTTCTGTCAGAAAAAAAAACCTTTGTTAGAGTGATTAAGAGTCGGTTAGTTGGATTCAGCCGTGTTCTAGCTGGTAAGACATCTCTGGCGCAAAAAGCCACAGGTGTGTTTGAATCGTGTACGGCGATCTGAAAATCTTTTTCGTTTAAAAAAAACTTATTTTTCGTTCAGCAACTAATAAGAGTATTTCAATAAAAAACAAATAAAGTTGAGAACAAAGTGGTGATTATTTATGGCTTAGGTATAATTAGCGTCCAAAATAATATTTTACTTATTCTTACTTGTGAAAAGAAAGAAAAATATGTAGACGACGTAACTACTAATAACAATAGCAAGTTAAAAACTGGCTAAGTTAGGGTTCCGTACAATATTGAAAGAATTGTTAGGTATTATACTTGTACCTACTACAGATATCCAATCTAAACCAATCGAATAAAAAAATAAAAAGTTTTTTTTTGTATTTCCACGGTTTATATACTAAACGGTTGAAACTTTATGTTTTTCACGGTTGCAAGAGATTCTTGATGTGTTGTAACAATTACAACTTGCTACCTTTACACGTTCCTGAGAAAAAGCTTGTCAGAGACTGAAAGCGAAGTGATACAAGTTTCTATTTTTCATTTCGAGGCACTGAACTCTAAAACTGACTATCAACAAAAAACTTTTGGTAAAAATATCTCCAATAATAATGTTAGCATGTTATTTTTATATTGCCTTCAGCAAAACCGAGCAACGTTCTTAGTAAATATAAAAGAACTCATTAAAGATAAATTACGAGTTCAACGACCTCATCTTGCGGCTTACCGCAACATTATGCTGAGTGGGCCCCAATTTATACTATTCGATGTTTTTTTTTAAATTATTATTTCTTCCTAACGTGTTTTTTCTGTGTATTTAATATGTGTAAATAAATGTCTCTCTCTCTCTCATCTCATATGACATTCCAGCAAAGTTTATGTAGTCTGTACATATTGTTTGATTATGTTTAGCCAATTTATGGAGCTGCCTGTGATCCATCATTCCAACGCCTATTCAACTAATTAAGACGTTATTAGTTATCGATTGATTAACTATCACAGTCCGATAGCCCGAGAGCTGGTGTTTATTTTAAAGTAGGTATTTGGAACAACTTAGAAAAATAACAATTTCTTTATAATATCTTTATCTTTATTTATAGTGGACTTCCTACGACTGATAATATGTTGATGAATATTTATTGTGATCTTTCGTTGTTGTGAGCTTTAGATGGCAAAATACAGCGGAGATAAGGGATCAAAAAAACATTAATGAAAGTAGTAATGAAAGTAGGGTAACCGCCACCGTCCGTACACGGATTTTTGTTTCGCAGACAACTATTGACAGACCTTTCTTTTGCCCGAGTAACGTTTGTTCTAATTTCGTTACACTTATCATTTGTGTAGATTGAGAAAACGAACAACGACTATGACACGTTGTAGTGATGTGTATTTTGTGTGAGTGATTCAAAAGAACTTTACTTTAGGTCCCTCGCAAGACAAAAAGCTTGATTAAGAGCGATGAGTGAATGATGAAAAGTAATGTATGATTGCAAATGGGTACTAGTGAGTCTGACCAACTTATTTGTGTGTGTGTTTAAAGGTGACTAAGGCACCAGGCTCAGAGTCACGCAACGAGCTATGGAGAGAGCTATGCTTTTAGTTTCTTTGCGCGATAAAATCCGGAATACGGAAATTCGTCTAAGAACTAAAGTCACTGACATAGCTGGAAAAATATGCAAATTTAAGTGGCAATGGGCAGGCCACATCGCTCGAAGAACAGATAACCGTTGGGGGAGAAAAGTCCTCGAGTGGCGACTACGAACCGGAAGACGAAGCGTTGGCAGGCCTCTCACCAGGTGGACTGAAGACATCGTGAGAGTTGCGGGAAACCGGTGGATGCAAGTGGCGAGCTGTCGTTCATTGTGGCGTTCTAAGGGGGAGGCCTTTGTCCAGCAGTGGAAGTCTTCCGGCTGATGATGAAGGCACCTAATATGGCAGTGAGCAGCAGCACTCTCTATTGCCAAACTACGAACTTGGGACTCCAGCTCTGGGGCACAATATAACAAATTTTCCCTACAATTCGCCTTTAAAGTTGACCGATACCCCAACCTGTATAGATGATATCTTTTACGAATCGGTACATATTGGTATTGCGATATTATATAAAACAAAATTAATTAGGGGTGGCATACTTACTAGCCTAGGGGTAAGAAATATCATAATATACTATTTTTGAAAATATTTCTTTTTATAAAAAACTACTTGTACACGTTACTGTACAAACACTTACTCTATAATTTTTTTAACAAAAAATTAAACCGCCGAAAAAACTAAAAAGCAAAAAATAATAAACTTTTTTTATTTAACCTTTATGTAGGTACCAGTTTAGACGGTGCCTCAGCACTAGCTAGAAGAAGTGACAGAAGCCCATCAGGTAGACGACTGTAAGTCCACTAAGAGCTGGCTAGTGCTGAGGCACCGACTTCAAACTGGTACTTACATAAAAGTTAAATAAAAAAGTTTTTTCGGCGGTTTAATTTTTTGTTAAATTTTATTATTTTATAATTTTTCCCATCCTTAGATTAAGATTTTTTCCAAATTTATATGGGACCGACTTCTAGGATTGAATTCGAGTCTTCAACCCTATCCAATAAAAAAAGCATTATCAAAATCGGACTATTCTGCAAAAAGTTATGCGTGGTCATACATTACAATCAGTGAGTAAACAATCAATCATCCCTTGTTTTCCTACCCGTTGGAATTTTTGTTTTCAAATTTATATGGGACCAACTTCGGGGAATACCCTTTCCAATAAAAGAAGAATTATCAAAATTGGACTACTCTGTAAAAAATTATGCGTGGTCATACATAAAAACATATATATACGCGTCGACTTGAGAACCAATAGACCATGAACCATGAAACTGTGGCTATTTGTACGCCTTATGGCGCAACATAGTGTTACTGAAAATTACCTGTGATATATATATATACACCTGTTTTCACTTATGATTGACAAATAAACGTATTTGAATTTGAATTTGAACCTCGTCCGTTTTTTTTTCGTGGGTTGAAAATGGCCGCCAGCTCTCGGATTATGCCTGTTGTTTATATGTATACATGTCATATACTTGATAGTCGTTGGATGTGTTGTTTAACACTGTTTGAGTAGCTAATACCTCAAAGCTGCGTGTACAGCAAATATATGCATTGTTTTTTTTTTTTTTTGTTTATACGACTGGAAGGCAAACGAGCAAGTGGGTCCCCTGATGGTAAGAGGTCACCACCGCCCATAAACATCTGCAACACCAGGGGTATTGCAAACGCGTTGCCAACCTAGAGGCCTAAGATGGGATACCTCACGTGCCAGGCATTGTACAAGGAAATAGATTATTTCCTAAATAGATGTCTTCCAACCAGTACAAAGAAAGCATAAAGAAAAAGAAAAAGAAATACCTACCAGATTAGCGGATTTTTTGCTCGCATCCTTCGCTTTCTTACTCATCTTTGGTGCAAATGCAACTTTAATATGAATAAGAATGGAAAACATTATAGTGAGCGGTCAGGAACTACCATATTTACTCGTATTAACTAATGGTACATGGTACGGTCAAGGACTTTTAATTTCATGAACCACCATGGAACCTTTTCAAAGGAAAATTTTCACTTTAAATGACGATAATTTTTTTTTCTTACAGAACTAAGTAATTCTGGGTTCTCCTGACTCAGAATCACGAGCACTATTGATTTGGAAGAAGAAAATAACTTTCCCTTATTTTTTTGTCACTTTGTGTTTTTTTTTCATACAGTTTATAATAATATGTCCTTTTGGCATCACACACTACAGCACAATGTCTCTTATTTTCCTCTCTTCTCCTATTTATGTTTTTACTGTGTTTTTGTTGTGATGTAGTGTGTTTTTTCTTGTCAATAAATGTTGTGAGTTTGAGTTTGAGTTTGATATGGTTCGTTACGAAATGGACACAAAAATTTTATGGAAAGTTGGGGACATTTTTCTTGATCAAAATCAATGGTGCTCGTGATTCTGAGTAAGAAAAACCTAGAATTACCTAATTTTGAAAGTGAATATTTTTAGCGGCATTTAAAGTGAAAATGCCAAGTGACATCTTCCTAGTCCTTCCAGGATCGTCTCCACAAGACTCATCTCCTCAAAGGTTATTGGTATAGAGTTGTTTGGTACACAAATGTAGTTTGGATGACAATGCAAGTACAGTCAACAAGAACTGCAGTCAGCAAAAAAGCTTGTCTTCTCTTCTTCTTCTTAAATTTAAGAACTATGCTCTTGTCGGTGAAGTAATCGCCACTCCGCACGGTTTTTAGCCAGCTGTTTGACTTCTTGATACGACATGACACCCACCCTTTCCTTCACCTGGTTAAAATAGCTCAATTTTGGTCTTCCTCTACCTTGTTTTCCTTCTATTTTGCCATCCAGCAAATATTTTGCTTCTATTTTCCAAAAAGCTTGTAGGTATTCAAAATTCCCGAACGGGAATCCAAAATGGGACCTCAAGGTACCTACTTACATAGTCAGATGTTCTAACAACAGAGAAAATTTGCAACTATCAAAGAAAATTACTTTACCAATTTAAATCTTCTCAATCAAAGTTATATTAGCATTTGAAATTGCTTGCGTGCATCAAAGTTTGATGACTTTCGTGCAACTTGTTAGTGGTTTCTAATGTCATAATAAATCTAGTCTCTAGAGGAGGGATGTATAGATATAGTTATGTTATTCCTATTATTTCACCGTGGTGGTTCAAAAAGCCGTGGTGGCCTAGTGGTTTGGCCAATGGTCTTTCAAGCAGAGGATCGTGGGTGTAAACCCGGACTCGCACCTCTGAGTTTTTCGAAATTCATGCGCTCAAAAAAATTACCACGACTATTCCGGTGCGCGGTGAAGGAAAACATATGGGGAGACCTGCTGCTGGGCTTTCTCCCAGAATGAAAGAATTTGGGCTGTAGTACCCTCGCGGACCTAGTACGTATCATTGAATTTATTCGCAGGTTTGTGCACGTTTCTCACGATGGTTTTCTTCACCGTAAGGCTCGTGGTAAATTTCAAACTTAATTTCGAAAAATTTAGAGGTGCAAGCCTCGATTTAAAGCCACGGTCCTCTGCTTGAGAGACCATAGGTCAAATCACTAGGCCACCAGGGTTGACGAGAGCATAAATATCAATAAAAGTTTGTACAACAAGAGCATAAAACGAGCCATTTTACCCGAGGCGTTCATATAGCCACGTCGAGGGGAAAATGGGTTTAATGCTCGAGTTTTACACTCTGTTTTTCACTTCGATTGCGAGGAACTTAAATAGCAATAATGGGAACAATTGTTCACTTACTAGATACCTTTTATTTTTTCATGCATTGCTAATATAATTATAAATTTTTAGTTTTATTGATTTATTTTGATTGATTGGACTGATTTTTAGTTTTAAATATAATAAAAATTTATAAAAAATATATTGAAACTTTTTGTTTGTGGCTGTACACACCTGATTACCTTGGTCTTAAACGAAGATTTTATTTTATGCACTAGAGCGTAAAAAGTCATTTTATGTCGCCTAGATCCAGCATAAATACCAACTTTACGAGCATGAGAAGCGAAAGTATATTTACCGACGACGGAGAGGTACATCCGATGACCGATGGGCGGAGTCGTGCCGACTTGGCACTCATAGATGCCGGAATCGCGGCGCTGCGGGAACCGTATCTAAATAAGAAAAAGAACAACTTAGTCACAGCCAGTTCGGAAACTAGGTTAATATTTATTTCGACAAAGTTGTAACTTGGCAAGTATTGGAAAAATAGTATTAACTCTGTTACGAGGGGCTAATGATGATGAGGTTGGGTTTTGTTTTTGGTGGAAAAATATTGTTTAGTCATTTGCACGCGACTGGCAATGATTCAGCTATGGAATATGATGAGAAGGTAGAACAGATAGAACTTTAGCTTTTTTTAATCTGACATGTACGTTTCAGCATAGCTATACAGCGAGGATATGCTGCCAGCATCTTTGGGTCCATGCCGCGGGGGGTTCAATTTACCAATTTTTTCTAGGTTATAGTTTAGTTATTAGTTACATGTAAAGAAATAAAGTCAAAACATTGTACACTTGAACAAGCATGATAATGTACTATACAAAAGAAAGAAAGAAAGAAAGAAAGAAAGAAAGAAAAATTTATTTTGGCTCCAAAAATGTACCACCTAAAACTAAGACTAGAACTAGCACTAAAACTATGTTACTAGGTGACACAGCAGGATACCAAAAAGGGTCTCCACTCAGCATGTGTTGCCGCACATTATGTGCAGTAACGCTGGTTTTCTGTGGAGCCCAAACGTTAAATAAACATGTATGCATGAGCCAGTTCCTTTGCCCTAGTCAGACGGAGAAAAAAAAAAAAAAAAAAAAAATTAAAAAAAAGAAGAAATTAAGAAATTAAAACCATAGACAAAGGGAGAAGTGACGTGGCTCAGTGTAAAAGATAATAATACTTATACTGCTGTCGTGGCAATAAATAGTAATTTTTAAACATTTAAAACAAAAACATAGCACAAAATTTTACTTTGCCTTGCTTGTGTTTGCAGTCCCGACATCGGGTGTCTGTCAGTTGTTTAAATAGCTAAAGTTAGGGGACCCTTTCGACAAATATTTGGTCTGAATCTGTAGTATCCAGTGTTCTGCTATCAACAATGTCCTAGGGTTTACGTGACGACGGTCAAACCCTTTCAAGCATCAAGATTGACTGTCTAACTAAATTGTAAGCTTTCAGATTTAGATTTGGGTATTTTCATTTGAAAATTTTCGTACTGGAGACTCATTGAATGTTTTCATAGTCAAAATACTTTAGATTGACTCCTCGAGTAGTGTCTACTCGTGACCACGGCCACTGTAATGTTGCCGGAACGTCGAGGTAAATATTACTCGTGTGTGTTAGCGTGATAAGTCCTGTGCGTGGTATTTTGACTATGAGTTAAAATCACAAAAGTTTAGGTCATTGAATATTTTTTGGATAAATGTCATTTTGGCTTTACCCTCGTCCCACCCAAGCATATTTAAAGGAATTTCCAGATTTTACCATGTTCTTAATGCAGCGCCCTATTGTTTTGGTAGTTTCTGGACAATTTTCAACGAAATCATGGCGTTAAAATCAAGAAGCCTTTTTGGAACTATGTACATTTTAATAGAATGAAATTAAATATTTTATTTTCTAAAACAAAACGAGCTATTTAAATTGCAAACTGCTCCAATCAGAAGCTGCCTTCTGCCAACGTGACAAATTCAAAGAGATTTAGGAATTGAGAACACAGTAGAATTAGGAAGTTCATTTAAAATTATTGGGTAAGAATCACTAACGCAATTTTTTTCTTTATTGAGAAAAGTGGGCAGATTATTAAATTATAAGCTGTTGTTCATCGTGGATTTTGCGTTACTTATGGACTCTTGAGTAATCTCCAGCTTTAAGGGCCTGGACACATGTCGCCGGTACGGTGCCGTCTACGGTGTCACGGCGCGGCGCCGTCAAACGCTTGGTACGTACACGCTTGGTAGTTTTGACGGCGCCGCGCCGTGACACCGTAGACGGCACCGTACCGGCGACATGTGTCCAGGCCCTAAGCGTGAAGAAGACTGTAAATCCGGACTTACTGAGGAGTGGAATTCGCTACTTACTTCTGTGTCCAGTCAACGTCTGCCCGTTTTTGTTATTTCGTTTTAGACTACAATTTTGCTTAGTTATTGTGTAGTTATGAAAAAAAACCTATTAGCTGTATATAACAGTACAAAATGGTATTCGGAATAATTATAAACTGGGAGCCACAAAAGTTTCGTCCATGGCTTACTTTTAATATCCAGTCCTCAGTGTGAGGATTGTGCACGCTGATAAACCTCTGGTCAGAGGTGTACGTCATCCTCCCTGAGGTTAACAAGTGAATGTCTCGATGCCGAATCCATGACACCTGTGAAAAATAATGCTAATAAAATGCTCTGGCAAATGTGAATGAAGATTAGGAGCTCGCTGTAAGTATTCATCGCAGCCTTTATACGTCCCACTGCTGGGCACAGGCCTCCTTTCAGATGAGAGAGCTTGGGCAGTAGTTCCCACGCGGGTCCAGTGCGGATTGGGAACTTCACACACACCATTGAATTGCTTCGCAGGTATGTGAATTTCGAAAAACTCACGAGGTGCGAGCTGGGGTTTCAACCCACGATCCTCTGCTTAAGAGGCCATAGGACAAACCACTCGGCCACCACGCTTGTCGCAAGTAAGTATTGTTAATAATAATATTACCAAATTTAAGCTTCTTTTAAACATGTGTTACACTTCAATCCATACTAATATTATAAATGCGAAAGTGTGTGTGATTGCGTGTTTGTGTGTTTGTCCGTTTTTCACGTCGAAACGGAGCGACGGATCGACGTGATTTTTGGCATGGGGATAGTTTATGGGCCAGAGAGTGACATAGGCTACTTTTTATCCTGGAAAAATGCACGGTTCTCAACGGTAGGTACAGCGCGTGATAACCGAATTCCACGCGGGCGAAGCCGCGGGCAAGAGCTAGTCTCTAAATAAATATTTTTTTACAACTTCGACTACGCTGTCTCCTTGACCGTTCCTTATCGAAACGCGTTGAAACGTTGGCCAAAATTTAGTTAGCCACTTTTTAGCACGGTGTGACGTCACGGGCCCCTACTACCGAACTTTGATGCGTTTCATCTTTGTCATTTTTTGTTTGACTGAAAAAAAAAGTATCCAGTATTTTTGCCAATCTCACCGACGGACTAGAAAGAATATTTTTTAGTCAGGAAACTATAAAAAAAAATGTAACACTTGACACCAAATTGACCTAGTCCCAAACTAAACAAAGCTTGTACTATGGATACTATACTTATGTAGATAAATACATACTTCAATACATATTAAACAAGCATTCGTATTATTTATACAAATATCTGCCCTGGCCGGTGACCGAACCCGGGATCTGAAGCTTCTTAGTCAGGTTCTCTAACCCCTTGGCCATCCCTCGTGAGCAGGTTACGAAATTCTTAACTCACCAAATTCTCACCATATTCTCAACATACCACATTATCATCTCACCACATTCTCAGCTTATCACATTCTCAGCTCACCACATTCTCATCTCACCACATTCTCATTTCGTCAATTATTAAAGGAATAAAGGAACAACAAAGTAAATTGTTCCGGAGTTTATAGTGCCCGGCCGCTAAATAGTCAATCCTGACACATTACACAACTATGAAGTTACTACTTACATACTATTCTGTCGCTCGGAATAAGTAAGCATTGATTTTTTGTCTACGATTCATATTTTTAATATTCAGAAAATTCTTAGTTTTGCAATGTGTCAGGCTTTACTTCATAACGGCCGTTGACCATAGTAAAATAAATTCAGATTAGAAAAAAAGATCTCACCGTTCTATTTCCTAGATCATGCACCCTACAGTTCAGCTGAGCAGTCTTCCCAACAAGTGCTGTCACGTTTCTGGAGTAAGCTACATCGAAGTGTGGACCCCTCTGCGTCAGGCCAAGGTCTACGTCTGTGTAGTCCAGCTCTTGAACGCCATCAGCGTTCAGACCGTTTGCGTTGCCTGTGCATCCTGTGGAAAAAAGTTTAGTCTTTAGTCTTCATTGGAATCTAGTATTACTTTTCAATCATCATCTCCGTTCTACTATCTTACTATACATATATATAAACGCGAAAGTTTGTATGGATGGATGTTTAGCCGTTTTAACATGTAACGTTCGCGATAGTATATATGTCGGCGGCCGATCGTAAAATCCGCCAGATCACGAAATTCCTATGCCTAAAAGTTGGGCAGGCATATTACGATAAGCCTGAAAAACAATATGGCAGCTCTATACCAGGCACATCGTTATATGCCGAGAAAAAGAAAAATTTAGGTACGACGAGCGAAGCGAGGAGTTGTTAGTATGAATTGTGATCACAACGCACGAGCAGAGTGAGCGAAGCGAGCGTGCCGCGGTAGCGACCGGCGAAGTGCCAGGAACGATATGGCGGCGTTTCATGATATGCCTAGGAATTTCATGATCTGCCTAAACGTCACTAGGCAAACGGTGAGTTTTGAACGATATGGCGGAGGGATGTCCCTTAGCCAATTCATGAAATGGCGCCATTTCACGATATGCCTAGGAATATCGTGATCTGGTGGATTTTACGATCGGCCGCCGACATATATAAAACAGCATTTTAACTTAGTATTTACTGGAATTAAAACACAACAGAAGACACATAGTAATCCAAAACGTTCTCGCATTTTCTATAAAACAGAGTCCCGTCCCGACGCACTTTACATACATAATGGCGTCGACTAATGAAAAAAACCCGCTTCATAAATAAGCTTGCAAGATCCCAAGTTTAATATTAAAACAATACATAGCTCGGTGAACGGTTACTTTTGTCTCGGCGAGCGTTATGGCAGGCTTTCAGGGCAAAGGCAGGCATTGTTTCGTGCCTGAGTTATAGCTGTAATACGTCTGTGGTAGCGACATCGGTCTGTGGTGCATAAACTAAAGGAATTCCGGCCGCTCGAGGACCTATTACGATGGCGGCTGCGTTTTCAATAAAATACTAGTAGATGTATTGTTGAAACACTATAATGTTAGGTATTTTTTTTTTTTTTTTTTAACTGATGCATGATGTATTTACGACGGTAGCATCAGACTTACATTAAAAAAGTGAAATTAGCTCTGTCTGTCTCTTTATCTGTCTGTCAATTTCTTTATGCCTTAACTGCTGAACCGACCCTGGACAGTATATAGGATAGGTTTTATCCCTGAAAATTACATAAATCCCGCGGAATGACAAACAAACTATGCATATTTAGACGAAATGGCGAGCAAGAGCTTCCATACTAATATTATAAATGCGAAAGTGTGTGTTTGTATGCTTTTTTTTTATTCGACTGGATGGCAAACGAGCAAGTGGGTCTCCTGATGGTAAGAGATCACCACCACCCATAAACATCTGCAACACCAGGGGTATTGCCAGACCTCAAGTGCCAGTAATTTCACCGGCTGTCTTACTCTCCACGCCGAAACACAACAGTGCAAGCACTGCTGCTCCACGGCAGGATTAGCGCGCAATAACCGAATTCCACGCGAGCGAAGCCGCGGGCAAAAATTAGTTATTTTTACTATTATAAAGGGGAAAGTGAGTTTGTTTTTTTGTTACGCTCTCACGCCGTAACTACTGCACCGATTCCTATGACAATTTACATACGACATATTAGAAGTCCAGAATAAATAATAGGATATTTTTATCCCGAAAAAAATTGCCGTTCCCAAGGGATGACCAAAAGTTTGTTTTGTATTCTAACCGCTGAGCTGACGCTCTACATAAAACTATGAATGCACATTACACAAACAGTTTTTAAATAATGTGTTAAAAAGCACGCTTGCTTGCATTCTGGCTTGCAAGCTTGCCTGTATGTTTGCTTGCAAATTTACATGCTCACTTGCATGCTTGATCGCTTGCATGCTTGCTGGCATGCTTGCTTGCTTGCATGCAACATTTCTTGCATAATCACATGCTTGCTTACATGCTTGCTTGCATGGCTTGCTTGCATGCTTGCTTACATGCTAAAATGCAGCCTTGAATGCATGCTTGCGCTTGCACTATTTTGTGTATGCTTGCTTGAACATGCATAATTACATATTATATTTTTTATCCCGAAAAAAAATGCCATTCCCAAGGGATGACCAAAAGTTTGTTTTTGTGTTCTAACCGCTGAGCTGACCCTCTACATAGACTATGAATGCAAATTACACAAACGTTTTTTTTTAATAATGTGTTAAAAAGCATGCTTGCTTGCTTGCTGCACCATTTCTTGCATAATCACATGCTTGCTTACACGATTGCTTCCACGCTTGCTTGCATGATTGATTGCATGCTTGCTTGCATGCTTGCTTGCATGCTTGTTTGCACACTTGCATGCTTGCTTGCTTGCTTGCATGCTTGTTTGCACACTTGCATGCTTGCTTGCTTGCATGCTTGAATGCAGCCTCGAATGCATGCTTACTTGCACTATTTGATTTTTTTTGTGATGGGTGCCGGTTGTGGACCAATTATTAATTCAATACGGTGTTTGACTATTTTGTATATGTTTTATAAATTAAAACTACACAATGCCTGTTATCGAATAGAAAAACAATTTTTAAGCTAACTTTTCTAATGGCAAAGTTATAAAGGTTTTAAATTCAAGATTAGACAGAGAAAGACATACTGGCATGTGACGTCACACGCCAGTACCGCCATACTTGCTGCATAGAGAAAAGCGTTTGAGAAAGAGACAGGTATATAGATTTTTCAAAAAATCACTATAAGTCCAATAATTAAGATATGGCAAAATCAGGAGTTGTCAAATACCGTGTTGGTATACGATTGGTACCCAATTTTTCGCTGCTTTTGGACCTTACGGGAATAAAATTTTAAATTGCATGCTTAGTATTAATTATATACCTATTAAATAATTCCGCATGAATATAACTAATTAGTTGTAAGACACAAGTGTATCAAGAATTCAAGAGCATTCTAACTGCCAACAAACTGCTACGCAGTTTGGCAGTGTAATTTACTTTGTAATTATTTAAATGTGTCATTATGAAATAAACGATTAATAATAATAATTTCTTGCATAATTATGCTTGCTTACATGCTCACTTGCATGCTTGCTTGCTTGATTGTTTGCTTCTTTGAAATGTTTATGGTTCACGCGAGCGAAGCCGCAGGTAAAAGCTAGTGCAATAATAATTAAACATCCAAAAGTCGACATATGCAATACGTGTTTTTTACACATATGGGCTTCGACCGGAATTAGAACCCGGGACCCCAAGCTCCGTAGCCAGGTTGTAACCACTAGGCTAGCCGGTCGTCAAGTAGGTACGAACCATAATAACTTTGTTTCGTTCTATGAAGGCAAAGTATGTCAAGAACTCTTAGCTTAAAAGTCTTTAAGCTTGGACTCCAGTTATCGTCGCCTCCTCACACAAATAGGTCATTTATTTTATTGCCTTTTCAAGAACAGTTTTTCAGTAAGTACCGTACAGTAGGCTCGTGGTGACTATGGCGCAAGTTCTCTCATTCTGAGAGGAGGCCTGTTCCCAGCAGTGGGACGTATATAGGCTGGGATGATGATGATGATGAGGTTAAACCACCAGGCCGCCACGGCTTTTCGATAGTGTACGTCGTCGATAGTTTTAAAATAACCGAACCATAAAAATGTCATTTTTAATACAAGCTTTCTTTTGCTGACTGTACTTTTTGTTGACTGTGCTTGCATTGTCACTCAAACTACATTTGCGTACCAAATTTCAAGTCGATGCTATTAACCGTTGAAGAGTTCCGTCCTGCAGAGACGATCCTGGCTGGACTACCAGGATGTAACTACTAGATTATTGTATTGTCACGCGATTTACAAAAGTATTCTAAATTTCAAGTCAATCTGACTACTGTAAGTTGGTCAAATTTAGCTTGCAAGATTTGATTACAGACAGACATATAAATAAATAAATAATAAATATCACGGGACAATTCACATCAATTGGCCTAGTCTCAAAGTAAGCTTAGCAAAGCTTGTGTTATGGGTACTAAGCAACGGATAAATACATACTTAAATACATATTAAACACCCAAGACCCGAGAACAAACATTCGTATTTTTCATACAATATCTGCCCCGACACGGGAATTGAACCCGGGACCTCAAGCTTCGCAGTCAGGTTCTCTAACCACTAGGCCATCTGGTCGTCTGCCAGACAACGGGACAGGTGAAATTAAATAAAAGCTTGTAAAATAAAAATAAATAAATATCATGGGACACTTGACACCAATTGACCTAGTCCCAAACTAAGCAAAGCTTGTACTAACTCACTTGTGTATTATTAACAACGCCATCTAACGTATAAATGTATTTACTCATGCCTGAACCTGATCTGGATCTGCCTAAATAGAATTGTATTGTGTGACAGCCGACAACAGCAATTCACGGTGACAACTCAACAATCCATGAACACTTGACCCCGATACGTTTAGTACTGGAAATAACTCGAGCAATTAAAATGGAAATTCGCCTTTGCAACTTTAAACATGAAACTACCGTGAGACTCACTCATATAATAAGCTTTTTGGTAGAAAAATCATTTTCAATACAACCTTTTTTTTGCTGACTGTACTTGCATTGTCACCCAAACTACATTTGCATACCAAATTTCAAGTCGATGCCATTAACCGTTGAAAAGAGTTCCGTCCTGCAGAGGCGATCCTGGCCTGACTACCAGGATGTCACTACCAGATTATTGTATTGTCACGCAATTGACACAAAGTATTCTAAATTACAAGACAATCTGACTACTAAAAGTTGGGCAAATTTAACTTGCAAGATTTGACCCGCACATACATAGATAGTACGAGTAGCTAGTTACATACATTAAAATTAAATAATAGAACTGCAAGTTAAATAAAAGCTTTTAAAAACCCTCCTAGGTAACTCACGTCCTAAATCGAGGCCAACATACCAAAATATCGAGCTAAACTCGATTTAAGACACGAGTATTCCGGGTTTACTACGGGACTAGCTGGTGCCCGCGACTCCGTCCGTGTAGAGTTCGTTTGTCACTATCCCGCTGGAACTATGAAAATTTCCGGGATATAGACTATCGTATGTCCTCGTCCGGGACTCAAACTACCTGTATACCAAATTTATTCTAAATTTGTTCAGTGGTTTAGACGTGAACAGGTAACAAACATGCTTACAAACTTTCGGATCCATAATATTGGTGGGATTTGCCTTGAGTGTGAAAAATGCATACACAATCATCCTCCTGTACTATTACGTAAGTATTCTGTGGCGGAGTTTCAAATTTTTTAACAGACACAATACTTAAGACTTAGACGCGGTTCACCACCTTTGTTATTTGGATATTATTTCTAAATTCTTAAAATTCAATTAACGATTTGTACTTTATAAAGTACATTCGGCCGTTAATCTTAGTGTTAATTGGTCCTTGAAAGCCGTGGTGGCCTAGTAGTTCAAGCAGAGGATCGTGGGTTTAAACCCCGGCTCGCACCTCTGAGTTTTTCCAAATTCACGTCCGAAATTACATTTGAAATTGACCACGTGCTTTACGGTGAAGGTAAACATCGTGAGGAAACCTCCACAAACCTGCGAAGCAATTCAATGGTGCATTTGACGTTCCCAATCCGCACTAGGCCCGCGAGGAAACTACGGCCCAAGCCCTCTCGTTCTGAGAGGAGGCCTGTACCCAGCAGTGGGACGTAAATAGGCTGGGATGGAATTGGTCCATTATATATAAATTACGCGAGGGCTCATGAGACACATTTTTTGTAATATCTAAGCAGTTATATTTACCTGTGTGGCTCACAAGCGCTAGGACCCCTAACGCTCCAAACAGCAGCGCCATGCCTCTAGTGCCCGTGCCGACGCATAATCCCCTCTCACCCCACCATCTGCAAACAAAACACACCTCTAACACAACCACATAAAACACATATTGCATAACACCGTCCAACTCTTTAACACCCATGTCAAACTATTATAAATTTTATTACACGGAGTTAAGGTTTATAGTTAGTTGCTGCAAGAGGTTCATGGTAATAACGCTTGTTTCGGTACAGGGTGTTAGCTCCGTTAGAATATTATGAAGGGTTTCGTGGAGTGTTTATTTAAAATTGAGCTTCATGCCATAGGTATAGAGCTTAGTTTCGATTGTGGAGTGTGAGATGCATCGGGTTGCTTGTAATATACAGGGTGTTTTGGTATGGAAATGCTTGTATGTAATATGTTATGCTAATGAGGAGAATCCTAAAGGGTTTAGGTTTCACAAGGTCATGTATGTTAGTCGATTGTATGATTCTGACTGTTGGCTGACGGTTTTGGAAACCATAGCTTGGACAAATTCAAATAAAAGTCTTTCCTGTTTGTCTCCCAATTTTTTTATGGGGTTAGCTACCAACCACACATGGCATAACATAATATACTCAGCGGCACAAATTTGGCCCACCCTCCATACAAAATTACCGATTCTGAATACATTTGAGGGCCAGATTTTTTTCCGCTCAGTATATTATTTCCTTCATAAAATTTATCGGTAAGTGGTGAAACAATTCTTTTATGTCATTTTGCGCAGCATTTAAACATCATGTTATCATTACAAATAAATGTGACCTTTATGATTTTTTTAAATCGATTTATTTAAAAAAAATATATATAAAATATTCTCTTTGCGATTTGGATATCAAGAAAAAAAATAAAAACGTAAATAAAAATTGGGAAAAAACGTCGTACCTCATCATTAACATTTACGAAAATACGATCAGTTACGAACTTCTTCAAAGAACCAATATAATTTAAATTAAAAAGGCCAAACTTTGTCAAAATATTTGGCCGATCAAAGGATAAATAACAGTAAATATCAAAGTGTAACAACAATTCTGAACCTTAACGTTTCGTGGAAATATTTGAAAACACATCTTGGGCGTTGTACACTAAATTCAAATTGAATTGATGAATATTAATGAAACCAAGCACTTTGGTAAGAAAACATCCGGTCATCTAAACCCTGGGGATTAACGTATTACAATGTTTGACCAAACATTTGACGTCCTTGATCAAACATTTGAAGTAGGTCAGGTATACAATCTTCAAAACGGAAGGATAATTGTGTTACTATAGTATACCTCTGCGTTGGAGGAAATACTTTTTTTTTATCAAATAGCTGGGTCACCTGATGGTAAGTGAGCACCGCCACCCGTGGATACCTACAGCATAATTAGGCCTAAAGGGGAGGAATATAGGAGGTGGGAAGGGAAGAGGGTAGTTGGGCCTCCGGATCTCCCACTCACTGCACGAAGCACAGTAGCAAAACTACTAGGTATTTCAAGCCGATATTCTATGGGAGTGTGGTACTAAGCCGGTCGAGCCGGCCCATTCGTACTGCAGCCAGCAAGTGGTTACAGTAAGGCTCTACCACATGTACACACAAACTTATTATTTCACCTGAACATGATTACGGTTCATGAAATGTATTGACCCGGATAACTCACGTCTTAAATCGAGTTTAGCCCGACTGTTTCGGGTTAATCCGTAGCCCTTCGTCTTCGGAGCAACGCGACTCAGCGGCTGCTGCAGCACGCACGTTATCCGGGTCAATACATTTGATATGAGTGAATCTCACGGTAGTTTCATGTTCAAAATGATTACGGTTACAATTTTAAAGCGTAAAATTCGCTCGGACAATGCCATCTATTGCATATATTGCAGACAATATTAACACGCCATCTTGACAGTCGAGGCACTTTAATGTTTTTGAAAAGTGGCCTCTATCCTCGTTTACTTCGGAATAAATAAATGTAAGTTAATCATTTGGCATTCCAAATATATTTATACTTCGAGGTTTCACTATAACTAACTACGAGTTTACTTTAAAGTTCTCATTTTTACAGGAACATTAAAGAAGTATGAAATGAAAAAATATATATATTTAGAAAATTAGAAAACCGACTGTCTCAAATTTTATAAAACTAACAAGGAAAAACAAGACTAATAGGCTAGACTTAAACTCTGATAAGTAACTCAAACTTCAACAGTTTTCAGCCCATTTACTGGTAATTTTTGAGCTGGTCACAATTTTTATGGGTCCTGACTTTTTTTTAATTTATTTAACTTAAAACAATTAAACATTCGACTACTCGATTACTCGAGAGAAAACAGATTTTTGACGTCCCCTGCGCTTTGCTTTATCTTCGTTGCGGTGCGACCGTAAATCAACGTAGCAGTAGCTGATCCTGACCGGTGTCAACTATACAATATAATTTTATTAAATTAAACATTTTGTTGAACTTTAAGTCACTAAACAGAGTTCTAGACTTTCAATTGTTTTTAAGGAAGTCAGGTTTCTGTTTTTTTTTTAAAGTCGACTAAATAAACACTATCAATAGCGTGAAGTCAACATTTTAGTTAGGCAACTCGAAGAGTGAGAAAGCATTAGTTTGGCCTGACTTCGGTCGCCTCGCGTGGCCATACTTCTCTTCACTAACGTCACGTAAAAAACACAACCCGGTTATAATCCAGTTATTACAGTGCCACGCCATTGCTCTATATTAAGAATTTAAGATACCTAAAAGTTTTTATCCTGTTATTTCTTTTAAATTTCAAAACACTTTTTTCTGTTGCGTACACAGAACTCGGAATAAAACTTTATACCTCCAAAGACTATTAGAAGCCGTTCCTTTATAAAGCTGAGCGGAGTTAATTTGATTAGACTTGCAGCTAAGACGTCCAAATGGAAGTAACCTCAATTAGGGCGGGAAAAGAAAATAAATAAATGCATTTTTAAGCCGTTTAATAAACTATGAATTTATCTTACTTATCTTACTGAAATCCCAAATAATATTTTAAATGTGAAAGGTAGTTTGTTTCTTTATTTATCACGCTCCTATAGTTATGCTAAAAAAGTATTTGCCATTATATTAAACATTTTAGGAGGGATTCTATACCTATTAAATAAGAACTGCTGACTATGATTTCCTTAGTTAACGTTGTAGACCATAGCGACTTTTCCAAATTGAACTCATGGCTAAATTTAGATATGCGGCATCAATAACATCAAGATTATCAATTTCACCGTAAGAAATTATCTGGGAGATGATTGGCATTGAGGTGATAAGAAAAAAGCTCATGAGAAATTAAGTTTGTATACGTGTAAAATAATAACGGCCATAGTACACCACCCTGCAGTACCCCGCCGAGATTTTATATCTAGAAAAAAAAGGAAGCTTCCACCTTTATCCGTTGTCAACGTATCATTAAGTAGCTACGAAACGAGTCAATTACCGCAGAAGATATGTTAAAAGAATTCTAAATACCCAGAATTATGTCAAAATCAACAGCATTAAATGCGTTTCAGACATCAAGCAGCATCCAGACCATTAACTTTTAGTTTTCCTTGCCAAATTGTGTATAATGTGCAATTTTAATACGAGCGGTAACTGTAGTATGACAGAAACTGGACTGGAAAGGATTGATAAGATCATTATGAATTAAAAACTTAGTTATTTGTCGATACACAAGACGCATCAATATTTTAGATAGTAATGGGTGTATGGAATATGTTATGTTAGGTTATAAAGTTAAAAACTGACTAAACTATAAGAAAAAAAAAGAAAAGAAAGAGAGGAAGAGAGAGAAGGGAAAGCACGAAATGCATTAATAAGTCTCACTATTGCTGCAGCTGCATAGTTCGCAACTGCTGTAGGTTGCACGATTATTAATTTAATTTGATTAAATTGATCATGATTGATTTAGTATAATTAATGCGATTATGCGAGCACACCTGGTATTCCTGGACTGGATCTCAAACATGATTCATTACTTATACCCTACTTGAAGTAATATCGGTCTAATGATTTGACCTACGGCATCTCGAGCAGAGGCCCGTAGGTTTGCGCGTGAGTTTGCGCCTCTGAGTTTTTCAAAATTTCTTTGCGAAATAAATAAATACCACCCGAACATGTGACACCAATGACCTAGTTTCAAAGTAGGTAAGCAAAACTTGTGTTATGATATTATGAGTACCATGCAAATAATAAATATAGGTACTTAAATAGATAGATACACTATATACTTAAATACATAATATTATATGTGAAATTGACTCTGAGATTTTTGGCGCAGGAGAATCTGCATATATCAGCAAAGAAACTCAATAAAACAGCAATCAAACTACAAATCGATGCATCTCACAGGAACCAACAAAAACCAACACAGTTCAAAATAAATCTTTCCGTCTACCAAAATTCCAACTTCGTTCAACCAAACTTCCTTTAACTTGTAGTTAGAATCTTCATCTAATTTTGAATTCTGAATGCGTACATTTAGCACCAACTAATTGGAATTAGTTACATTAACTTGAACTATATAATGGTGGTACTGAATAAGTAATACAGAATGAAAGCTGTTGTCAGTGTCTGAATTATTACTCAGCCAGGAAACTTGGGTGTTTCGATTTAGATGCTTAATAGGTACTTTGGAATTAGTAACAAATGTGGTCTAATGATACAAGTAACGTATCAAGTATTCATCATCATATTAGGAATAGAACGTCCACTGTTGGACATTAGGTCTTTACCGTCCATTTAACGTAAGTAGTAGAGGCTACGATTTAAAACGACCTTCATCCATTATAATAAATCGTAATTTTGTCAGGAATTTCTTAGCCAACATAATTATATTTTTTTAAAATACTAATATGTAGCTGCTTTTGTTTATTCGAGCAAAACAAACAGAGACGGTATCACAGATAATTTGTCACATAATGGCCAGTGCAAAATAGGTGGGAAAGACAAAAAGCAATGCTTATACAGGGTGGAAAGATGAGATGGGGCAGCAAGGGCAGCTACTAGATCCCTTGCTGCTACGTGAAAATGCTCTTATAGTCAGCTAGAAAATCGACAGATCTGACTTTTTTGAATGCCAGTCGGTCCCATTTCTATCAAGGATTAAAACACTCTTTGAGATCAACTAAGGTTAGAGGACTAGAACAGCCACAAATCAAAGAAAACTTTTTCCATACAGTTCGTAGGGTACTAATTTGCAAAGTGAAACTTTCGCATGTTGTTTTTCTACGAATATGAATCCTTTATGCTTAAATAAAATTAAACAGTATGTAGACAACTAAAAACTGAACATTTTAACTAAAGTTAGTGTCTTAACCCAGTAATGCTGCCCCATCTCAACTTTCCACCCTGTATAGTTGTTGCGTGCGGTGCGATAGAATAGAATAGTAACTAAATAATACAGTCATCATCATCCCAGCCTATATACGTCCCACTGCTGGGCACAGGCCTCCTCTCAGAACAAGAGGGCTTGAGCCATAGTTCCCACGCGGGCCCAGTGCCTTGGGAACTTCGCACGCACCATTGAATCGCTTTGCAGGTTTGTGCAAGTTTCCTCACGATGTTTTCCTTCACCGCAAAGCTCGTGGTAAATTTCAAATGTAATTTCGCACATGAATTTCGAAAAACTCAGAGGTGCGAGCCGGGGTTCGAACCCACGACCCTCTGCTTGAGAGGCGATAGGTCAAACCACTAGGCCACCACAGCTTCTATAATACAGTATTTTATTCCAATTGTTCACATTGTCAATATTTTATTCAGAAACTTTATAGTTGTGCAATGTGCTAGGATTTCCTTCCTAACCTAACCTAACCTAATCTTCAATCACGTTCACCTATTTTGCACTGGCCAGTTATTTCTCTGTAGGTACACTCTTAAGTGAATGGGAGAAAATGTAACGATTACAGACTCCTCGTTCACACGAAACCGTGTTTTTGCCTTTTTTCTAAAGGCTTAATGATAATGACGCCCCTCAGTAGACGGCCTGGCAAAATAATAATGTGGCAAAGAAAAGCAGGCGTTTTGTGCTAACTTTATCCTTACTAGTCCTTCAGATATGAAAATTATATTTCTTTGGCTCACTTGGGTCCAGTGCTGGCTGGAAACTTTACCAATTTGAATTGTCACATAGGTCACCGTAAACCTTGCGCAATGGCACATTTTAATCGTAATTTCACATATGAATTTTAACAAACTCAGAAGTAACGAGACATTTTTTTTCATTCTGTGAAGAGACATTATGACCAGCAGTAGATGTAAGTGAACCTTCATGACGACAGTCTTGAGAAAATAGTGTGATTTTCCCTAAAATTTAATAAAAATTCTGTGCTACTAATAAGAAGATTACGATGTAAATTTCGATATTTTTTAAGCCATGTCTAATGCCAGCCAAGCTACGAGTAAAGTTGACTGTAAAAATAAAACTACAAAAACCCCAGTTTTATTTGCAAACTCAACGAAAATCGGAGTGAAACACGAAATCCCATTTCAAATTGTCACTTAACAAAATCAAGCACAAATTAAATTGCCTTTTTGAAAAGTTTTCGGACGGCCCTACAATCCGGGTGACATCGTCCAGCGCTTTTTTACAATTGAATAACTTTTTTGCTGAAACAATTGTTTGAAACGAAATAAAGCATTTGAAGAGTGCAAGGAAAAAAGTGATTCTGTTTTGCCACATTAAGTGGTGAAACAGAGAGAAGTGCCTTTCTTTTCTTCTTTTAATAATTATTATATGATCTTGGGGGCCTGTTACACCACTTTGTTTTTGTTACTTTAAGTATCGAATACCTGCAACTCAATCTCTGTTTGATACAAAATAGCCAGGTGATTTGGACAATGGTTAAATCATTATAATAGCAATAGTTTTCACTGTAAAAAATATACCTAACTACTTAGTCCATCAGTTAGGTACAAAAAATAATTAGATACGTTTTTTTCTTTTGTCGTGTCTTTCTTTTGTGTGTAAAAATAAGATGTAGCCTTAGTTGTGTCTCAGTTATAAAAGTGTACTTAATTAGGTGCACTTTATCTTTGTCATTTATACTTTGATTGACATAAAAATACGAATTTAATATTTTTTATGCTTAAAAACTAACTAAATACCACAATATTTTTTCACCCGAACACTAGATAATTAATTATACGACGGTAACTATTTCAATTCGCACCTTATCGGGGTTTCTTTCATCATTCAAGTAAGTACTTATCTATTTTTCATCAGGAGAAAAGTTTTAGAATACGAAAATATTCATCAGTAAATTTATCTCGAAAATCCAAAACACCATCCCATGAAACGTTCAGAAACGTTACACTATTCTGTCGGGTCAGCCCGGGTCAGGGGCTTAAGTTCAATTTCCCATACCCCTTACCAGCTCGAGGCGATCGGGACGTATTTCATGTTGGAAAGGAAATGAAATCTTGAGAATGGCGGTTTTTGAATTATACTTGATTTATCAAGAATACGAAAATATTTTACAATATTTAGATTCAGAGTGGCTCTTGTTTTGAAAGTGGGGTATTTTTAGGGCATGCACTCGGCTCCACAAATACATACGAATACCTCAAAGGAACCGGGTATGACCCATTTTGTTTGGGAAGGCCAAGAGTCATAATAATTTTATACCCATATTTTTTTATAAATGAGTCACAGGACTGATTGACTGAGAGCCAGCCATACTCTAAACCACTGGACCCAAATTTGAGGCAGACATATTTTTCGAGGAAAACTTCAAAAAAGTTTGTGATATCATCTCGTCCAAAATTCCGCAGTGCCTGAAGACTAGTCTTCAACCAGTGTGTGTTGCCAGTTTTTGATGTTCTAACCTATGGCTCTGAGACGTGGTCCTTGACTGTTGACCTCTTGGATAGGCTGAACGACACGCAACGAGCTATGGAGAGAGCTACGCTCGGAGTTTCTTGGCGCAATAGACATAGACAGATTTATTCAACATCTAAAAGTACACAGACTCTCAAAATAATACACAAATTACAAAAAATATTTGATGATGTCGAAAAGGATCTTTAGTCAGCACTATGCTGCAGTTAGTATACCTAAGTGCCTAATACAGTACTGAGTTTTAGTTAAATACCTTCATTTTCTTTGCATTTATCATATTGGACCGGAATCAGCACAAATAAGTTAGTACCAGGATATCAGAGGCCTTTGCCCAGCAGTGGTACGTATATAAGCCGTAGATGGTAAGCTATTGAATTAATTTTCATTCACTGTGACTGTCTACAGACGAATCGACAAGTAAACAATTAAATAACCAACTTTTTCTCGGTTCTTTGGCAAAACTTTTCTGGCACCGTTCCAGAAGATAGTGCACTCAGTTATAAAAATCAAGGTTCAACTTTGAAAAACTAGGTTAATTACATTGATGAACTTAATCCTCTCTCATTGAGTTTGTGGTGTTTTTATAGGATTATTTAATAGTTTGAGACTGCCTTTTAAAACCACAAATCACTTGGGACGAGAGTTGCCTTAAGGTTAAGTTTATTTGTTAACTAATTTTTACCTTCACCTTTTGACAAAATACTTAGGTTTAAAAGTTGAATTGTTATTGTTGGCTGACTGGCAACCAACATTGTAATTATGAATATTAGTTTTTCAGTTGCTATTTTCTCTAAAAGATGGTTTTTGATAATTTGACAAGCTTTTTTGCGCCTGCACTTGCATTGTCATTCAACTTGCACATGTATACCAAAATGACAATCCAACCATTGGAAGTGGGTCAAACAAAATGAATTTGCGAGATTTGACCCAACAACAACAAACCGGGCAAATGAAAAAAGCTTGTAAAAAACGATGTATCTAAAAACTTAAAAGCAGCAGCCGGGTCATGAGTAATAAGGGAAAACCTTCTTATTGTGGAACCACTACTTGACCCCGGGTTGCAATATAAATGCCCGCAATATTCTCAAGTTGCGGCTATTTTTTTTCGACACCATCTCCCGAGATTTAATTATAAGCCGGTGTAAATATTTCCTGTTTTTAGTTAAGATCTGGTAAGGAAAAAGGTTTCGCATGGCAATTATAAACAGCGCTGGGGCTGAAACCCGTGGATAGTATTTCCCGAGGGAATTTCGAAAAAGCCACTGTCATTTCTTATCCAGGTATATAGCGCACATCTCGCTCTAAAGCGTTATCAACTCAAAAAATACAGCATTTTAATTTAGACCTTTAAGAAATTAAATGTAGGTATTCTTGTTTAAATGTCTTGCAAGTCGAAGTCCACGGTACCTGATACACTTCTCAATAAAGTGGCAACACTGAACTTCAATTTTTGCTCCGATATTTTCTTTTAAAATGGAAATAGTTTTTTCTTTCTTTTCCTGTCAGACGCCGTACATTGATAAGACGGTGTCCAATGATAATTCAGGAGCATAGTTACCTAAACGCTGTATATTTTATAAATATTCGACGGTGGAAAGCATAAACGCTGTAACCCAAAATGTGTAAAGTTTACACCAGAGCCAAAAAACTTTTTAAAATTTACTAAAAAAATCATAACTCTTGATCCTTTTGGCCTAAAGTAACCATTCTTTGACAAATGATGTATATTTGGCTAGGCTATCATTCTCTTGGCAAAAATCTTCTCTAAAGTAGTCAGCAAAGAAGTTTTGGTGGGTTACAGCATTTGAATATTTTGTTTTAGACCACGAAAACGCAGTTACATCAATACACTAATGTATGAAATAGTAGAAAGTGTATTTTTTTGGGAAAGCATAAATGTCGTAATTGGACAATGTACAGTACTTTTGATCATATAAAGTGTTGTAAGCTGGTTTAGATTCTCAAAATGAAAAATGAAATTGAAGTAACAGCTTACATCAATCCAATCCATGTAGAATTAATTAGCGTAATCAGCAACTGGTCAAAATATTATTGGACTTTAAACATGGAAAATACTTATTTTATTTAGTTTAATCGTAACAGTAATTAATCAAAACGACAAAATAATTTAGGGAAAAGTGTTTTTATGCGTCTTGATATGTTTCGCAATCCGCGTCTTCTTCGATAGTATCTTGTTTTTTTTTTTACTTGCTGGCAATCCCAAATACCTACTCCTGAACTTACTTGTGGAATCAATTTTGTCAATGAGATTTTTCAAGTTCTTTTACTACTTGTTGTATTTTTTTTGGATATCTATACTAGTCTATAGATTTTTCAAGTTCTTTTACTACTTGTTGTATTTTTTTTGGATATCTATACTAGTCTATAGATTTTTCAAGTTCTTTTACTACTTGTTGTAATTTCTTTTTCATTCATTCAAATTCAATTTTTTTTCTGCATTAAAATGCTACACTATCCCAAAGTGACATACACACCTTATTTATTACCAGAAAAAGTTAGGGTTTCGTACTATTAAAACTTTAATAATGTAACTTGAGGTGTAACAAAAACAAGCTCTTATTAGAAAAAAAAAAAACAGAACTAACAAAGGAAAAATTATCCAATTAATCCAAACCTGTTTACTCTGGTTCTGGAAGATGTTTTGAAAAAACTCGCATGGGATAATCGAGGTCTAAATATAGCAGGAGCTAGACTGAATAACTTAAGGTTCGCAGATGACATAGTTCTTCTCTCCGTGAGAAGAATTACAGGTAATGATTCAAGAGTTGAGTGACGTCTCTTTACAAGTTGTTTTGGAAATGAACTTGGAAAAAAACCAAGATTATGACGAACATGGATGGAAATACCGTAAGCATAACCATCAACCAAACCACCGTAGACCAGGTAAAGAAGTACGTATACCTGGGATGGGACAGGAGATCAGGATGGGCAAAGATAACCAAACTAGTGAACTTCACAGACGAATAAGGCTTATGTGGGCAGCATACTCGAAACTGGACTTTGCTTTTAAGATCAAAATTTCTGCGGAACAAAAAGCCAGGATATTTAATCAGTGCATCCTGCCGGTGCTCACTTATGGTGCTGAAACCTGAGCAAAAAAGCAAAGTCGCACACGTGACAAAACGAGTGGCGAGCTTAAAGTGAAGCCCAGTTCCACTTTAAGCTCGCCACTCGTTTTGTACCGTGTGCGACTTTGCTTTGATCCCGAAGCTATTTTTTTGTTTTGCGGTCCATCAGCGACACTCCTACCAGCTTCTTCTCCACATGTGGCCCGGAGTGAACAGTCGTGGTGCAAGCGTCTCCTAGAGTGGAAGCCATGGGGGAAAAGCGACCTCAGGGTAGACCACAGATGCGGTGGAAAGACGATGTAAAAAGGTTGCTGGTTCAAATTGGATCCAAAAAGCTCAATGTCGCGACGAGTGGAAAAAAATGAAGGAGGCCTACACCGAGAAGTTTGAGAAAGGCTGAAGAAGAAGCCTTATATCGGTATCTAGAAAAAAACGATATGTCCATCTATTGCAACTATGTCACTTATAACTAGGTACAGGTACTTTTTACGTTTTAAAAGTTGATAGAAATCCCGACCAAAATTAAACCATTATCTATATCTTTACATTAATCCTTATCCAAATAAATTACTTCATATTCAAGAATGTTTCAATACTTATGATCACTTTTTGAATTATTCTAAATAATCGGACATTCCACTCAAAAAATATTAAGTATATACGAATTAAAAAAAGCGTTCCGTTTGCGCGGGAAATGGAGCTGAAAAATGTTTGTGAGGTGTCCTTGTATAGAGACCTTTTTTAAATTTGTGACCGTGAGAAGCCGGGGTGGGGCGATAGTAAGTCTAGTACCTAGTAGATATATTGTTAGTTTTTTTTAAAGAAGATTTAGTGTTAGTTTGATAATTAACTTATTATTATTGTATTGTCATCGGTTCTTAATAACTAATAAGTAAGTCTACAGAGTTTAAATTAAATCTGACCGTTTAAAGTGGGTCAAAATCGAGTTCAAAGCAGTCGGTTACAAACAAACATACATGAAAAGCTAATAAAAGCGTTGTAAAATTGATGTAAATTGACTGCTAACAATAATATTATGCATTTTCAAATGCTGTATCGTCATGAATCTTATCCTAATGCTCCGGGAACTGCCTTGAAAATTTTTGATAGAAAGCTGTAACCCTAAGTATTCAGTTGTTTTGATTCCCAGTGAATGCTTTAACACTCACCTGCAATACATTCTCGATCAGCGTAAATGCTGTAACCCACGTATGATATATTTTTTATTACGTCTAAACGCTGTAAGTGACATCGTGCGGATGAATATTGTTCCGCGTGTATGAAGTAAGATACAGGACTCAATTTTTTTTCGTTTTTTGTGTCGGTTACAGCATTTGACGTACCATAAATAGCCAAAAATTGTAAAAAATACTATGCTGTCCAGAAACTTCTAAGCGTCGTAGAGCAACGAGAGTTACAGCATTCGACGCAGAAAAAAAAACTGAATCGAAATATGCAATAAAAAATTTTTGGTAGAGGTGTGGGTTACAGCGTTTATGCTTTCCACCGTCGATATACGAGTATAATATAATAAAACAACATTATGACGTAGTTTAATCCAGCCAGCATGATAGTAGGGGTGACCTTATTTACATAAATACATACTACAGCATAATAATTTCCAAAATAAAACAAAGATTACAAAATTTAGAGCAAATATCGGAGAAAAGTAACCACTTTTACGGAATGCATAATGGTTAACGCAAGGAAAGCCGCGCGCAAAGGCTTATATCCTTATACGGCGCACGTAAAGTACCTACCTATCGTGCCCCTTGTTTTGAATAATTCTTCTTCCTTTTTGCATTTCGATTTTATCCACGCCCATTCACTCGTTACACTAGGGTCTTAAGATGAAAGAAGGGTTTAGCGATCGGCTTCCCTATATTAAAGCTCTGAAATGTCACTAGGAAAATATACTTATATGTATGTAAAACTACTGTGACTGTGTATTTATAGCTTAAGGTTCATTGTTGGATCGCATAATATCAAAATTAAATACCGGGTGTGGCCTTTATCCTTTTAACAAAATATGACAACGAAATTTAAAACTTAATGTCTCATAGATAAAGCCGAATTTATTTTTTTGTTGATTTGAATGACACAGAGAAAATGACACTTTATTCCTTTTTCAAAAGATATAAGTTCTATTGCTAACAAACAATATGTACTAGTATTATCACTTTGAACCCCAGGAGGTTAATATGAGCAAATAATAAAAACATAGATCATACTCCTCAAACTGAACAACATTGGTTCAGCGACTTTTAAAAATAATTAGTTTTTTAATTTTTATTACACTTTTAAGTTTATTCGAAAAAGCAATGTAAAGCAAAATGCTTGATGTTTGTAGTGTGACAGGCGACGTCAGTTGTGTTCTAACTAGGATGGCGTACATTGATAGCAGTATTCAATTTGTATGAAAAAAGGAAAATTAAAAGACTCCACTATATTTAAAAGTCGCTGAACTAATGTTGTTCAGATTGACGAGGACGATTAATGTTTTAATTTTTTGCTCGTATTAAATGCCATACCCGGTATAATAAAATATCTATTTTTGGGGTGCAAGGGTTGTTGCAAAACAAAAATCTAACATCGAAGGCTACCTACGGCGAGAATTTCCTGCCTTCCTTCTGACCGTAACTTAATCGAGTTGGTTTTGTTTTGACCCGTCTAATGTTCCCACTTGATAAAATCACGCAAATTATTTTTATGTCAATTAAAGTAGATAATAACTAAAAAAAAGGTATAATTTAATTATACGAATTTTTATTCACTCTATCGTTAATAATACTTAATTTTATAATCCGGCAAAGCATCGTTATGTTATTTTTACTAATAGCCGATTCTATGTTCTAATATCTTTGTTATTACTATTATGAGAACCCAAATTTTATTGTCGGCCATTAAAAAAAAAGATAAGCCAGCTTATCTTTCTACACTAGTGTTCAAATTACCTACGGCATCAGTAAGGAAAATTTTGTCTGTTTATATTTCACAAATAATGTTTTATAGTACATTACTGCAGAGGCCATGAAGTAACGGATTGATGGACGAGTTTGGGGTAAACAAGGATAGATCAAGTCCAGCAACTGTTCTAGCAGAGGATTGTATAGTGCTTTTCTCAATCAATGCGTGAGGAAATATTAAAATTAAAATAGCTACTAGATAATAAAGTAAATAATAGTTTAATTTACCGCCTTTTATATTTTTAAAACTTGCCATTTGAACAAGCTATTCGAGCACCATGTTTAACCGCACATAAATATAGTACCCACCATGGACTTTGTTTTTTTTTTTAATTTGTTGCATCTATGCTTATGTAGAGAGTCTAGTAGTGGTTGGCTGTTTGTATTTTTTCCTTTGTCAGTATAATGCTACTAACTAATTTAAAAAGTTATATCAGGGGAAAATAATGGATTTTCATACATTCCTTACTGGCCTTAGGCCAAGAAGTAATGTAGGGATCCATAAATGAGAAACTTCACGTCTTCATTTCGTGACATTAACGCATACATTTCCCGGCATGTTTCAGAAAAGGTTATTTTTTAACTCCCGACGCAAAAAGAGGGGTGTTACAAGTTTGACCGCTAACTGTGTCTTTGTGTGTGTCCGTCTGCTGCACCGTAGCTCTTGAACGGGTGAACCGATTTGAAAGGGTTTTTCTTTACTTGAAAGCAGGTTTTCTAGCGATAGTTCTGAAGCGTTTTTTCATCAAAACCGGTTTAGCCGTTTTTGAGACATTGAACTTTGAAGTGACAATGTCGGGGGTTTTCCAACTTTTTGTTGGTCGTTGACTATCTTGTCACTGTTTACACAATAATATATTTATTTTGAATCTGCGCACTGTAAATAATACCTTAGTCAATATCAACGAGACAATACTTAATTCAGTCACTTAACAAAAACTTAGCAAAAATCACCAGTAAGCCAGCGATGCCGGCTCACGATGAATTTTTCCATCCGCCTCCGCAGCGGTTGAAGTCTCGAGACCCCCCGTGTATCGCAGCCCAAAGCCTTGACAAGTTTGACCTAGTGGATAGCTGGAAAAAACAATGGGCTGTGGACACAGCAGGAAGAAATGCTCGCAACATTGATCCGACCGCCAAACCAACGGGATTCGACCTTCCCCGAAATCTTGGGTGCCGCCTTAAAAGGCTGAGAACTGGGCACGGCCGCTGCAACTATCACCTGCACAAGTGGGGGTGGAGGGAGTCTCCACTCTGTGAGTGCGGGGAAGAGGAACAGACAATGGAGCACATCATCATGCGCTGCCCCTTACACTCCTATCCTGGACCCGCCGAAGACTTGGATGCACTAACGCCTGATGCAGTCGCGTGGCTTAGTAGTTTAAGTATTTTGCTCTAATGCCTATATTTATAAAATGCCATACGATTAAATAAATAAACTCACTTAACAATCTAATCCTGTCGGTTGCAGATTTACGATAAAACTTTAGTCCCACAAAGCTACAAAGGCCGTATGCTACGGAGCGAGTGAAGCGTACATCACAGAAGGGGACACATACGAGGATTTTAGTAGCGCTGGATACACACAATATCAGAGAATAATTTTATAAGTAGACTAGCCGTAGCCCTCGACTCCGTCCGCTCGGAATTCGGTTATCGCGCTATCCCGCGGGAACTTTTTGTTTAACCCTTCGCGCGACCAACGACTTTTTTTGGGTAATTTTGGACTAGTACCCTATGTTAAAGGGTGATCGAAACTAGTAACAAAAATGTACTAATCACGAGTACTTAGATACGAGCCACTGTGGCGCGCAGGGCGTTCCACGGGTTAATTGACTTTCTGCCAAGTTTCAAATTGCATGCTATTTGAAATATACCGTGTTTATACAATGCATGCTTGGTTACTGAAAATTCAGGCTTCTAGTCTTATCCACAAAGAAGTTATAGGGGGGTCGAAAATGGCCTGAACTGCTTCGAGGAAAGGATGGTACGGGCGTGCCGTTTTTTTGCTTCACTTGGCGGATACAAAATACGCACGAACTTTCGATTTTATAATATTAGTAGGATATAGGTATGCTCACAAAACCACTAAAAAGCATGCCCAAAACGCAGCAGCAGCCACTCACATTAGGGAGGAGCAGCGTCTATGTATGGAGAAAACAAAAGTTGTTTAATCAGTCTCGAATACCTATAAAAACTTGCATATGCACTAGTTTCTTACATAAATATTTTTATATTGTTTTTTCAACACATGTTTTAGCCCTCTAACTTCGTAATTTCATATAAAAATAAATAAATATTTTTTATGCTGAAAAGTGACGAGACATTAGCTTCAATCAAAAATTGTATCAATACATACAGTTTCGTGTTACAAGTCACATAAACATATTGTTATTGATAGTATTGTATTGGTAGTTGGTAGTTTTGGCAGTCTATTTAATTTATAATTTTGGTGTATTTACTGCGTTACAAAGGCGTTTTACTTAAGCTAAGGTTTATTTTGAATAAGATGACAACATAATTTTAGGAAAAACACAATATTTAATTTAACATAACCGTTTTTTTTTTCAATTTTTGAATGAAAGTTTAGACGACCAGATGGCCTAGTGGATAGAGAACCTGACTACGAAACTTGAGGTCCCGGGTTCGATTCCCGTGTCGGGGCAGATTTTTGTATGGAAAATACGAATGTTTGTTCTCGGGTCTTGGGTGTTTAATATGTATTTATGGTTAAAGAACTTTATTTCTCAAAGAAATTTACATTTCACTTATTGAGAAAATGCTTAAACATACAGTTTCAGCGAGCACCGAAAAATACACCAAGTTAAACTAACATGCAACTTTTAAAACTTAAATTCTATACATTTAATATTGTGTTTGTACTTACAATTAGCAAACCAGTCGCGCAACTTTACTACAACAACTAGCAATTCATTTATTGCATATCCTGCACAAACTCAGCTACCATAAGGTCGCGGGTGAGCAAAGAAATTCTTTTAGCTCATCAACTAACAATTATTTAACATTTAGAGTTTATTAACGATTACATAGGCACACAGGAAGACACTTTTTGAACGCCATGTGGGTAAAAGTTAAATTCACACGAGACAATTGCAGCGCTCAATACAAAGTAGGTACAAGTAACTTGTTGTTACACAGCATAATGGATTAGTTTTGACTTCGAACAAATATAACAATGCCTTATGAGTCTTAGTTTAATTAGATTTAAGTAAATTTAATTTTTAGTAAAACCACCTGTCTACCGTATACATGACAATATTAAATATTCCCAGGTCCGGATTTAGATATTTTCAATAACATATTTCGCTAAGTTACGTTTGTAAATATTAAAACTTTCACTCTCTTTGATAGATTTAGGTAATTTATTGTAAAACTGTGCCCCCTCATAATTTATATTTCTTTTGCCAAACTTTGTTCGTGCCGATTTAAGAGACAGGTTGTTAGCGCTTCGTAGAGGACGGAGGCCATGTTCGACTTTAGTTTTGAAGATTAGTTCGGTGTGGATTTTTTTACCTAATATTTTTCTAACTAGTATACAAGTGTTATAAAAATAGAGTTGATTAATATTAAACATTTTTGTTTCCGCATAGATTTTACGACTGGATGTGTGAGAGTCATAGCCAAAGAGTGTTCTCATTATTTTATTCTGTGAAATTTGTAAATCTTTCAATGCAGTTTTAGTAGCACTACCCCATATCTCTATGAGGTAGTTCAGATGAGATTTTACCAGTGAGTTGTAAATAGTATATCGCACTTGGCGAGGGTAACAGTTCACAGAGTTAAACAGACAGCCCCGCAACGATATGAGTTTAGAGCGGATTTTATTTATATGTGATTTCCACGTGAGTTCACTGTCTAATGTTAATCCGAGATATTTTTCCTCTGTAGATCTTTTAATTTGTATATTGTTAATAGTAAGTGGAATGACATCGTTTATTTTCTTTTTTTTTTTTTATTTAAATATTACGTAGCTTGTTTTTGCGATATTGATAGTAAGTAGGTTGTGTTGAAACCAGTCGTGGAGAGTATGAAGATCTTCCTGTGCCATTGTTTGTACCTGATCCACAGAGTGTCCGAAGTAAAACACACATGTATCATCAGCGTACAGGCTTATCTCGCCATGTAGGGGTACTTGGCAAATACCATTAACATAAATCAAAAACATAAGTATGTATCTATCTATATAATTATATGTATCCGTTGCTTAGTACCCATAACACAAGCTTTGCTAAGCTTACTTTGGGACTAGGTCAATTGGTGTGAATTGTCCCGTGATATTTTTTTGAACAAATCGCAACTTTTTGGCACTATACAGCATTCAAAATAAAAAAAAAAATTCGCTCCACCCTAACTCACATAAAGCAGCGTTTCCACCAATCATGTGCGAGGATGTGTTGCGAGGATTGTGTTTTTTATGCATGAACCAACAGAAACGCTTCATTTACCCATCCTCGCTCAGCGCAGCTACAGGAAACAGCTCGGCGCAGCGAGGAAAGGTAAATGAAGCGTTTCTACTGGTTTATGGCAAACATATTTTTCGCAACGCATTCTTGCACATCTCCGGTCGGAACGCAGCCTTACACTTACTGTCGGATACTATTGTATTGTATAGTATTTCAAAATGGCGTCCATTGCGTACAAAATGGTGTACTTGGTATTTAATTTCGACTAATTTATGTCGTTATCTACCAGGCTGAAGGCCAGTATTTTAATACAAAATCTGATAGATGATGAAGACTTTTGTTTAAATTCGAAGAATCGGTGTAAATTTTAATGAGAATTCGTAGACGTTGGGAAGGTTAAAATATAAAATAATTTTGGATTCACTTGTGATCAAAGGAATGAAGACAATTTAAAATTTAATATATAACTGAGATTCGAAATTTAAACAAATTGAAGTCCTTGCTGAATTAAATGGAACCAATTAAAGCATGGAAGAAATAAAAATAAAAAAATCTCAGCTTAGTCTTTCAAGAACTTAACTGCTCAAAAATGGGTAATTACGGATATGGTAGTGTAAAGGATTACCATGTCATTCATTCCAGATGTCCAGCTATCTACATACCAAATTCCATCCAAATCCGTTCAGTCGTTTCAGCGTGAAGGAGTAACAAACGTACACAAACTTTCGCATTTGTAATATTAGTAGAATATCCCACTGCTTGGATTCATATTATATTTGATCACGCCCTTAAAAGAAAACTTGTCTGTTTCGCTCAATATCACTGGAAAAAAATATATCACTGGACGTCAATACCCTATACAATAAAGTACTTCTTACGTCACCGCCATTATCAAAACAATTAAGTCTGGAAGCTTCTACCGTTACTTGGTGGTTTTTAGTACATTGTGTCTTAAGGGCGGTAAATAAAGAATTACGAACGAGAGTCTATTAGAAGCCCGAAGTCGAAGGCTTTAATGAGTCGATGTTCGTAATTCTAGTACCGCCCGTGCGACATACAATGTTTTTCATCACATTTGCGAGTAAATTTTTATATTTCTAAAGGAAAAAAATATAATTATTCCAAATATTGGCGATACCTTAGGCTGCGCTCTCGGCAGCGCTGCCCTCCCCCTCCCGCAGCATGCGCTACAACGTGCGTGTGCATGTGGTCCTGCAGCAGCGCGCGCAGCACCATCAGTACGCACATTGACTCATTTACCGACCTTGGGCTTCATGACAACAAAATTTGTACGCGCAATGACTCATTTACCGACCACGGGTTTCATGACAAGCGAGAGTTTTATTTGGGGAGTTACAACCAAGGTAGCCTGCATGTTACGACACTGTTTACGAGCAAGTGTGATGAAAATTTAGTCTAAAGTCAACTGCCTGCTCGCATCAATTATGTTAAGTCAGTTTTCGAATATGGAACTTCTACTCTTCTTCTACTGATCTATATGGACACGTTATTACAACAACCACTTTATACAACAGTTCATTTACTTAAGTACCTATAATAACTTATGTCACTGTTTTGTGTCAGTTAAACAAAAACTACTTTTTCTATGCTTCTCTTGCATCGCAAGGGCTCTTAATTTCGAGACAGTCTCCACACTGCGTGTTCCTCAAATTGTAAACAAGAAACGGGGATACGGACGCCTCAGTGAGCGGGTTACAACTTTGCAAATGGCTGCCGGAGTGACAATTCAAAATGGCTTCTACAACATTCACATTTAGGTGTATTTGAAGACGTTCCAGATTGTTAGGAGCTTTAAAAGTTAAGTCATGTAATTAAGGAGCCAAGATGCCGAGGCGAATCGCTTCGAATAGAACATGTTTGAGCTTGATTGTTGGGAATTTTACAGGTGACGTGCCTTGGTGTCACAATGAATTATTTACTGAAGGAGAGTGCAAAACAGAAGAGATCAATCGTATATCTAGATAAAAAACTGGCTAATTCAAATTTTTCTTGTATAACGCTGCCTGTCTACTAAAGCGGGGTGTGGCAGCGGAGCGGAACGAGGGGGTGATGCGGAGCGGAATTGCAAACTGTGTTTGTCCAAAGCCGCAAAGCTAGTAGCGGAGCGAGACGAAAAAGTAATGCGGAGCAGAGTTGCGGACTATTTTTCTATTCGCGGAGCCCCGCAACGTACAACGTATCGATAACTTGGGGTTCAAAGGGCGTAAAGCACAAAACACAACTTTTCAAGAGAAGCGAAAAACTGGAAAATAATAATTAAAGAAGTTATAGTTCTGTTGTTTCTAATGTTACATAAAAGTCTTATTGATGAAGAGCTTAAATTTTTTTATAGTTTTTGTTAATATAGTAGAATTGGATGAAAACTGTTCGGTTACTGCTATACGGGCTGGTGAAAACACAAGGATTGAATCAGATGTTCTTTAAGACCTATTTAGTAAACATGGCTTATTTTGGTACACAAGGATGTAAAGGTAACATCATCACAAATTTTGCTTTCAACGGGTCGTATAGGACAGCTCAACTTCTTTTTATGAATTAAGCCGTTTCAGAGATAAAAAAAAATCGTGTTCTTCCATACTTTTGATTATAAGCAGGGAAGCTTCCCTGCTTCCCCGCTCGAACTTGTTTCTCCACCCCGCTTCCGTGTTCCTCTTGTTGGCTCCGCGTCCTCGCTCCGCATCTCTATGTATGATTTTTTTAGCAAGTTACTAACTCCCTGTCTACCGAAAAGGAGCGGAGATTTAATGCAATTTTATTGGTGGGTTATTATCCCGCTCACCGCTCAGCTGTCTCGCTCAGCTCCAGTAAACAGGGAATCTTAGGATTGGCTTGACAGTTTCATACATATTGACACTACTTAACACAGTGTGGAGTTGACTTGGAGTTACATAGTTAACTCTGGTTCCGGCAGACCCAACTAAGTTGAGTAGATAGCTAGATTTCAGGAATCACAAATAGACTACTTTTTATTTCCATAATTCCCACAGTATAGGGGGATTGCGCGTGTAAAATAGCGAAATCTTTACCATGTCATCTAGATACATTAAATTTTACACGGCTGTTCTTTGTACAACTTAAATGAAGACCACAATGTAGTTTTTGGGAATCGTCATACTTATCATGAGATAGAAATAGTTAAAATAAACCAGTTTGGCGAGTATCACTAAATGTAATGCATGTTTAATTGTTTTAAGTTAAATACATTAAAAAAAAACCTCGCAATTTGAATAAAACCGCTAGACCTTGGTTTGTCTGAACTAATCATCGAGTAAAAGATAGTATCAAATAAATTTCAATTAGCACAAGAAAATTTCAACATTATAAAATAAACGGTAAGAAAGAGGCGACTTGAATTTAATTCCTTCCGCCTTTCAATTGAATGCAATCAGGGCCTGGTATTCGATTTTGAATCTGCAATAGACCAAGCACTATTCGCTGTGCAGAAGATTAGTTTTTCTTTGTTGTCTAATCTAGGTGTGGAGTGTATTTTAGAAAAGGAAAATAGACTTGAAATTAAATATTAGCTGGAACTAGACTTGAATGCAATCTGAAAGAAAACGCTTTGTGTAGTACTAGTATAATCAGATTGTGTTGACGTAAATTGCTTCTGCTTTCTAACATATTTTTTATAAAACAATAAGTATTTGACGACTCCTGTATCTGCCATTATTCTTTATTATATTATTATCAAATATACAGCATGTTGGGCGAAGAAAAAAAATAGTTCGGTTGAAAATTTAATATTTTATAAATCTACTCTGTCCCGTTCTAAAACGCTTTTCTGTATGCAGTATTACGTCACAGATAGTATTTGTTTCTCTTTCTTGTATTTCAAATCAGTACGTGAACAAAATTGTTCCTTGAAATAATTTTCAACTCAGAAGAATAAGGGATTTTGAGGTAAGAGCTTTTTAGATGACTTGTAGTGAAGAGATGTTGTTTAGATAACGTACATTTATAGACTTCTGAAAGTATTCTTGGACGTTGAAAGGACAATCAATATTTACATAAGTACCACTTTTTTCTTTGTTTTCCCCACAGCGAGGGCCTGACCTTTTTTCGTAAATATATTAAATATCCTCGCTTGAGGCCGAGGCAGCAATTTGATATTTATCCCATATCTTTTGTGGGTTCGTAAGAAATCGAGATGACGATATTTTAATAGGTCGCCTTTTTATTCAATTTACTGTGACTGCAAAAACGAATGAATTAAACATGTGGTAGAATAGTGAACGGTTGTGTTGCTCTGAGGATGAAATCCGGTTGAATTTGAAACGCGTCAGTGTAGTGTGGTGATGGAGACAGTTCGGTTTGTGTGATTGTGTGTGTTCTTACAGTGTGGAGGCGGAGGAGCTGCATTAACACATATTTGTTGTATAGACGTAGCTATCATAAAGTTGCTGAGCTAATGTCATTCAGTTTGATGAGTACTATCTGTTTTTAACCACCGACGCAAAAAGAGGGGTGTTATAAGTTTGTCCGCTATGTATAACTGTGTAGCTCTTAAACGGGTGGCCCGATTTGAATATTATTTGAAATCAGTTTTTCTAGTTTTAGGGGATGTTGAGTGGAAGAGTAAAAGTGCCTTTAGCAGGGTTAACAGGAACTCCTTTACTGATCTCTGATTTGTATTGTATTGTACGGCGGCGTGGCTCATCTGGATCGATCGCGCGTGAGATCGATATCACTGCATTACAAATGAACTGACACGATCCAGATAAGTCATGTGCCAGCCATGGCACACTAGTAATGGTTCTTAGACATGTTTCATCAACATCGGTTTAGCCGTTTTTCGAGATATTTAACTTTAAAGTGACAAAGTCGGGGAGTTTCCAACTTTCTGTTGGTTAGGTTAGGTTGCATATATTTTAGAATTACCAAGGAACTCCAACCCGAAGTGGCAAATCAAATATTCCCAGATACAAGAGAAAAAAAAACGTAAATAAAAAAGCACATGATACGGCTCCGTATTAATCTCCAAATTGGATGTTGTAGGTAAACAAAAATATATTCCCAACTTTCTTTGTTTGCTATATTTATTATCGCTATGTGACAAAAGGGGTCGGGAAGTGGTGTGCCACCAACTGCAAGCGGATGAACTTACTAATACTCCACATGTGAAAAATTGTGTGTGTGTGTGTGTGTGTGTGTGTGTGTTTGAGTGTGTGTGTGTTTATTAGGTAGGTATCATCTAAAGTTCAATATCTCAAAAATGGTCAAAACTGATTTTAATGAAACATAGCTACGAAATATCGCAAGGAAACTTGCTTAAACTTAAAAACACGGCATTTTTTTTAATCTTGGGTAATTCATCTGCCAGACTTATCGGCTTACGCGAGCGAAACCGGTGCTAAAAGCTAGTTAAAAATGTTTCTAACAAGTCGTAAAAAGAAATAAACAAAAGCAAGAACCTTAAGGCGTTGCAAACCCAAAAAAAAACATGGAAACAAAGAAAAACTAGCAAAAACATAAACAGTTTTTTGCCACCCTCGCAACATAGCACCCAACCCGTACCTAATAGGGCAAAGCGGGAGAAGATATAAATAAAATTTATCGATAATACAGCCACAGAAACTTTTCTTCATATGGCTGTTATATGGAATTTGTTTGTGGATTTAGATTTATTCGACCATACATTTAGCTTGACCCAGAAACTGGACGTATCTTGCAAAATTACGGTTATCGTGAATAGTGGCTGAAAAAATGCGACCTAGATGCATATTGCTAGCTTTAGTATTGTAATATGTTATCTCGTTTTATTTTTACGCATTCTGGTTCGGATATGACTTCCAGTTAATTGTATTTGCATGTTTCAATTAATAAATCGATTTGGTCTCCTGAGTTCCGTCTTTTCGTCTACACAAGTGACAGTTTTAGGATGCGCTGTGTAGTGATCATTAAATTTATAATTAAATATTATATCTCGTTTTTGTTATTCTTATCACAAACTCAAAAATCCATCTTCAACAAAAACAGGAATTATAAGTAATTAATTTTGTAAAAAAAATAATCATTGACCCGTGTAGTGTCGTAGGAGGCGACTGAGGATATAGGTTAAGGTATACCGTAGGCTGTCGCCTTGTAACCTGTCACTATTGTACCGTTTTTGTCAAACTTAAAACCTAAAATTGCTAAAAGTGGCTCCGAAGCGGTAACGTTTCGTGTGCTCTGCCTACCCCATTTGGCAATACAGGCGGGATGTTTGTGTGTGTCTAATCATTGAAAGATGTTTTAGCGGACAAATAACCTGAACTATTAGTGCCAATTATTTTGTAATAATAACACATGCACGCGCACTTACGTTGGTAATATTAGCAGCAAAGCTCGTGTTTACCACATATTGTGTTAGTGTGCGTAACTCACCGACAGTGACTAGGAATAAAAACTTTTACACATTCAAAAAACGTGGAATAGCGTGCCCTCGTAATATCTGTACCTATGAGAATACGAAGAATTACGAGCAAAATTTTCAATTTCAACATTTTCAACAGTAAGTGCCCTAAAAAGTGACTGGCAGTAAAAAGTCCGTGACAAATTTCCAACCAAGAAAAGCCATAAAAAATATGAAAGACGTGAAATTTAACAATAGCCGTGCCGTTTCCACAATTGTGCCCCGAGCTCGTAGGAACAGATTACTTATGTCAAAGATCGTTCAGTCGACATATTTATTTATTTATTTGTCAACAAAAAATGTACAGAATTACAGTTGAAACACTCATGCGCTGTAAAATTCAAATTATACAAAAAAATAATAGGTTCACAAAAAGACATTTATATAAAATACCTACACAAAAATTAGGGATTTATGAAAGTCGTCTTCGTTGCTACCCTAAAACGACGGAACACCACACCCTCCGGCCAGAAGTCGGAGCGCAAGAACATTTGCTGGTGCTTGGCAGGTACTTGGAGTCTAAATGACATATATATATATATACTCATCAACTGTAAAAAAGCTGATGATCTTCAATGTCTGAGGATCTGTTTTGAAAAAAAAAATACCTTACCGATGTATTGCAAAATATTTAAACTGTGGATATTTCTGACTAATTTGTACTCATTATTTCATGGCAAAATTGGGTTCTTATACTCACAGGACCAAGTATTATGACAAATATGACGTGCAATTACTTTACAGAAATTCGACCCGGTTCTCACTTATACTTAATGTTTATTTGGACAAAAAACGGTACAATATAAAAAATACTAATTATGTAGTATGACTTTAAAATAAATGAATGCCATCATACTGGCCAATTTGGATTGGTCACCCTTAAAATAATTTTAATTCTATACAGCGGATGTTCTCTCTGCTCATTACAAAGCTATGACTCGATGACAACAGCTAATGGTCCGGATTGTTTTTACGTTTCGCTATCACCCGGATAAATATTATTTCAGGCTTTTTTTATACACAATTGCGGCGGCTAAAGGGGAGCGTCGTTAAAATTCTGGTTTATATGGATGATCAGAAGAGTTCGTGTTGACGACTAATGCTTTTAAATAGATCTAGAGGAGTTTTTTTTAACTGCAGTATTAATTTGATAGCTGATAATAGGTTAGTACTAATGTTTTTCTTATTTGGTGCGACAGCAGTTGCTTCAGGAGCGGGCCTACACATAAAAAAAAATAACGAAAAATGTAACTGATTCAAAAAAATACAAGAATATTATTTTCTACCAGTTTGAAGCCTTAGCACAAGCCAGCAGGAGTAATAGAAGCTCAAAAGATAGTATATAGGTGAGGTAAAGAATTATTAGTTCACTCCAGGTCCAAACATTAAAAAATAACCGATTTCACAACCTACTCCTTTTTAAATTCGGTTAAAAGTAAGTTTTTGTCAAATAAAAATGGTAACTTCATTTCCTTATTGTTTAGGTACATGTATTCCAATCTATAATACAGCAATATTTCGCGAGTCAAATCAACCACTAGAAGCCATTAAAGTCTTTATTTGACATTAAAAATTTAATTTCCGTCAGACATACGAGACGGGTGGAACAAAATGTGTTGCATAGTCACAACTGTCTTCTAAACTCAAACTCACAACATTCATTGACATAAAAACACACTACATCACAACAAAAGTACAGTAAAAATATGAACAGGATCAGAAAGAGAAATTAGAGACGTTGCTTTCGCAATGGAACCAACCCGTAACGCGTAGTTCTAGTTCATCGATAATAAATAACCTTTACATTCAACCATTTAATATCACTTTTTTTTTTTTTTTATTCAACTGGATGTCAAACGAGCAAGTGGGTCTCCTGATGATAAGAGATCACCACCGCCCATAGACACCTGCAACACCAGGGGGATTGCAGATGCGTTGCCAACCTAGAGGCCTAAGATGGGATACCTCAAGTGCCAGTAATTTCACCGGCTGTCTTACTCTCCACGCCAAAACACAACAGTGCAAGCACTGCTGTTTCACGGCAGGATTAGCGAGCAAGATGTAGGTAGCAATCCGGGCGGACCTTGCACAAGGTCCTACCACCTGCAGAACTGTATAAACTTAACCAAGCAAGTTTTAGTATTCGAATCTGTATGCATTAGATGAAACCGAATCCAGTCAGGGAAGCCAATTAGTGAGTAGATGGACTTGCTAGATGGACTTTTAGGATTGGATTAGGGTTTGTATAATGATTTAGAATGCCCGAGAGCTTAATAAGGTTTCTGTTGACGCAGCAAGAGTGCAAGGCTATTAACGGAATGGGATGCTATGAGTGGGGTTTTAAATGCTTTTTGTCTGGTCTGCGTCATGCTTTTGTTTTTATGGTCATTTACAGTTTGTAAAAAACGTATGGTGCAGAAAGTAGAGCTATTACTGTCACGCAGTGGTAAGAATGATTTCATACGTCGACTTTACAAGTAGGTAGCAATTAAGGACAGTTTGAAATTTTAGTATAATAATGTGTTTCACACGCGCACACACACACACACACTCTCTCACACACACACACACACACACACACACACACACACACACACTCACATACACGCACACACACACACACACACACACTCTCACACCACACACACACACACACACACACACACACACACACACACACACACACACACACACACACACACACACACACACACACACACACACACACACACACTGCTTAATTAAGTATAATAGTTAAAAATGTACTTTTTCTTTCTTTTGCAACAATGTTGTTTTAGTGAAATAAACATTTTTTCATTTTTTTTTTCAATGAGTTATTGTTATACTCGTAGTTTGATTAAGAATTTTATGCTCTATCGAATTGTACAGTCGGAGTAAAAAAAGGTTCGTCACCCTATGATCTATTTTCCTTTGCTCAGTATGATCGCTAATCTGCTTTACCGATTGAGTTGGACATACTGCGTCAACCTGTCAACCTGCTAAACATAATCAGGTGACCATAGCAACCCTACCACTACACCTTGGCACTGGCTGACAATTAAAAAGAACATTATCTGATTGAGCCTTTTACGAAGTTGTTTATTTAAAACGTTTTGTATTGATATGAAACTAGATATATGTTAGAGGTGTATACTATTTTGATCCTTGTTATCATAGCCAGTAAGTATAATTGGATATGCACTTGTCTACTTAGTACTTTGCTTTCAAAACGTACTAAGAGTCTATGACTTCGTAAAGGAATCAATTTAATAACTGACGAAGGTTTTCCTACCCCCACTGTACGTACTCTTGAAGTTTTGTTACCTTGAAAAAATAACTCATTTATCTTATACTTTGTTGAATAGTCTAAAATAATTTTTCTAAACCATTTATTTGAAAACCGACAGATGGTTTACGAATAAGTACAAGCAAAGTAGGTCTTTTCTTCAAAAGATTTTCACAGAGAACTAATATAAAATCTTGCACACACTGCGTAGGAGAGTTGGTTAGAACCTTTGAGATATTTTTTTTTGGGGTCAAAATACCATATACGGGACTTATCACGCTATTTTTACACAAGTAATAAAGTTTAAAACGTTATATATATTTTTTATATAAATTTCGAGATGATCATGAGAAAAAAAAAGAAAAATCATAAGTAAAATTTCTATAAAGGTCCTTCACAAAAGACAAATAACAAATCCCTAGTCAAAGGAAGTATGACATGAGATTTTGCTCTATACCAACTACTTTTAAGAATAGAATATCACATTTTTCAAATCCACGCGATAAGAAGCGATTCCATGAATGTACGGACGGCTTAAACCGATTGTTGGCAATAATCTTTCAATGAATATATAAAATAAAAATCCCTGCACTCATAAATATTTCTGAACAACTTTTGCTGAACCGATAAAATTGAGTAGGCAGCACTATGGGATTCAATTCGATAGCGACATCATAAGTCAAAATAATGCCTACTTATTTGTTCTCGTTTGCTTACATACAATGTTTTCTAGTTCTGGCGTCTACCTGTATAAAAATAAAACCCTCTTTCCCTGTATACATTTTCTAGTACTTTGTAGATGGTTCTTATAATAGTTCATTATAAAGTTCTATAATACAATACGAATATTCTACATTTTTAGATAAAAATCTTATTTTTCAAAAAAGGGACTAGCTAGACAATGATCTCTCCGCAGCAGCCGTCGAATCAGTTGCTCCGGGAAGAAGAGCGATTTAAGACGTGTGTTATCCGGTTTTATTCAAGTAAATAGTAGTGAGTCTCACGGTAGTTTCATGTTCAAAATGATCTTTCCGTTTGAAAACAAAGTAATCGTAATAATTTTGTTCAAAACAGGTCTAAGTAATATTAAACAATTCGAGGAGTGAGTGGAAGTAATAAAGCTTCATACCTTCTAAGGAATTTCAAAAAAGAAACAGTTATCCAAATGCGATGCGAAATTTTAGATAGGATTTTAAAAGAAATTGTGAACGATTCACATTGAAGGCATTCGAGTATTTTAGTTCAGTGAATGTAATGAGATGCTGTACTGCACAGAATGAGTTCAAGAGTTGTTCATAAAATGGTAACGTTGTGATTTTAACTTATATCGGATGTCGCAGCTGTTCAGTTTTCACAAGCTTTTATTTAGTTTGCGATGTTCGTAGGTTAGTTAGGATGTTGTCGTTGAAAAATTTACAAACCATTTTTTTACATTTACTGATATCTGATTGAGATTGAAGGAATACAATAATTTGGTAGTGAAATTGAGGTAGTAATCACTCGTGCAAAATAAATAGTTCTGTGCAACACAAATTGCACTGAAAAAAAAGGATAGCTGAACTAGTTTGGCTACTTGACGTTTAGCCAAAATTTACTAATTATGAACCAAAATAATGATAATATTGCAAAACTGATTTTGTAAGACATCACAAATTTTTAGTGTAGGCCTTCGTTTTGTAGTCACTCAAGTTATAATACAAGCAACAATGTTTTTGTTACTGTTAGCAAATCTTTTTTTTTTTAGTATGGTTTTCTTGCAGAAATGTATACCTTAACCACACGTACAGTTACGTCATTCGTTTTTGCACTCACTGTAGCTTTGAGGATGAACTCGTATATATCTTGAAGCGCGTTAGCATCTAGTGAAAATTTGTGATAGTTAAGTCTGTGACATGTTCCTTAATGTGACAAGGGGAGCACAAGTCTCTGGCTTGCAACTGTAATTGCAGAGTAGCAGAAAGGTCGTAGTTTATCAGTGGCTCGCAGGGAAGGTTGGCAGTGCCAATAGCTGCACCCATACTCCGGCCAGCACTAGCATCAGGGTAGCCAACACTAGCCTACCCTCATAGTAACGTGCTTACGCCAGTATTGCCAACCCTACCCTGCTGCTGGTGCTGGTGGGTGAAGATAATGCCAGGAAAGGAAGTGAATGATTACATACACGGCTACAAAAACAACTGATTTCACAAAAGGAGAATAAATGTAATGAATGAGTATTATCAAAATCTTGCTGTCATTATACGACATGTTGTATCAGTGTAATCATTCGCTTCAACGCTCGTGGCACTATCTATACGCGCGGGTGTAAGCTACTGGCACTGTCTACCCTCACTGCACACCATTGATAAACTACAATCTTGCTACTCTGCTATTAGAATTGCAAGGCAGACTAGTGCTCCTCCACTATCACAATAAGAAACGTGTCACATACTTAACTATCACAAACACACACTAGATGCTAACGCGTCAATACATATAACGCCTAGATCAATCAAATAACTATTAAAATTATTACGTATACTTACATAATAAAGCAGGGGTACTGCCTTAGACCTGGAAAAAGAAAAATGCTTTAGACTAATGTGTCAATTGTCGTGGTCTCGAAGGACGAACGTGACTGTATTTCATTTCTACTATAGCTCTGGGAAACGGCTCTTGCTTCCTGAGACTATACTATCAAATTTTTCGTTGGGAATATCAAAATTTATAACAATCATGAAAAGTTGACATTTGGTTTAACAATATGTTCAAAATTTTATACGCTGGTTCGAGGAGGCTAGCTTAGTACTTAAACTGTCACAAACTCAGTGGTTCCAAATAATTTTGTTATGCTACAAAATCTAAGACCGGATTATCACTATATTTAAAGGATCCGTACCTAAAAACGACAAACGGAAGCCTTGTATCATCACTTTGTTGTCTGTCTGTCGAGACCCTTTATTCTCAGAAACGCGTAAAGTTACTAATTAATATCAAATACTCAAACCTGCTATCCTTTGAAGCAGTAGAAAAATCAAAGTCAACGCAATATAAAGGTACAGTTTTACGAAACTAGAATTTTTATTCAAATGCCAGAACTTAATATGGTTAACGCGAGCAAAGTTGAGGGTAAAAGATAATTAATAATGACAAGTCGTGTAATCCCTTGAGTGCAATAAATGAATTAAAGTAAGTACTGATAAAATAATATCTTTTAAGTTAACGAAATGCCAACGTTTATAGACAAGTCTGTTTAGGAAAATCATTTCTTTATTCAACTACAACAATTTGAAAAGGCACCCTATATTAAGGTATCTAAACACACATTCGTACAATCGTACAGAAATAAGGACAAGTGAACACCAATTGAATAATAAATAGACTTATCTCCATTCGAGTCTTTCCGATTTAGTATTTTACGTCAAAAACTGTAAGGCTTAAATTAAAGTGTAGGTCGTGTGTAGACTGTTCTATTAAACATATTCTCGCATAGACTCGACAAGGGTCGTTACAAGCTCTCCGAACATTCCAAATGTATGCTCTGTAATTATAATACGGCTGAGTTTAATTGTGTAGCGTCAATTAGGAGTTCAAACGTGTTAAGGTTATTGCAAACCGAAGGCGTTGTGTTCTGGAGCTATTAAAGTTTGTTTGGTAAAAGCAGTATTATAGGTAGTTTGTTTCGAATCGTTATCTCGGTTTCTTCCTTAAGATTTCATACTTTAAAATCAAAAAGAAAACACTTATAGAAACACTAAGGCCATTTTGGGTCACGATGTAACAAGGCAAAACTCTGTGTTGTGCAACTGGCCGCTTACAGCAGAACAAAATATAAAATTCTAAATTATTGATTCTCTTTTGCTTTTTTCCTGTCATTCGTTCTACTATTTGGCAAGGCGTTACCCAAATTTGATTTCTTTTGAAAAATAAAAATAATATTAACTCAGTAACAACTTACGATTTCGTCGACTTAATTATTTATAAGGGATGTCCCTAAGTAATACAAGTAGGTTTTGTATTGATCTTTGCATTTTTTTAAATTATTCTTTTTATTTTTCTGCACATACCTACTTTGTGAAATGCTCTCTATATAAACGAGTGGCAGAATGAAGGAGAGGCCTTTATCCAGTAATTGGGATACTCGATAGACTATAAAAATACTGTGAGTCATTCATTAAGACTGTTATTTTTATTAAGAATAAGAAGGAAGCAAACGTGGAAGCGGGTCATTTGATAAAAAAATGATCAATGAACTAAAAGAATTTTGTTGCTCACCCAAGACTTTATAGGGGTCGCGGGTGAGCAAAGAAATTCCTTTAGTTCATTGATATGGACCTCTGCAAAGTAACGCCCGAAAAAGTAAATTAAAAAAAATATCGCAATCGACCATGATTACCAACAGAACAGCTCAAGAAGGATCACTGGTCTGTTACCAGCCTCTAAAGATAGTATAAACATTTTTCTTGAAAACACTGCTGAAGGAACAGAAGAAATTGTACTGTACTGTACAAAATGCTATAATGATTGATCAACGAACAAATTTGATGGATTTTCCTTATTTTTCCTTATTTGAATGATATTTATCCTCAAGACCTTATCAAAGATTAAAGACGTTTGTGAGTAATAAAAAACTTCTTTCCATTTCATGAATTCCACTAGGTCCAAACAATCCCGTGCTCTGGCACTAATGAAGATAAATCAGAATTGATGGAATTAATTCCTTTATTCCGTTACATCGTAATCATTCAAATAATTCTGGATTAATTCCTTACCTTGTCCTAAATATTTAAAGAGCGGAATCGTTTAATAATGCTTTACAAAATGGAGATTAAAGTCGCGGAAGTAAACGGGAACTGAATCTTTCATAACGTATTGTTGTGTACTATATTTCAACTGGCCCTTTTGAAATTTTCTTTGACATTGAAAACCTTACCTTACCTTATTGTGAGTACAATTGTGCGTTCCTTTATACTAAAACGACTTTGTCTTTGAATCTTTAGCTTCTTTTTGTTGCGATAGTCCCATGCGACCAGAATGTAAAATCTTAAATTCTCTACCGCTAAGTTTAGAGACACAAGTGTAGAGAGAAGTGGAGAGTCATTCATCGGCTACATCAACAAGAGTGTAACTCTTAAATAAGAAAGAAGAAGAAGTTTAGAGACATGAACTTTTGTAAGGGCGTTCATACAAAATTAAAATGATGGAACTAAAGAGGGTGTCGATGGGCATTTTGATTAACAAACGAAGATGCAAAAAATAACAATAAGAAAACTAAAACTTGCTTAGCCCTCTGCGACTGATGTGCGGTCTATCAGACACCGCTAAATAAACTTCATGTTGCCAATTCGCCGTTTCGCTTGATATAGCTCCGTCTCGCTCAGTACCTTCCTCGAATGACTCGCGGCATTGGTCAGTGACGCCCGAACGGCGACGCGGTGCACACGCTTGGAGGTACGAGCTGCGGGTGTCTCACAGACGTAAGTACAGCAACAAGTCCTGAGTCTGACAGACCTCACCTCATAAAATTATTTATGTGCCCATAGTGTCCAACAGACCTCACCTCATAAAAACATCTACATGTTCATAGTGTCTGTCGGACGTCACCTCAGAAAAATATTAATGTTTCTGTAGTGTCTCAGAGACCTAACCACATAATTAATTATATTTTAGATGGCCGATCGCAGTTTGCGGGAGTCTAGACCGTCAAAACGAAATCATAGCGGGTTTCCAGTGATTGCTAGCGACCAACAAATTAGTCAGTGGCTGGAAGAACTAAACGATGAAGGTGATTTTAGCGACGTAGACGACTCAGTTGAAGACCCTGACTTCGTGGCTGATGCAGTTGAAGTAGCTGAACCGGATAGCGGACCAACAATTCAGGAAGTAAGTGATGGCTCTACTACAAGTGGAAATGAGAGTTCGGATTATGAAGATAACCTTCCCCTTAGCTTGAGGGCCAATTCAGCACGTGGTAGGGGCGTCACTAACTACATCGGCAAAAACGGCTACTTATGGTCAAAAACTGAGTTTGCAAGGACAAGTAGAACACCAGCTCACAATATTGTCCACGTGTCTCGTCCGACAGAACCGCCTGCATTTCAAAATTTTTATGAAATTTGGTCAAAAATCTTTGATCTCGAAATGGTTAACCGGCTTGTGATTTACACCAATAAAAAATTACGTTCCTATCGTGAACAGTTTCGTAATTCTGGTAGAGGAGAACTAAAAGATACTAACGAAACAGAAATACTTAGTTTGCTTGGACTCCTCTATTACAGTGCAGTATTTAAATGTAATAATGCCGACGCAAACTATTTATTCGCAACAGATGGCACTGGACACGAAATTTTTAGATGTGTAATGTCAAAATATCGATTCTGTACGTTGCTCAACTGTCTTCGACTTGATGACGGGGCTGATCGCCAAGAGCGATTGAAAACCGACCCATTAGCAGCAGTATCATGGTTTTTCAATAAGTTTGTGAAAAATTCTCAACAAAACTTTACACCTGGACCAAATACCTGTATTGACGAGATGCTCATACCCTTCAAAGGTCGATGTAAATTTATCATTTACATGCCTAAAAAACCAGCCAAATATGGAATAAAGGTCGTCATTTTGTGCGATTCTGAAACTTTTTACGCCTATAACGCATACATTTACAGTGGCAAGAATTCTGATGGCGAAGGTCTGTCGGAAGCGGAGAGAAACCTTGCGATTCCTACTCAGTCTGTTTTAAGACTGGTCAAACCTATAGAAAAGAGTAATCGGAATGTAACGGCAGATAACTGGTTCAGCTCAATACAGGTCGTCGAAATGTTGGGATCAAAAAATCTAACATACCTAGGCACTCTGAAAAAAACAAACGAGAAATTCCGCCCGAGTTTCAGCCAAATAAAAGCAGAGAACTGGGAAGCTCTTTGTATGGCTTTACTAAAGACTTCACCTTGTTGTCATATGTGCCGAAAAAAAATAAAGCTGTGATTTTGATTTCTTCCTCCCATCACGTGAAAAGTTCTGATGAAATAACTAACAAACCAACTATGATCATGGACTATAATCATACTAAGGGCGGAGTGGATGAAATCGATAAAAAATGTTCGGTATATTCGAGCAGTCGAAAGACACGTCGATGGCCCATGACCATATTTTATAGAATTTTAGACCTAGCTGGTACTAATGCCTATGTGCTCTACAAGGGATGTCTTGGTACCAAACTACGTAGAGGCGAATTTTTAAAGTCTTTGGCAAGAGAATTAGTTCTTCCGAGCTTGCAACAACGTGTATATAACGACAGACTACCACGAGAACTGCGATTAAGAATAAAAAGAGTTTTTGGAAATGATTTGCCTCTACCTCCCCCTCAACCAGCACCAGGTCCATCTGACCGCAAAATATGCACCATATGCCCTGCTAGATTGAAGAGGAAGACAAGATTCGCCTGCTGTGCTTGCAACAGGGCAGTTTGTCTCCAATGTTCGGAACATGTATGCGTAGATTGCAAAATGGATCTCTAAAATAAGTGCCAACTCAAAGACTGATTAGTGCCTTATTCTACCTTTAGATTTTGTTGATTTTTTTTATAAGAAGCAATAATGCTTAGAAGAAGAAAAAAATATTAAGTTTATCGAAGTTGGTAATTGTTAAGTTTTTTTTTTAATTTCTAAGCGAACCTAAGTACAAAATGTCTGAAATTGTGATCTCAATAAAGTTGATTTTATATTTCTTATTTATTTTATTTCTAAACCAATTTTACATTATACTACAATCAATCATAAATGAAATAATCGTTTTATATAATAATGATTCCCATTTTCAAATTAGTTATTTTTTTATGAATTATCAAAAATGACGTCTGACAGACTTCACATCAGTAGAATCTTTCTAAAAAATTCACCACAGTTGCAGAGGGTTAGTCTTAACGTAAAAACCTATTTCAAAATGTCGTCTAGGTAGTGACCATTCAATGGGCAGGGTGCCCATAAGGCTGGCTGCGTTTTCTTGTTGTTGAGATGCTTATCCGTTTTCCAAGAAAAGAGCCTGTGGTTTGGATGATATTATTTGAAAAATAGTATATATATATTTGTATAATTTAATATTTAATGGCCAATCTGATTGTTGACGCGAATGAAGCCGCAGTTAAATGCTAGAAAAACAATAATTATAACAGTTAAGCCTAGTGGCTAACTAGTGTTTCTTGGAGCAATTTACTTAATTTGACTTGTCAAATATGTTCTTTTAAAGTTACCTAACGGAAGTCGAAAGCAGCACGGTGTAGTAAAGAAACATTAATCTACTTATAAAAACAGACCATACGCTTAAGTCTGTGGAAGTTATATTTAAAATACCTCAAGTGTTCCAGAGAATATTTTCTTAGTAATATTTTAGACTTAAATTACACTCTTCGGGCATTATTTCCGAAAGTTTCTTTAGAAGAGCATGCTTATATGCAATAATTCTTTCTAAAGTTGGCTGCCGTATAATGCTATCGTTCTAAGTGAAGTTAAAACCAAGTCTGAAATTGCTTGGGAAGTGTTCCCGAAAATTATTAGTGTTTGGAGAGAAAAGTGTTTTTAGTTTTTTCTTTTCTTTTATGAAACAGAATTGTTTGGTGTCGAGGGAGGCGCGTGACAAACGAGACCTCATTACTTGATGTAGGTACCCAATTCAACATTAAATGCCAGAGGGAACACGAACTATGCGATGAATATAATAATACGACTCCAAAGGGGTTGCATGTCGGTAATAGCATGCTTAATACGGTAATTTGGCTTAGTAGATTTTTAGCAATTTGGTAAATAGGAGTAGCGTAAAGGTCAGTCTCTATTCAAACTTAACGTAGGTAAGCAATAAAATTATCCACCAGAAAAATGTCTACATTAATAACTATTAAGTATCAGAAAAAAACCTCTATTGTGAGTTTCATTGGCCCGCGTGTCAAGTTACTATCTATCTATCTATCTATATAAATAAAAATGTATGTACGCGCATAACTTCCAAACGACGGCACCGAATTGGTTTTTTTTTGTCGTGTTCGTTATTGTTAGGACAAGGTTTTTGTGAAACAGAATTAAAAAAAAAGAAACGGTGCCGAAGCCGCGGGCATCAGCAAATTTTATTTCGGTTAAACGATTTCAAATTCCTGAGCTCTCGTTTTTTTCTGTGTAGTGTTTCTTTCTCATGTATTTTATTTATAACTTTATACTAGTTTACACTGATGCATAAATTCATTAATTTTAAACTTATTTTCTAAAACACGTATAAAAACATCTCGTCTATATTTACTTGTCAAACCTCTTATCTTTGCCGAAGCTAGCGAAAAAAGCCCTAATGCAAAATCGATACACATAACCGAGTGTTATGTGCGACACGATCAAAGCAAATAATATTTCGGAGCAAAATTTCCATACGACTAATGTAAGTGATACATAGCAGGACCAAGGATCGCTCCTTGAGGGACCCTTTTAGTGGTAGCAATAAATCAGGCCGTAATGGAGTGTGTCAGGCCCTACAAGGGACCGTGCGCATATTTCGGAGTTTTAGACTGACCAAAGGTTAGATCAGAGGTGAAATAGGGAAAATATTGACCAGGGATACAATGTTGATATTGCCGAAGGCTTTCGATAAAACTATTAGATTAGAATGGTTGTTGTTGTTTAAGAAATTATATAATAATGTACTTTTAATGAGCTCCCGATATTTTGAGTCATCTGCGAGAGTCATTATTATGGGTAAAATTAAGGAATTGCGGTTGGATAATAATATTAAATATTCTGTAGACTGAGCTCTGTATATCCTCATTTTTGCGCGTAGACTGCTTGTACTTTCGGTACAATTGGATCAAACTTAAAAATATTTAATTATAAATTTTTCGTTAAAAAATATTGTGTAAATTTTGTTTAGGTATTGATTTTCGTTCAGTTTGAGATACTCAGCAATAATGGTTTGCATATGAATCAAATCAAATCATTTAAGTTTAAACAAGAATAGAGGGCACTGTCTAAGTATGGTGACGTACGCTACAGTAGTAATAAAATAGCTGGTTACTTTTTTACTCTGTCACAATAACACATTTGTCAATCTTGTATGGCGCTAAGTACGTGGCTATAAAACGATAAAATACAAAAGTAACCAGCTACTTTTGATGCTGACTGTACCTCGGCTCTAAAGATAACGTGTTAACTTCGTCTGCAATCAATAGATGGTGGCGTCGTGCGAGCGGACGTTGACCTTTCAAATTGTTATAGTATCCTTTTTTCAAGCCTAACTCTAGGACATTTATTTATTACGTTGCCATGGTAACAAGAATCGTAAGCTATTTCTAATGCGGGCGAAGCCGCCGGTTAAAGCTTGTAAACCTATAAAGCAATAGCAGCGAGCCTTGCCTTCGGAATCCAATAAAAGCTTAATGGGTACTTGACCTGTAATGTATATTACAGAATCATAATTATGATAGTTATATTTACAAACAATGTCATAGTTATATACAAGGTGTTAATTAAATAACTGAAAACCAGAAAGTAGTTTGCTGATAATCGAGAGTAGAATCGATTACACTAATAGGTTTTAAATTAGGTTGTGTTTGTGTTTTTAAATCCCTTTTTTATTGTGCCCAGTCTAAAAGTTAGGACTGCAACAGGCGCCAATTGAATATTTTAGCGAGGTTGCATACTATTTCGATAATTTAATACTGTAACGTTTTAAACTTTCGTGATTTTCACTCATAAACTTTATTACTCGTGTGTGTAAGCGTGATAAGTCCCATTGGGAGCAGGTAAATTTAGTTTCATCTCCCTTGCTACGGCTTGGATCTAATTTCAGTAATGGTAGTTAATAAAACATGCCTTGAAAGTAAATAAATAAAAAACAATGTAGTTTTGAAGGACGGTTAAAAAAAGTATTAATACTTTGTGGGTAGTTTTGTTTTGTTTCATAAAGCGTATGTGGGTACTTGGGGAGTTACAGTGACAAGTTAAAACGGTGCTTGTGGTTCGTTAGTCTAACAACTGGTAGCATGGTGTACGGTTGTGTCACTCTGAAGATGAGCTCTGGTTGAGTTCGAAACGCGTCAGTGTAGTGTGGTGGTGGTGATAGATGGGTTTGTGTGATTTGTGTGTGTTCTTACGGTGTGGAGGTGGCGGAACTGCATGAACACGCATATTTTGCATAAGCTTAGCTATAGTAAGGGCGCGGGTGAGCAAGGAAATTATTTTAGTTAATTGAAATTTTCACAGAATGTATTACTGTGGCCGCTATAACAACAAATACTAAAAACAGAATAAAATAAATATTTAAGGGGGGCTCCCATACAACAAACGTGATTGTTTTGCCGTTTTTTTGCTCGATATTAATAACGCCAACAGGTAGACGCTTTAAATATTCACATAATCTTTAGTTGTATAATCAGTTTAAAAATAAATAAATTAAATAAAATAAATATTTAAGGGAACTCTTACAACCAACTTTATTTTTTGCCGTTTTTTTTTGCTTATGTCTAATGTTGTATAGATAATGGGACGGAACACATCGTGCGCGAGTCCAATACTGTAGTTTTTAAGTATTTTATTTGTAATTATTTATTTAAAAAAATGACTTTCTATCAAGTTCCTTGCGGCGCATTCTTCTTGGCAAAGTTGGTCTTTCCGAAAGCGCTGGTAGTTTAAAAAAATGACTTGTAAATGTGCCCTTGCGGCCTATTTACAGAATAAACGACACCGGGTGTTTATAAGGTTGATTGTAGTTGTGGTAGTATATATATCAGACAGACAAAAAGAACAATAGCTGAGAGGGTCAAGGAACATAATATTGCAGCTGTTAAAAATTGCCAAGTGAACAAGTCAGCCATAGCCGAACATTTATTGGAGTCAGGACCAAACCACTGGATTGAGCTTCACAATCCCAAGATTCTCTCCACGGAACGCCATTTCTACTCAAGAATGGTACGTGAAGCGGTTAAAATAAAATAGCACAAAAATTTCAATCGGAATGATGGATGTAAGCTTTCATCTTCAGGGAATCCTATTATAAATAAGTGTCGTCGTCGGGATGAACGTTCGGGGGGGACGTTCGGACATTGTTAGTGTTGTGTGTCGGTGTGATTGAGGGACAAAAAAATGACCAAGTGCGGGTAGTTCGAGATACGAGTGCTGGTACTTTTTGTGATCAAGTGCGGGTAGTTCGAAGGATTTCCGCTGCTAGGCAGACTTGACACCCCACACTTCGCCACTGTAATGTAGTCGAAACGTCGAGGTAAATATTACTCATGTTTTTTTTGGCGTCCTAAGTCTCGTTTGTGATATTTTAATTATAAACGTTTTGAATTTGAATATGTTTCTACATACAATTGAAACCTCAAATTTTCGAAGTTTAAATGAGTCGGGTCAGTATCACATGTAGAGTGGCAGGTTCAAGCTTTGTGTAGTTGAAGCAACAAGAATTTTCATTAGCATAGTTGCGAAGTCTGCATCGCTGGAGGCTTTCGGTGTAGCGGGTGATTAACGAGTAACACTGAGATTGTCTGTTTTGAAATGTATTTGTTCTGCTAGTTTTAGTGTGTTCTACAAAGTCTAGATTAACTTCTCATAAGATCATAAGTTATTTCTAGATTTCTCAAATTGTACATGCTTTTGTTGATCATTATAATTATAATAATGAGTAAGTAAATTGTTTAATGTTTTATTCAACATTAAGGCGTATTGATTTGATTAATTTAAAACGTTGTTTATTTAGTTTTTGAGAATTGTGGCATATCAAATTAGTGAATTATGATGTTATTTCAACATACATATGAAATGGTAACATTTTGTACTAAATGTATCGTAGTTTTTGTACAATTTATTTGAAAACTAGTCCATCAACAAAGGCAGCTCTTACATGTCTTACATGTCTTACATATGTAACAGACGATTTAAATGCAATTCCCTATAATGAAATGTTATCACAAGGGCAATAAAAACTGTATCATCAATTGATTTAAAATTATTGTTGTAAGAATATTGACTGCTTTTCTATCTGAAACAACACTTAACTTTTGGCTTTGCTACATTCGTTCATTTTTGTTTAGAACGCGATCGAAATTGCCGCGTTTAATTTAAGTCATAGGTACCTGGGCCAATCAACTTTTTTACCGACACTTTGGGCGTCTCCTGCGTTACCAAAATTGTCTCTGGCGTTACCAAAAAATCGTACTTCCAACAAGATATTTCACGGTTTAATAGGTTGAACTTACGTAGAATGGCATGTATTTATGTACACCATCTATTAAATTACAGAAAAAACATGCTTACTTACAAAAATCTGCAATTGTTTGAAAAATGTCGCAGACAGATTAGTGTCGGTAAAAAAGTTGATTGGCCCACCTAATAAAAGTTTTATGAATGTAATTAACTGTCCGAAACACAAATAAAACGATTTTAAAACGAATGTTTATGAATATTTCGTTGTAACTAGACACATCGTAAATTTGCATGTCTTTTCTGCTGTTATAAAATTATAGTGCAATTAATTTTATTCCAAAAACCCCATAATAATGTTTACATACGTAGTAACGTATTGAGATATTCATGGATCTCATACAAATTAAGAAGAATTTGTGGCTTAATTCATGATTTTAAGTTGAACGTTATTATAACGGATAACTCACGTCTTAAACCGAGTTTAGCTCGACATGTTTCGGGCTATTTCGTAGCCCTTCCTCTCAGGAGCACGCGAACCGGCGGCTGCCGCAACACGCACACTACGCGCCACCGCTCTGCTCGCACGACTGTCCTGTCCTGTACTGTCCTGTCGGACAGTCGTGCGAGCAGAGCAGAGAGATAACATTTAATATGAGTGAGTCTCACGGTAGTTTCATGTTCAAAATTTTAAGTTGAGTTCAAACTGGCTATTTTTTGACATTTTGCAAAATAAAAATTGTTAATTTTCTTTAAATTGACAGTTGTTGCCAAAACACTTTTAAATGTATTTTTTGCAGACTGCATTTATTGTAATAAGTCAATCTGATATTAAATGTAAGTTAATCCGGATAACTCACGTCTTAAATCGAGTTTAGCTAGACGCAGTTGCTACAACTCGATTTAAGACGTGAGTTATCCGAATTAACTTTCATTTAATATGAGTGAGTGTCACGGTAGTTTTATGTTCAAAAATCAATCTGATTTTAAAGCAGGTGAAATACGCCTTGCAAATTTTAAAGATAAGTTACAGCCATACATACGAATATTAAAAGTTACTTACAGTTCAACACAAAACTAGGGAAAACAATGGCCATTCACACTGATAAAAATCTCAATGAAATCGGAAAACTTGCCAAATATGCTGAAAACAAGAAAAAGTCTACTGGCTAATACGAAGGCATAACAACGACGATCTGCGATAAACTATAATCTCTAATCATGTCCGATATTGTTATCACACTTGTAAAGGCACTTTTTACCGCCATTCCCTCTTAACTGCCCAAGTTTTCATATTACGAAGCACATCCACTTAACCCCCTTTCAAACGATTGTCCTCTGAGACAGAAGTTTGTACCCCATTGTACTTTGGTTTTTAAACAACCGGGTATAAGGTATTGAGAGAAAGTTCAGGGGAATTCGGAAGGCTATTAAGTAAAGAATTGGGTCACTTAAATGAGACGTTGGCATAAAACAAATCACAAAAGGCCAATGAGCACAAAGGTTGAACGCAATCCAAGTAAGTTTTCGAGACAAGATGATTTAAGTACCATCAGCAGAACAATAAGTATTGTTATGAAATTAGGAGCAGCATACTACTCAAAACGATATTGAAGAGGTTATTTAAAATGATTTCATAATTGCAATACAAAACATGGATTGAAAGAATAATTTCATGCTTGTACATGACAACAGTAAAATTACTTTATCATTGAAGTATCATTATTGAAACGAATCATTTCAAAAATAAGTGAGTAACTAATTTAGCTTACCTTTGCGGTGAAGCCAACAGGCGAAAATTAATTAAAATTCAGAGCAAATCGTACTTAACAACAAGGGATACACAACATAAATAAATATTTATCTACATATTGCAAAAAGCTTGTATATACTTCGAATAATAGCTTACTGCCATACTAATTGAATTCATTGAATTCATGCGCGGAATTACATTTGAAATTTACCACGAGCTTTGCGGTGAAGGAAAACATCGTGTTCAAACAATTCAATGGTGCGTGTGAAGTTCCCGATCCGCACTGGGCCCGCGTGGGAACTATGGCCCAAGCCCTCTTATTCGTAGAGGAGGCCTGTGCCCAGCAGTGGGACGTATATAGGCTGGGATGGAATACTAATTGAAACTTTTAAGTACCTAGGGGCTTAATTTTTTCCATGACGTTAATGAACTATACACGGGAACGTGGGGGTTAACGGGAAAAGCTTAATTAGGAATCTGTATCTGGTGAAACAAATCACGAGAAATAACATGAACGCCTATAATAGTATTCAAATATTACAACACAATAAAAGATTGTTGATGGGACTAGATGGATTCGATTCATCATCCAGCCTATATACGTCCCACTGCTGGGCACAGGCCTCCTCTCAGAACAAGAGGGCTTGGGCCATAGTTCCCACGCGGGCCCAGTGCGGATTGGGAACTTCACACACACCATTGAATTGCTTCGCAGGTTTGTGCAGGTTTCCTCACGATGTTTTCCTTCACCGCAAAGCTCGTGGTAAATTTCAAATGTAACTCCGCACATGGATTTCGAAAAACTCAGAGGTGCGAGCCGGGGTTTGAACCCACGACCCTCTGCTTGAGAGGCGATAGGTCAAACCACTAGGCCACCACGGCTTGGATTCGATTGGTGTAAGTAAATTGTTTCACGACATTTGTACTTGCATATTACTCTTAAGTGTCTGTCTACATAATTAGCCTTTTAGAAGGCCTAGAACCCTACTAAAAAGGCATGATAGTTGTTTATTAAGCTTTGCCCAAAACCTAGGCAGTACGAAACTTTATTACTGTTCTGGGTAGTAGCGTAAGTAACAGGACAGTCTAGTTTTACAAACAAACAAAGTTTACCTCTTGAATAATGTTAGTATGTCGCTCAAACTATAAGCGTAGAACGTTATAAAAAAAGAGAATTTATACTTAGAAAATGAGCGTGAAATTTTACAGAAAAGTAAGCCGTTTGCGGGAGACTTTTAAGCCTTATTAGTAAGTTTGGTCAGACCGGTAATTTTGTAATAGGACCAGTGGAAATGACAGTAGCTCATAAAACTGTGTTAAAATCAGTAAATAGCTATCCATGCCGTAATCGGCAACGGCGACCCTAGCTACTTAATTACGAGCGTGAGCTCTATGTGGCTGGCAAAGCCAAACATACTCTTAAAAACTCCATCGTAGGTGGGGCAGTAATGTTGTCCAGCATTATTGTAGATGTAATTATAGGAGGGTTTCGGTCGGGACTTACGTGCCTGACGCTTCGCATCAAGGTCATTTGCAGTTAATACTTCGGTTTGTAATAAAACCATAAGAGTTTATTTGGACTTCAATTATAGTATTTTATGCAACTGTTGTATACGTGAGGTCTTTAAACGCGAGTTGGCGTAGGTATATGAGCCGCAGGCGAATATCGCTATGAAAGACGCGACAAGGGTGGAAAAAAAATATTTTTATCGATTTACTCACAACGCTTCGGAGCCACTTTTAGCAAATTTAGGTTTTAAGTTTGACAAAACGGTAGGTACAATAGTGACAGGTTGCTAGCCTGTCGCCTACGGTATACCTTAACATATATCCTCAGTCGCCTCTTACGACATCCACGGAAGAAATAGAGAGGTGTAATTCTTATCCAACTCTACATATCATTTCGATGCTCTGTAAAATGTAAAAACCAAATAACATCACGTGCCGCATAAACTGTAAGCAATTGATTAAATTAGAAAACATATAACATTAAAATGTGGATCGGCAGGGTCACCACGGTTTGGCTTGTACCAAAAGCGCCGGCCGTCTATCCTGCCACGCTTGCCTCACTGATATATTCCGTCGGGCTCTTGCCAGCATCAACGTTCCGTCTACTTTTGAGCCGGTTGGTTTAGCTCGTGATGATAGCAAGAGACCTGTCGGAATGACGCTTGTTCCTTGGCAAATGGGACGGCCGATTATTTTGGACGCCACATGTGTGGACACGTTGGCGCCGTCTCATCTTGCTATGACATCATTGAAGGCTGGTGCGGCGGCTGCAACGGCCGAAACAGCACAATGCCGTAAATATGAGAATCTGGCAAACAATTTCATATTTGCGGCATTTGCTGTTGAACGCTTGGTCCGTGGGGTCCCGAAGCAAAAAAACCATTTACATTTTTAAAAAAGAAGCTTGTCCGTTCCACTGGCGACCATAGGGCTGGCTCTTTTCTCGGTCAACGTATTGGCTTTGCCATACAATGAGGAAACGCAGCCAGCCTTATGGGCACCCTGCCCAATACTTGGGCACTTGGGTGATATTTGTAAATATAGATTTGTAGGATTAGTTTTTTACTTTTTAGTTGTCTTTCTTGGCGGCGTTTTTTGTCGCCGTTTATTTCGGCCGTTTTTTTATTATTTTTACTGGCGTTTTTTTATGTCGGGGGTTTTTTTTAATTTTTAATTTAAGTTTTTATTTCATGTTTTTTAAACTTTGATATATGTATTATTCTTTTTAAAAGTGTACTAGTGTGTTGGATATCCTGGCTGCAGCATCAGGTCATCTTGTTGCCACCATTGCATTGTATGTAGAATCAAATAGTGATCAAAAGGAATCAAAAACGACATATCTGCAATTATTTTATCAAGAGTATACTCTACACTGCAGTATACTGGTGTGCTGGATATCCTAGCTGTAGCATCAGCTCGTCGTGTTGCCACCACTGCATTGTATGTAGAATCAAATAATGATCGAAACGAATCCAAACACGATATATCTGCTATGGTTTTATCAAGAGTTTACCTGCTAGTGTTCTGGATATCCTGGCTGCAGCATCAGGCCGAGAATTCCATAATCTTGCGTAGTTATATAGCATACGAGTATATGGTTGTTTCAAAATTTAGGTCCCAAATATGTTTGGAAGTAAAGTAAATACCCATTATGCGTCTAAGATTCCTACCGCAGCGAACAAAAAAGCTGATGATCTTGAAACGGCTGAACCGATTTTGATAAAACATGTCTAAGAACCATTGCTAGAAAACCAGCTTTCAAATAAAAAAAACGCATTCAAATCGGTCCACCGGTTTAAGAGCTACGGTGCCACAAACAGACACACAGACAGACACACATAGCGGTCAAACTTATAACACCCCTCTTTTTGCGTCGGGGGTTAAAAAAGAGGAAATCTGTGTGCTTGTATCTTAGATGAACAAACTTGTTAATAAAGTCTTCAAAACCTTTCAGGAATAATATCCTAGGCTCCGAAAAAAGATATCTAAATTAAAACCTAACCAACACAAAAGTAACCTTTTTTAGCTCTTCAGATAGCCACGTCTTCAATTTTGTAGATAAAAAGAGACTGTAAAAAGTCTCAGTAGAACCTTAAAAAATTGCGAAAACATTCAGTTCCAAAAGTGGTCGCTTTCCTAATAAAGGAGGGACATTAACTTTAAACCCCCGAAGCTTTTCTCGGCTTGGCGACAGAACGGTTACTTTTTATTTTATAACTGGAAGTAATTATGCGACTTTGTATCAAGTAACGATCGTTTTCCAGCTATGTTGGACGGCACTTTTTAAATTTAGGATTTTTAATATCGTAACAGTTATTTCAAACAGATATGAAGAATTTTTCCCTACAGGTTTTAAGGCTGGGGTAGTATAATCTTTAACTCGTTATTGCTTTGCAGCTGACATAGCCTAAGCATCTACCTCCTCTTGTGGAATTCGAATTTTGAAAATATTTTCTCCGTGCATGTTTAATAGTTAAGCTAATTAAGTAGGTACCTATGCCATATTTGTATGAGTAATTTCAGTAGTTAAGACTATGCCTTGCCAACGATAACGAAGATCTTTTTCATAGTTAAAGTAAGACCGTTCAAGAAGAGAATATGTCTGCCTCTGTTAGTAATTGGTATTTATTTAAATAACAATCTTGTGTCTTTAGAAGCACTTCTAGTGATTACTTACGTTTCAACGACTTACTTACGTTTCGAGTTGAAAGCTTCAAATAACGAAACTGATCATTCTCTTTGTGTCGTTCAAACTACACCACTCTGTTATCCAACGACATTGTTAACGGTTTTTTGTTGTTTTTCTCTTTCTTACATTTGGTTTGTCGAGCCGGATGATAATAATAATGCTTGTACTCGTTTCAGAGGCAAGAACTGTTTTAAGTATTATTAAAAAGAAAGATTAGAAGTAATTTATTGAATCAGGCGTAACTTAACGGAGGTCCATATCATCATGATGGATGCAACGGGGCTACTACGAAACTCGATACTTTAAGTTCGTATCGTACTGTCCCTCTCGCTCTCGTATTAAATAGTATAAGTGTCAGAGGAACCGCACGACACGAACTTCGAGTTTCGTAGTAGCCCTGCAGGCCGCTTCCAACCGAAGCAACTCGTGGTCTATGGGGGAGGCCTATGTCCAATAATGGACGTCCTGTGGCTGATGTAATGATGATGATGATCTTATAGTATTCGTGCTCAAATAAATTATAGATGATAGTATAGAGGTAGACAAAGTTACTTTCAATACTAACCAACTGTAAGAAAATACCATGATATTTTTTTAGGCAAAAGCAACTGACAAAAACAAATGCTAGCAGAAGATTAATAACGTCAAGAAGCCTTTGTCAGGTAGCCACATAATTATAAACGATTGAGACAGCGTCGTGTTACAGAATATAAATAAAACTAGCAAACCGCTATGAGCGTAGTTTGCGGGGCTGGGTTGAGGGTTGCGTGTTGTTTTAGGGCATCGCTTGTCACCTACATATCCAACAGGACGTTTAAATTGTGGTCCAATTTAGAAGAAATTGTACTTTCATTGTCATTGAAATATTTGGTGCTAAACTGATATTACAGGTTAATTCAGGAGACGTGAGCCGGATCAACCCTACCGGATTCAGTTAGTTAAAGCTACTATATATCGTACCATCATCATCATATTAGCCATAGGATGTCCACTGGTGGACATAGGCCTTCCCCACAGACCGCTACCACCACCATGTACCCACGGCTATACGAGTATTGTACCAGTATGTAGTAAAATTAACGTTTTTTTTAATGTTGGAAACAAAAAGTATTATTAAAATAACTAAAAGGAAGAAACTAAGTCTAGTGGTCTGGAACTCTATTAAGTAGCTAATTTAAAGTCGGGACTAGCTCGGGCAGTCGGGTAATAAAAGTATCATCACTCTGCTATTAAAAATGTTAAAAGGGTATGAAGTGTTACATTATTGTGGCAAGGGGTTTCGTCTCGATGTTTTAGAATGCATGGAGATAATTAGATACAACAGTATGGGGTCTATTATTAATGAGCAGGTAAATTTAGTTTCATCTCCCTTGCTACGGCTTGGATCTAATTTCAGCAATGGTAGTTAATAAAACATGCCTTGACAGTAAATAAATAAAAATCAAGGTAGTTTTGAAGGACGGTTAAAAAATTTTATTAATAATTTGTGGGTAGTTTTGTTTTGTTTCATAAAACGTATGTGGGTACTTGGGGAGTTACAGTGACAAGTTAAAACGGTGGTTGTGGTTCGTTAGTCTAACAACTGGTAGCATGGTGTACGGTTGTGTCACTCTGAAGATGAGCTCTGTTTGAGTTCGAAACGCGTCAGTGTAGTGTGGTGGTGGTGATAGATGGGTTTGTGTGATTTGTGCGTGTTCTTACAGTGTGGAGGTGGAGGAACTGCATGAACACGCATATTTTGCATAAGCTTAGCTATCGTAAGGTCGCGGGTGAGCAAGGAAATTATTTTAGTTCATTAATCCTGCACACTTCTCCCGAATTACCGAGTAAAAAATGCGACACTCTATCAGTCTGTCTGTTATCTCTTTACGTTTAAACTACTGAACCGACAAATAAAATATGGTATGGAGATAATATAACGCCATGGGAAAGACATGGAATAGTTTTTATTATTTATTGCTATTCCTACGGGATAGCAATAAACTATTTTTTCTCACAAATTTGTCAGCCACATTTTCGGACGAAAGCTAGTTAATTTTGAAGTGCTTCTTGGCGGTAGTTTATATATAAGCATACCGGTTCTCTAGCTGAGCTATCTGGCATTAAATTCTTCATTCATTCTCACTTAATACAGCTAAGTTATCTCATGACTTATTACTTCCCAAATCGCTGCCGCTTGTAACTTCTCCACTCTCCACATTATATGTTAATCAAGGCGCTAGTTGGACTCAAAATTAGTTGCCGACACTCGTAGAGACAAACAATGGACACGCATTTACATGCTCCCGAGCACAAAGGAGACCTAACTAGGCGGTTACTTGAAGGTACTTAATGAGGAACCTTCAGTGTACAAATGTGTACTGAGGTACCATCAGCCAAATAAGTGGTCTACCAATTTTTAAACAAGTTCCTATCAAATGAATATGTCGCTAAAGTCGAACTTTCAAGTTGACAGACACGTCTATTGGCATTATTGTTTTATGACATGCAAACGATTATCAGCTTTAGGGTAAGACCATATATTTGGCTGATGGTACCTTGTAATGTACACTTAGGCTGCATTTCCACTAGAGATGTGTTTCGAGGAATATGTTTTTCATAAACCAATAGAAACGCTTCATTTACCTATCCTGGCTCCGTTCTGTTTCCACTAGAGATGTGCTGTGTGTGTTTTAGTTGCTATATTTATGAACGTACTGTACTCGTAGTATGTTCAAGCAGGGGCTGCGATCAACCACCACAGGGGCCTTTCTGAAAATCAGCGCTGAGCTAACGAGCCCAGCACAAGCTGAGACTGGCACCCATTGCCAAACTCTTAAGCAAAGTAGGGTATTTTTCTTTTTCTTTTATTTATTTTTAATTTTAAGTTTTTTGGCAATAAACATATTTTTTTATAGGTAAATAAAGCGTTTTTATTGGTTTATGAAAAACACATTTCTCGCAACACATCCTCGCTTACCTCTGGTGGGAACGCAGCTTTAAGTTTTGGTGATGGCTTTCGGAGCTTGAAACAAAAGATCAGTTTTCTTTTTCTTTCATTTGAATCTTCAGGAAAACGAAGAAAGCCGTCGAGTCTCGAACGCGCGTTTCGTGTATATTTAAACCCGCGAATCTTTTAGGGTTATGTACCCGAAGGGTAACATACGAAAAGCTATTCCTGCGAATCTGTATGTCACAGAACTGACTTTTAAGAAGTTTAATAGCCAAGAATTTGTTATCGCTATTCCTCGGGAACTATGCGATTTTCCAACGATACGATTGCTTGTGCAATTGTTCGCGTCTGGCCAACGAGTAAATCTGTCAATGGCTGTGAGACAGTATCTTAGTCGTGTGATGGTGGTAGTGCTCCAATTAGGTCTATATGCACGTGACTGAATCGTGCCCATTGTAGCTGGAACTGTCCCAGTGGTGATGAAGTATAACGGTGTACCTTTGATGTTTGGCATGGCATGCAGGCTTGAGTACAGACGCGGCAGTCTTTCCGCGCTTTGGGCCAAATGTACCTCTCCGTTACAAGTTTCGTCAATGTTCTCACACCGGGATGACACAGGGAGTGCATGGCGTCAAATATTTGCCGCCGTAGGCTCACGGATACATCATCATCATCATGTCAGCCGAAAGACGTCCACTGCTGGACATAGGCCTCTCCCAAGGCTCTCCACTCAGACCGGTCTTGTGCTTTCCGCATCCACCGCGATCCCGCGATCTTAACCAAGTCATCGCTCTATCTTGTTGGAGGCCTACCGACAACTCGTCTCCCGGTCCGCGGACGCCATTCGAGAACCTTCTGACCCCATCGGCCATCAGTCCTGCGAGCAATGTGCCCCGCCCACTGCCACTTTAGTTTCGCAATTCTTCGGGCTAGGTCACGGATACATACGGGCGAGGTTTGGGCTGAGAAATGTCACACGATTTTTGGGACAAAATCTATGCGTTCTCTCCAGACTCTAAAACTATCTCGATTATTATTATTGTTGGCCTATTCTGTCCCACTGCTAAGCAAAGGCCTTCCCTGATACTTCCACTACTCTCTGTCCCCTGCATGCAAGAGCCAGTCCTTGAAGACGTCCAGTTCATCCCGCCACCGTCGTCTAGGTCTGCCAGGTCGCCTTTTTAAATTATATCTATATCGTTTCAGTTTAATCGTGAAAAGGCATAAAGACCGGCGAACAGACAGTTACTTTCGCACTTATAATATCAGTAAAACAAATCGGAGTCGGACTCGCGCACGAAAGGTTCCGTACCATTATCTATAAAGCATAGCATTAGCAAAAAAAAAACACGTTTGTTGTATGGGAGCCCCCCATGAAATATTTATTTTATTTTAATTTAATATTTTATTTTTTAAGTGAGTATTTCTATGAATATTTCAAGCGTCTACCTGTTGCCGTTAGTAATATCCAGCAAATAATGGCATAAAAATCACGTTTTTGGTATGGGAGCCCCCTTAAATATTAATTTTACTCTATATTTAGTATTTGTTATTATAGCGGCAACAGAAATAAATAATCTGTGAAAATTTCAACTGCCTAGCTATCACGGTTCATGAGATACAGCTTGGTGACAGACGTACGGACGGACAGCGGAGTCTTAGTAATAGGGTCCCGTTTTCACCTTTGGGTACGGAACCCTAAAAACGATGTTGAACCTTCCAGAATCGATGTCGCCTTTTTAGTTTCTTCTGATATTCATGCGGCACCATTATTTGTGAATGAATTTTAATCCTCTTAGAATCATCTCTAATTGCCAAACTCATTGTTAATTTCCAAGTATAATTTAATTCCCTCATTAATTCCGTGAAACCCTAAGATGCAAGTTCGTATTTGAACCTTATGGCTTTAGAAGCCATAGGTACGCTACCACGGCTTTGTAAGGATTTTAATCAGAGCTTATTACAAACTAGAACATTCCAGCCTCAAAAGCCTAGAACACAAACGGTCAGAGTTCAAATAAGCTACAAAAGAACTCTTTTTGTTCCGTTTTTTGCGAAGTATTCACAAAGATCTGTTTGCACCTTGAAAAGAATTAGGCATAAAAAGAACTTTGAAATCTCATTTAAAAAAGCGAAGCGTTTCTGAGTGATGGCTCGCAATTTGATAATGTCAGTTAACTGAGAAAAAGACAAGAAAAATCTAATTCTCTTGTTATAGAAAAATTCGTACTTTATTGTAACAGTAATTAATAACGTAAGTATACAAATTATACAAATCGGACTCGCGCACTGCCAAAATGACTTAAAAAATGACGTTAATCAGATATCAGAGAACAGCTTATTCCATAATGACATTGACAGTAAACAATATGAGGAAAGTCCAAGAAAATTAACTGAGAAATTCTTTGATCCTAAAAACACAGGACCGAAAGTCGCTCGCAATCTTAAAACCGAGTCTTATTAGGGGAAACCTCTCTGCGAGATGCTTAGGGAAGATTAAGTTTCTTAAACAACTAGAAACATTTCTTAACTTAAAATATCCTCACTGTCTTTTTAGAGTTCCTTAGCCTAAAGTCTAGCCTATTTTTACCCGACTACCCGAAGGAGGGTTATGTTTTTCGAGCGTATGTATGTATGTATGTCGGTATGTATGTCCATTTCTTTGGTCCTCGCTGCAGCCTAAACGGCTGGACAGATTTTAACATATGAGGTATCATTGGATTTGTCATAACTGTCGGAGTGACATAGGCTATATAATATTTCAATATGGCGTCTACGAAAAAAAATATGGCGGAGGAATGAAAAAAAAATCTTGTATTGTAACAATATGGGTATCAAATGAAAGCTAATAATTAGCCCATTCTAAATATATATCTACCGTTTTCACATAAATAACAAAAAAGTGTAAAATAAAACTGGTGGCGTTAGTACCTATCTTGACAATCATCTGACGTAATAGTCTCGCTTGAGATTGACTCATTTAGTTTAAAAAAAAAATCTAAACGTTAGTATTATCAAACGGACGTTTCTGTATTAGTGCCAACTAGCCTGCCACAAAAACCTTATTAATTAGTATAATTAACATTCGAGGGAATCTAATCTGAACGTTAATAAAAATAAGTGCGAGATAAAAATGCGATAGAAGAAATCACTAAGATATTAGTGATAATATTGCTCGCTTTTAGTTGCTCATTGTCATTTATCATTATTCGTCAGTTGCTTTTAGCGTTTTCACATTTAACATCATCAAAATATACTTATATATTGTATGATTTTTATGAGAAATAAAAAGCCCTCTCAATTCTAATTTGTCAAAATTTTATTCTTTAACTGAAAGATTCACGTAATAAAGTTTTAAATAAAAACACAAAGGAAATTAATTTTGATTCCTCGGCTCGCGAACCAAATTGTTTTGATTTCAATTCCATTATGAACGAAGTAATCTTTTGAGGGACAACGCCTTATTATGCTTATGAATTCCAAAACAATTCATCTTTTGTTTTGATTAGGTTGGTTCCTGATTGTTTTTTAATTTGCTCTCGGTTGAAAGTGATCCTAGCCGAATCGCATTAAGTGAGAAATGTATAATTACACCAGAGAGGCGTGTTTTGATTATAATTATATTCATCTCAGTAAATCAAAATGGAACGATGAAAAAAATAAAAAAGTAGAATAAGAAAATGTTTTTTTGTTTAATATACAAAACTTTCCATTCTTTCCAAATCCATTATGTTCATTATTATCATCTTCTTCAAAATACACATTTCACTAACATAGGCAACTTCACTCATATCATAAATTTATGGCTTCATATGTGAATGTAGATTTTTTTCTCCAAAAAACTCATAATACGGTATTTGACTATTTTGTACTTATAATATGTTTTATAAATTAAAACTACACAATGCCTGTTATCGAATAGAAAAACAACTTTTAATCTACCTTACCAAATAACAAAATTATAAAGGTTTGAAATTCAAGATTAGACAGAGAAAGACATACTTACTGGCATGTGACGTCACACGCCAGTACGGCTGTACTTGCTGCATAGAGAAAAGCGTTTGAGAAAGAGATAGGTAGGTATATAGATTTTTCAAAAAAACACTATAAATCCAATTTTCAACCGATTTAAACTTTATCTTCGCTAAACACTATCTGTATATCTATGTATATTTTCATAATAGTATTAAGATATGGCAAAATCAGGAGGTTGTCAAATACCGTATTAAGAAAATTTTAATGAAAAACTAAGGTTTAATCAAGACTATCATGATTTTTACCCGACTGCCCGAAGGAGGGTTATGTTTTTCGAGTATGTATGTATGTATGTAAGTATGTATGTATGTATGTATTTATGTATGTGGGTATGTTTGTCAATTTCCTTGGTTCTCGCTGCAGCCTAAACGGCGGGACGGATTGTAACATATGAGGTATTATTGGATTTGTCATAACTGTCGGAGTGCCATAGGGTATATAATATTTCAATATGGCGTCTGCGAAAAAAAATATGGCGAAGGAATAAAAATATATATTTTGTATTGTAATAATATGGGAATCAAATGAAAGCTAATAATTAGCCTATTCTAAATATATATATGGATTATAATACTTTTAATCTACTATTTTCACAGAAGTATCAAAAAAGTATACCCAGCTCAAAAAAATCTTGGTAATGGGTCCCGACTGTTGAACCTTAAATGAGCTTCTTGTCAGAGTTCTAGACCACTAGACTTATTTTCTTCCTTTTAGTTTTTAAGGCAGTCGGGTTTTTTTTTAGGCTGATTATGTTACATGTAAATGTAAAATCTCAGGGGATCTAAAAGTCTGTGATTCTGTAGAAGTAAAGAAAAAATCCTTCAACAACGACGCAAACAAGCTAGACCTATAATTTAAAATTAAATAACGAGCACAACTTAATACAGTTGGGAGATAAATTTAACAAATTTAGTCGTATTTTTGTAGGCACGAATAAGACGCTAATTCAACGTGAAATTGCTTTGATAAATGGACGAAAACTTGAGACTAAAAAGCAGGCGCTATGGGAATGCCTAGGAATTGAAGATAATTAAAGGAAGCAAAGAAACATGGCGCCCGTTGAAGGTCGTAACGATTCGCCTTTGAGTTTTTGCCGCAATTTTAAGAAGTTAAAATAAAAGAGTAGCAATTGAATTATACTTACGCGTTTGTTATTTCTATCTTTATTAATAATACTAGCAACCTGCCCCGGCTTCGCACGGAAGAAACGGCCAAGTGCGAGTCGGACCCCCACACGAAGGGTTCCGTACCTACCTACAGGTACAAAATTAGACATTAGCAAAAGCGGCAAAAAAAACCCCTTAGATATTTATTTTATTTTAATTTAATTATTTATTTTTAAAGTGAATGAATGTACAAATTAATATTCTGTGAATATTTTAAGCAACCACCTGTTGCCGTTATTAATATCGAGCAAAAAACGGCCAAAAAAAAACACGTTTGTTGTATGGGATGCATAGCGGCAACAGAAATACATCATCTGTGAAAATTTAAACTGTCTAGCTATCACGGTTCATGAGATACAGCCTAATGACAGACAGACAGACGGACAGTGGAGTCTTAGTAATAAGGTCCCGTTTTTATTACCCTTTGGGCACAGAATTCTAATAAGGTCTCTAATCAAGGGCACTTCACACACATTTTCGGCTCTATTTCCCAAAAACTACCTCTGACCCGCGCAAAGCCGGGGCGCGTCAACGTAGAGTTAAATGCATTATTTTTGGTTAGATTGATTTTTTAAATTCGTAATATCTTTTGAATGGAATGTCCGATTTGAATAATTCAAAAAGAAATCTAGTTTTGAAACCGTATTGAATATGAAATTATTTATTTGGATAATACAAACGTATGGAGAACATGATCTGATTTTAGTCGGCATTTCTGTCAACTTTTAAAATGTAAAAAAGTAGTTATAGTGACATAACTACAATAGTTGGACATATGGTATCGCGAGGTTTTTTGTAGTTATTGATAATATTTTTTTTTTTGAAAGCAGGGTTTCTAGCACCACTTTGACTCTTTATTGTACACCAGAAATAATAAGCGATACAGAAAACAGGTACACGGAGAGATAATTACAAGGTAATCATACCTAGACCGCCTAGGTTTTTTGTTTTATTGTTCTAAACTGCTGTTGTAACCATAATATTGCACTATCATTGCATTGCATTGCATTGCTGAGTCAGCGGCCGTTTCACAAGGACACACAAAATCGTGTATTTTAATTTTTGTTTTATTTGTGTTTGCTGTTTATTGTTTTTAGGGTTCCGGAGCCAAAATGGCAAAAACGGAACCCTTATAGTTCGCCATGTCTGTCTGTCTGTCCGTCCGTCCGCGGCTTTGCTCAGGGACTATCAATGCTAGAAAGCTGTAATTTTGCACGGATATATAAGTAAACTATGCCGACAAAATGGTATAATTAAAAATTAAAAAAAATAATTTTTTAGTGTACCTCCAATAGACGTAAAGTGGGAGTGTTTTTTTTTCTCATCCAACCCTATAGTGTGGGGTATCGTCTTTTAAAACCATTAGGGGGTTGCTATAACGATTTTTCGATTCAGTGATTTGTTTGCGAAATATTCAACTTTAAAGTGCAAATTTTCATTAAAATCGAGAGTCCCCCCCCCACACTCTAAAATCTAAACCGGTGGGTGGAAAAATTTGATAAAAATCAGGATGGTAGTAAGTATATCAAACTTTCAAGGAAAACTATAACGGCTAAGTTTGCTTGAAAATTATTAGTAGTTTAAGAGTAAATAGCAGCCTAAGGTATAAATTATATACCTAAACTTGGAAGATTCCATATAAAATACGAAATCCTTAAAAAATATTACTTAATTGTTTCGTAATGGCTACGGAACCCTTTTTTGGGCGTGTCCGACACGCTCTTGGCCGGTTTTTGTTTTATTTTGTTTGTATTTGTGTGTCTTTGTGAATGTGAATAAATATGTCTTTTTTCTTTCTTTACATGATTTAATCGAGTCTTCAATTATTTTTGTTGAGAAAAATTGCCTGGAAGAGATCATTCTGAAGCGATTAGATAGGTAATAGTGCTTACATTGCAATTTACTATCTATGTGCTTGTTTTGTATATCGCTTACATTGTTGTCCAGTGGTCCAGTTGGTAGGATAATTTCTAGCGCGTGAAGCTACAGAAGGCGCAGCTTTAAATCCCGTCCCGAGAACCCAAAATCTTCTTCGTTTTTATTAAAATCATAATAGCTCAATGTTATTGCTATTTGAAACTTATTTATTTCTAATTATTATTTACCAACTTTAGTTTCTCCGAAAGGCACCCGTGTTCAACTTTACACAGCCATTATTAACTTATTTGTAGAACTTAAAGTTTTCCTTTGACATATATTTGATTGAGACTCACCTTGACTTTTGAAAGGTATGAACTTCGAAACTTTAAATTTAGAATGATACTTTTATTCAAATGCAAAGTTTTCAAATGATTTCTAGCAGAAGGTCTGTAAAGTTTAGAATTAGAATAAAAAAATAATGCCACTTTAGTGAGTAATAGCATGTTTTAAAATAATCTATATAAATAAAAATGAATCGTAAAATGTGTTGCTAAGCGCAAAACTCGAGAACGGCTGGACCAATTCAGCTATTTTTTTTTTCATATCATCGTTAAAGTCTAGGGAAGGTTTTTATGAAGAGAAAAACTGGAAAAATTGCTGGGAAAAAGAAAATGCGAGTATGGAAGTGCGGTAATTAATGCATCACCTGTGGGTTTTAGTAAAATGCGGAGTGATGCGAATGTTTGCTACTCAATTTTATATAGGCGTTTTGTTTTATTAATCCCCCTTATTTTGCATTTGCATGCTTGCTTGCTTGGCTGGAAGATGTTTGGACCTATAGTGTCTGAAATAGGGACGTTTTCTTCCATTTTTTTTCGTACACTACTTTTTTCGTTTAAAGTGGAACGAAGATTGCCGAGTAAATGAGTTTTATGACATGAGTACCTTAATACTACCTACTAAATAATAACAAAAACAAATTTAAATGAACTAAAATAATTTACTTGCTCACCCGCGACCTTACGAGTGTAGTGTGGTGGTGGTGATGGATGGGTTTGTGTGATTTGTGTGTGTTCTTACAGTGTAGAGGTGGATGAACTGCATGAACACGCATATTTTGCATAAGCTTAGCTATCGTAAGGTCGCGGGTGAGCAAGGAAATTATTTTAGTTCATTGATATGGACCTCCGCAAAGTAACGCCTGATTCAATAAATTATTTAAAAACAAATTTGTTTACGTTCCTCAATTTACATTGACTGGTTGATTTATTTTGTGTTTTGATTTAATCTATTTATACCGAAGCAATTTGGGTCGAAGAACTCGAAATGCTACAAACCAAGCTAATTATCAGAGTAATCGAACAGCCCAGCAACGTCAAGAGCGAAATGAAATTGAAAGGATTCGGATAGCACAAACCAGTGCAGAGCGTAATGAGCTGAATGCAGCTAATAATGTTGTAAGTTTCAATCGAGCTGCTTTCAATTACAATGTTACAATTGACTACAGTGCCTGCCTACCAATGCGTTGCTATTGGATCTATGAACTCAGTTTGCCCATATTGTAAGGCATTGAAGTACAAAAATGAAGCCGCTGGATTGTGTTGCGCAAATGGCAAAGTGAAATTAATACCATTGGTGAAATTAATATATATATTATATCTGTTCTGATATATTAGGTAGTGAAAATTAATAATTTCATCATATGCGGCATCATCACCAGAATTTAATTATAACAGATAAGTTTTCTACATCATTATATTTAGATAGCCTAGATTTCTGTAGACTTGCTTGCTTCCATGCTCGCTTGCATGCTTGCTTGCTTGCTTGCATACTCGCTTGCTTGCTTTCTTGCATGCTTGCTTGCATGCCAGCTTGCATGCTTGCTTGCTTGCTTGCATACTCGCTTGCTTGCTTTCTTGCATGCTGGCTTGCATGCTTGCTAGCATGCAAGCTTGGTTACACGCTTCCATGTTCGCTAGCGTGCATGCTTGCTTGCATTCTTGCATGCCTGCTTGCATGCTTGGTTACATGCTTCCATGTTCGCTAGCGTGCATGCTTTCTTGCATGCTTGCTTGCATGCATGCTTGGTAACATGCCTCCATGTTCGCTAGCGTGCATGCTTGCTTGCATGCTTGCTTGCATTCTTGCATGCCTGCTTGCATGATTGGTTACATGCTTCCATGTTCGCTAGCGTGCATGCTTGCTTGCATGCTTGCTTGCATGCATGCTTGGTTACATGCTTCCATGTTCGCTAGCGTGCATGCTTGCTTGCATGCATGCTTGGTTACATGCTTCCATGTTCGCTAGCGTGCATTCTTTCTTGCATGCTTGCTTGCATGCTTGCATGCCTGCTTCCAAGCTTGCTTGCATGCATGCTTGGTAACATGCCTCCATATTCGCTAGCGTGCATGCTTGCTTGCATGCTTGCATGCTTGGTAACATGCCTCCATGTTCGCTAGCGTGCATGCTTGCTTGCATGCTTGCTTGCATTCTTGCATGCCTGCTTGCATGATTGGTTACATGCTTCCATGTTCGCTAGCGTGCATGCTTGCTTGCATGCATGCTTGGTTACATGCTTCCGTATTCGCTAGCGTGCATGCTTTCTTGCATGCTTGCTTGCATGCTTGCATGCCTGCTTCCAAGCTTGCATGCCTGCTTCCAAGCTTGCTTGCATGCTTGCTTGCATTCTTGCATGCCTGCTTGCATGCTTGGTTACATGCTTCCATGTTTGCTAGCGTGCATGCTTTCTTGCATGCTTGCTTGCATGCATGCTGGGTAACATGCCTCCATGTTCGCTAGCGTGCATGATTGGTTACATGCTTCCATGTTCGCTAGCGTGCATGCTTGCTTGCATGCTTGCTTGCATGCATGCTTGGTTACATGCTTCCATGTTCGCTAGCGTGTATGCTTTCTTGCATGCTTGCTTGCATGCTTGCATGCCCGCTTCCAAGCTTGCATGCCTGCTTGCATGCATGCTTGGTAACATGCCTCCATGTTCGCTAGCGCGCATGCTTGCTTGCATGCTTGCATGCTTGGTAACATTCCTCCATGTTCGCTAGCGTGCATGCTTGCTTGCATGCTTGCTTGCATTCTTGCATGCCTGCTTGCATGATTGGTTACATGCTTCCATGTTCGCTAGCGTGCATGCTTGCTTGCATGCTTGCTTGCATGCATGCTTGGTTACATGCTTCCATGTTCGCTAGCGTGCATGCTTTCTTGCATGCTTGCTTGCATGCTTGCATGCCTGCTTCCAAGCTTGCATGCCTGCTTCCAAGCTTGCTTGCATGCATGCTTGGTAACATGCCTCCATGTTCGCTAGCGTGCATGCTTGCTTGCATGCTTGCTTGCATGCTTGCATGCATGCTTGCTTGCATGTTTGCTTGCATGCTTGCTTGCATGCTTGCTTGCATGCTTGCTTGCATGCTTGCATGCATGCTTGCTTGCATGTTTGCTTGCATGCTTGCTTGCATGCTTGCTTGCATGCTTGCTTGCATGCTTGCTTGCATGCTTGCTTGAATACATGCTTCCTTGCGTGCTCGCTTGCATGCATTGTTACTTGCATACATACTTGCTTGCATACTTGGTTGCATGCTTGCTTGCATGCTCGCTTGCGTGCATGGTTACTTGCATACTGGCTTGCATGCATGCTTGCTCCCTCGCTTGCGTGCTCGCATTGATTCCTCACTATAAAAAAAAGTACATGGCTAATAAGGTAACACAATATAAATTGATTTTAAGGCAGAACGAAGTTTGCGGGGCCAGCTAGTAATATATAAAATATCATGGGACCATTTAAACCAATGAGGGTTTCTGTGGAAGAAAAACAACCAAATTGATAATTTCCTCCTTTTTTGAAGTCGGTTAAAAAGCTATTTGGCGATAGTGTCATGTGTTGACTTTGATATTTGTCAAGCCAATCAGAAGTAAGACTGTAAGGTCAAACGGTCCTCAAGATACAAACGCCATCTAGCAATATTTATAAACACTCCTTTATACCTGTGTTTCCACCAGAGATGCACGAGGATGCGTTGCGAGAAATATGTTTTTCGTGAACCAATAGAAATGCTTGATTTACCTATCCTCGCTCCGATGAACGTTTCCACCAAAGTTGTGCGGAGCGAGAATAGCTAATTGAAGCGTTTCTTAGTACATTGTGTGTTAAGGGCGGTAAACAAGGAATTACGAACGAGTGTCTATTAGAAGCCCGAAGTCGAAGACGGGGGCTTTAATGAGTCGATGTTCATAATTCTAGTACCGCCCGTGCGACACACAAGTTTCATCACATTTGCGAGTAAAATTGTATATTTGTACAAGAAAAATTATTATTTTTTTAAAAATTGCGGATACTGCTGACTACACTCTTGGCAGCGACAGGTATGCAGGTAGCCTGCATATTTCGACACTGTTTACGAGTAAGTGTGATGAAAATTTATTTACGAGAAACACATTCCTTGCAACGCATAGTCGCACGTCTCTGGTGGAAAAGCGGCCTTAAAATCCATCTAGAGATATTTCTCATGTCAAGAAACTCATTTCGGAATTGTAGTACAAAATAACCAACATCTTTTTAAAGTTAAACTTAAGAACTTCGCGATGAATTTTTAAAATGACGTCCAAAAATAACGGGTCGCTTTTCATAAAACTTTGAATGAAAAGTGCCTGTTGTTTTTTCTCATCAGTGTATTTTTATAAAGAAATTAAAAGACAATGTTAATTAGATTTCGCGATTCAACGCTATGAAGGAAATAATGGGGAGTCTTAAGGAGCAGCTGTGCTGTTAAGGGGGCAAACATTTTTCTACTGAGACATTAGCAGGGATCACACACACCGCACAGTAGATAAGGGATATTTTCGAGATTATTACTAAGTGACGCTTAAGAACTAAAATAAAGTAAATATGAATGTATTATTTTATCATTTGTTTCCTGAAAGTTTCTTTGTCGTTTTTTTAATTTTTCTATAACTGATTCGAAGTAACATTTAGTTTAATCTGTAAAAAAAAATCTCAACGAGTTGAAAAATATTATGATAACAACGACTCAGCAGAGACTGTTTCTTAATGGTCGCAAATTGTATAATAGGTGTAATTTATCACCGCGAGCACTAACTTTTGAGGTACCACGAACTTATTTTTTGTCAAACACTAACTTGCAAATAATTTGCAAACTTGACGACCGGATGGCTAAGTGGTTAGAGCACCTGACTACGAAGCTTGAGGTCCTGGGTTCGAATCCCGGCCGGGGCAGATATTTGTGTGAATAACACGAATGTTTGTTCTCGGGTCTTGGATGTTTAATATGTATTTAAGTATGTATTTATCTATATAAGTATGTTTATCCGTTGCCTAGTATCCATAGTACAAGCTTTGCTTAATTTGGGACTAGGTCAATTGGTGTCAAGTGTCCCATGATATTTATTATTATTATTATTTATTAAATTAGCGGACGGCATTTGTGATGAGTTAAAAAAACATAATTTTTGTGAACTCGTGATAATTTTAACAGTATTTTTTCACGAATCCCACATAGGCACATCGGCTTCGTGAAGCTGTGGAGTTGGTATGGACCCAGCTCTTAATGCAAATCGCTATCACCAGACTGTTTATATGTCGCAGGGGTCCTCTTAATGAAATTTACATAGTATTTTTACATTACGCGCAGGATAACATGCATACTAATATCGTTTTGTCCTCCGTTATTGTTTTCATCATTTATAAATATTAAACATTTACGACATAAGAAAGTCATATTACTTTTGTAATTTTTTCCTCGCTGAATTAAAAATGGCACCTTGCTTGCTTGCAAATGGTTCCTTACTGACACTAGTTTATATTTGCGATTTTTTTTTCTTTTATCCTCTACATAGATTTATCAAGCCATTTTATACTTATTTGACCCATGTAAGCATATATTATACATAATGTAAGCCGTTTCAAAATGAATCCCAAATATTTTAACACATAAATAGTTTGAATAGTATGTTCAAAAGTGTACTATATTAAAGGCATGATTACATATTGAATTGAATATGTTTGTATAAAATAAATAAACCTTTACATTCTCAGGTGATTCATTAAACTAATTTAACTACATAATTATTTGCTGAAATACTCTCATTCTATTATGGATGTCCAGGTTTAGTGCCTTACTTGCTTCATACGGCCGGCATAATATGAGTTTCTTCTATATTAGTTAATTACTAGAAATAATCACAACCAAGACTTCATAACTTAAAGGACAAAAAAGTTGTAAGTTGTACTATATAGTTTTATTAGAAAATCATTAACAAGAAGAGATATTCATAGGCGGGTGTAGTTGGGGAGTTAACCCCCAGTTGGTATTCCCTGAACATTATTGTTAAACCTAGCTTCTAAAACTTGAAGGGAAGGTTAAGCTCTGACGAAATTTCTGTATCTATTTTTGCACAACTACCTACATGATTAATTGAAGAAAACGATTCCTACTAAACATTACAGCAATTATTTTTAAGAATTCTTATAAGTTGAGAAACTATTTTTTTTAAGTTGTAGTTATCCTAAATTTTAAACATAGCTGAGATATTTTTTTTGACAATTACTAAATCACTAAAGATGTATACTCTCCGAAATATCAGGGAGTGGATTTAGATCGTCGAGCAACTGTTCAGACTGACTGTTGACGCTTGTAAAGAGAATTATATATAAGAAGCTGACTAACAACCTTCACTAATGAAGTGGCACTTGAAGACGAAGAAGAAAAAGAAATCACTACAGCTGGAGACCTAATTTGGTAGATATAAAAACTAAGAGGGGATTTTCGAAAATTCCTGCAGGACAAGAAAAAAGAAATATTTTTATTAACTCAACGGTTATCTGTTCTTCGAGCGATGTGGCCTGCCCATTGCCACTTCAATTGCCTACTATGCTATAGGTATAAGATACTATACAAAGACGTGTGACAGAAATAGTACGTTTCCCACAAGGTTTCTAGAAGCTACCCTTTCAAAACTAACTCTCAAGTAAGTGCTTAGTGGCCCTCGCGTAGCATAGTATTAGATTTTGGTTGTCCATGGTCTAAAAACAATAAAAAAACCGGCCAAGAGAGTGTCGGACACGCTCTAAATAGGGTTATGTAGCCATTACGAAAAAATTAAGTAATATTTTTCTAAGGATTTCGTATTTTATACGGAATCTTCCATAGTTTAGTTAGTTTTCCATAGTTTAGCTTAGTATTTTATACCTTAGGCTGCTATTTACTTTTAATATACTAATAATTCTCAAGCAAACTTAACCGTTATAGCTTTCCTTGAAAGTTTGATACACTTACTACCATCCTGAATTTTTTCAATTTTTTCCACCCACCGGTTTAGATTTTAGAGGCGGGGACGCTCGATTTTAATGAAAAATTTGCACTTTAAAGTTGAATATTTCGCAAACAAATCGCTGAATCGAAAAATGGTTTTAAAAGACCTATCCAACGATACCCCACACAGCACACTATAGAGTTGGAAGAGAAAAAAAATCACTCCCACTTTACGTCTATGGGAGGTACCCTTGAAATAATTTTTATTTTAGTTTTGTTATTGTACCATTTTGTCGGCATATGTAACATTATATATGTGTGCAAAATTACAGCTTTCTAGCATTGATAGTCCCTGCGAAAAGCCGCGGACGGACAGACAGACAGACATGGCGAAACTATATAAGGGTTCCGTTTTTGCCATTTTGGCTACGAAACCCTAAAAACGAACAAAAATGTTGTTTCACTTGACAACTAACAAGTTCTCTCTCAATTTAGTACCAGTCAACTGGCAGTGCATAACTCAATCCCAGTTTGAATTGAAATATCATTCAAAAATCCAGTCACAAAATGTTATCTGACCCGTTTCAATGTTAGGAAAAATCCCTTCCGCGACTAAGCCGCGCGTGACTATCATTTTGAGTTGATTTATCGAGGTCGTCTGGTCCCTCAAGGGTTCGCACTTGGGCCAGTACATATGTTGTGTTAGAGCTGGCTTAGCTTGTACTGGTACCATTTAAAGCGGTACAACCAAATGAGAGTTAAATTCCGGTACCAATGCATAAGTGTTTTTAACTCCCGACTCAAATAGTGGAGTATTATAAATTAGACGTCAATGTCTTTCTGTCTTTGTCTGTGACATCGTAGCTCTCAAACGGGTAGATCGATTTCGATGCAGTTTTTTCCGTAAAAGCGAGTTTCTTTGTGGTAGTTTTTCAGCCGTTTTTGAGATGTTAAACTTTCAAATGACCATGTTGGGGGTTTTTAATATTTCTAAGTTGCTTAGGTTATTAATAGCATAATTTTCTTTTATTTGTCTTATTGTAGACATCAATTAATGAAATTTTAAGTTCATCCCATCGTTAAAAGAGGGTACTTGACTCTTTAAAAGTGGATGGGTTGTAATGTTTTACTTACTAAATTTAAAGAAAGAAAGAAAGATTTATTTGGTTCCATCAGTACCACCTTCGTACAGTAACCTATGCCAATGTTACAATAAAGACACTATAAGGACACATAATAGGTAACTTATTTTAAGAAACATCTATATTCTGTCATCACACACATCTACATCTGAATTTGTTAGGCTTTGAATAAATCAATTTCAGAGTTTGTGAGTCAGTCTTGATTATTTTAAGCTAAATTGACAATAGTAAGCTTAGAATGAAACCAAGTTTTGTTTGTGTTACTTTAATTAAGAAAACACTGTTATTAAGTTCTTTACTCGCTGCACTGATCCACCCGAGCAGCCGTTTTTTGCAAAAGACTTGAAAATTATTTGCAAATGTGGTACCTTTTTTTGGCGGTACAAGTCCCGAATACATCACATTTCAGACATCCCTTCGCTTGCGCTTCATGTTGTGCTAGCAAGAAACCTTAACACGGATCCATATTAATATCGCCCGTATGTTTGTCATGTTATGATCCTGACCCTTGAGAGTAATTGTTGCATTAGAGCGGGCTGAAACTGTATTATAAAATAGACTAAATATTATTAATGGTCTAATTGGATTTACTCGTGTGGTCCATCTGCTGCTATAAAATGGTCTCCAAAGAATCGTTCAAACCATTGGTCTTCCATTATTAATGTTAAAGATAACGGGTCATGTATATTTGCGTAATTAGGTATACAAATACACTAGCTGTCATCTGTGGCTTCGCTTGCTTCAACATTAGGTCAGAAATGATCGATGAAATTGGGTACCTATAGGTACCTTTACTTGCCCGAATTTCATGTGTCATAATATTCAATCGCCATAATATTGTTACTTATAATTTCATTTGCACTACTCATTACTTTATTAATTTTACTATATATTAATTAAATGACAGAATCTTTGTTTCCTATAATTTAAATTTCAATTATTTCATTTTTTTATATGTTAAGAAACAATGAGTAGTACAAATGAAATTATAAGAAACAATATTATGGCGGTTGAACATTATGGCAAATGAAATTCGAGCAAGTAAAGGTATACCGAAATCCATCCATACTAAAATTATAAATGCGAAAGTGTGTGTGTTTGTGTGTATGTTTGTCCGTCTTTCACGTCGAAACGGAGCGACTGGTCGACGTGATTTTTGGCATAGAGAATATACAGATAGTTTATGGGCCAGAGAGTGACATAGGCTACTTTTTATCTTAGAAAAAAAGCAAAGTTCCCGGGGGAACAGCGCGCGATAACCGAATTCCACACGGGCGAAGCCGCGGGCAAAAGCTACATTATAATTAGTTTATACTTTAATCTTGAAAGTATAACAAACAAACTCATTTTCACTTTTAAAATTGTTGTTTTGATTCATCAATTTGTTTTGAAGCTAACATAGAAATCTAAACGAATCTTCGTAGCTCTCAGCCATATCACGTTACCAGGCGTCCTAATTTTCTTCTAGCTTCTATCGATCCGTCTAGTAACGGGGTTACGTAACAAACTGGCTGAACCTCCGAGTTCCCGATCAAATATACTGACGACTTAAGCCTGGTTTGGGTTTTGTCGAGTCCGGATATCGTGATGAGAATATTCAGACAGAATGGCCCGGGGTATTTAGAGAAGAGGGTATCGGGTATAGCGTTTAGGCTTATTTTGTTGGATCTTGCAGCAGAAAATGAAAGAGGAACTATATCATCCCAGCTCACTACTGGGCACAGGCCTCCTCTCGGAATGAGAGGGCTTGCGCCGTAGTTCCCACGCGGGCCCAGTGCGGATTGGGAACTTCACATATACCATTGAATTACTTCACAGCTGTGTGCAGGTTTTCTCACGGTGTTTTCCTTCACCGTAAAGCTCGTGGTAAATTTCAAATGTAAAACTCAGAGGTGCGGGCCGGGGTCTGGACCCACGAAACTCTGCTTGCGAGGCGATAGGTCAAACCACTAGGCCACCACGGCTTCATTCTGGTATGTTCGCCTTCTCAATAATCTTCATTTCTCAGATCTATCAGCACTTCAATTGGTGTACGATAATAGACATATAATAATCTGATAAGCAATATTATTATTCTATTGTCATCACACGAACACGATAATTTGTATGGACAAACAAATCCTTTAATAGAATCTAAGTCACGCATGCGTAAAACCGAGTGCGGGTAAATGTATTTATACATGGAAATTATTTATACTGGAAATGACCTTGATAGGAATAGTGTCGTCGTGAATTTATCCCATATCTTTTTCTTTTTCTGTACAGTTCAAGTCAAATATATCTTTACACTTTACTTGTCGCTTTCACTTCGTGTTTGAACTTTTGTATAAAATTGACAGAAGTTATGCAGTGACAAGGTACTAAAGTGTAAAGATATTTTGACCTTGACTGTGCATTTATGTATACTTTATCGTAAAATTGATGTGGGTGGGTAGAGTTTTTAAGAAAAATAAGGCAGCGACCACACCGCTGCTTGAAATACTCAAACGGTGCTGAATCGCAGTGACGTGCCGTAAACGTTAGGACTTTACTGCATGCTCTTTACCAAAAGTCGTGACCGCACCGTCGGTGTGGCCGCTCCTTAAAGTGTTAAGGTTAGTTAGTGTAACACCTGGTAGCATGGTGAACGGTTGTGGCCCTGGTGATGAACTCAGGCTGAGCGTTTCAGCTTAGTGGTGATAGTTGAGCTTGTGTGATGGATGTGTGTGTTCTTAACCATATCGAAAATACAAACTGAGACATGGATGCACATAAAAACCAGAAAAAAAGACCAGCGCTGGGAATCAAACCCAGGTCCTCAGCAATCCGTGCTGCGTGCTATAACCCCTACACCACCGCTGGACAGGAATCTAGACACGAATTTTTCCTATGCATACATATCTCAGGTTGCTTATTTCTACTACGCTACTTATGCAGCAGCACTAGCGACATCTATGTTCCGCTCTCATCGAGAGACGTCACACTCTTTCGGAACCAACCGCTCACCCAGACAAGAGATGTCGCTACGCTACTAAACCAATCATAGTGTGTTCTTAACACGAAACAGCTGCATGAGCCTTTTTTATTTTTTTATTCGACTGGATGGCAAACGAGCAAGTGGGTCTCCTGATGGTAAAAGATCACCACCGCCCGTAAACATCTGCAACACCAGGGGTATTGCAGATGCGTTGCTAACCTATAGGCCTAAGGTGGGATACCTCAAGTGCCAGTAATTTCACCGGCTGTCTTACTCTGCACGCCGAAACACAACAGTGCAAGCACTGCTGCTTCACGGCAGGATTAGCGAGCATGATGGTGGAGCATGAGCGCGGTGGATTTGTTTAGACGTTATCGCAAGGTCGCGGGTGAGCAAAGTACCTAATTGTTTACATTACAGTTCATTGATGGTCCTTCGCAAAGCGACGCCTGATTGTATAAATTAAATGCCCTGGATGTAGTTTGCATGGTTCATCATGTCAGCCGAAAGACGTCCACTGCTGGACATAGGTCTCCCCCAAAGCTCTATAGACTCAGACCGGTCTTGTGCTTTCCGCATCCAACGCGATCCCGCGATCTTAACCAGGTCGTCACTCCATCTTGTTGGAGGCCTACCGACAGCTCGTCTCCCGGTCCGCGGACGCCATTCGAGAACTTTCTGATACCATCGGCCATCAGTCCTATGAGCAATGTGCCACGCCCACTGCCGCTTCAGTTTCGCAATTCTTCGGGCTATGTCGGTAACCTTATCTGGTTCTTTAGTGTTTTCAAAATATACAAAACTATTCCTGTTAATACCACTTCTATAAAGCCTTTTACTTCTGCGTTAACAGACCGACTTCAATTCGATTACGACCCACGTTTATCTGATTTTGAATGTTGGGTCTGTTGTTTAGATTAGTTTCGGGAATTTACCTAAACTGCTGTATTAGCTATTAGAGACCCACCTTATGTTTAGTATACATAAATAAGTTCGTAGGAGTTGCTGATTTTGAATTTATTATTGAAACAAAGGCTAGAGTTAAGGTGAAAGCGCTTTGGTGTTTGTGTTACGAGCTCAGTATTTTTTTTTTATTCGACTGTATGGCAAACGAGCAAGTGGGTCTGCTAACTAAGAGATCACCACCGCCCATACACCAACAACACCAGGGGGATTGCAGATGCGTTGCCAACCTAGAGGCCTAAGATGGGATACCTCAAGAGCCAGTAATTTCACCGGCTGTCTTACTCTCCACGCCGAAACACAACAGTGCAAGCACTGCTGCTTCACGGCAGGATTAGCGAGCAAGATGGTAATAACAATCCAGGCGGACCTTGCACAAGCTCCTACCACCTGCAAGTTATATATTTAATCTTTCTTCAAAGACCCTTTGCTTACCGACTTTTATCCCCAATGAAAGTTGCAACTTACCTGAAAGAAATAAAGAAAGTATTAAACTAAGGTGAAGAAAATTTAAGTAAAAGTCAATAAATTACACGAGATGGCAACATAGAGCTTCGTGAAACTTAGACGAGTTCCTGTTAAAAATTATGCAATGGAATTCTACTTTGTGCCCAAAGAACGAAATAAAGTAGATAAAAAGACCTTTTTAGTGACCTAACTCTCAGCTCTGTTGGGTTTTGGTCCAGTTTGACGCATGGTCCTTTCCGCGTGTTTCACAATTGCGTTATGTACATTTTGCGTATTGTAGATTTTGTTATTGGTTACATTTTGCGTGTAGTGTACATTTTCCGTTTTGTGTGTTTTGCGCCGAAGCGAAAATATGGCGGGGGATGACCACATAATTGTGATAGTAAAATTATGATACACTGTGTAGTATACGTATTATTTGTATGTAGTATCTAACTCCATATTCATTAGCACTGTAGTCTTGCATTTAATAACATCAGCGCAACACTAAACACAACACCGAAAGCTTGCGTAACGCCACAATGGTCTGGACAATGTACAAAGCGATGTACCTGTAAGCTCCGAGCTTTGATACAGAGCTTTGAGCTTTTTGAATCAAGCTCAATTAAGAACCATAACGTCGATGTTGCTGCAATCCAGTTAGTGCTTTTTACAAAGTGATTAGTGAAGTGTGGAAGATGGTTTAAAGCGATATGGCCGGCTATTGCTTACCTTGTAATTTTCTCTCTGTGTATCAGTACCCTTAGTGTAAGTTATCGGTTACAAAATACGTCTCGATCGCGTTCGCGTTAAAATCTCAATTTATATGGAAACACGAACAGCGCCTCTAGCGGAACATTTGCGATGTATTTGTGTATGTGTGCGTGTATATATGTGTGTGTGTGTGTGTGTGTGTGTGTGCGCGTGTTTGAGCCTGTGTCATGTATGTGTGTACCAATTTGTATAAGTGTTTATCAACAAAACTTACAAAAGTAGTGCTTCCGTTTCATCATAAGTTAAAGTGTCTAACCATGCCCTTAACATTTTCTTACATTCATGAACTTGCATCGGGTAAACGTTAAGTTTTTTGTTTAACAAATTATACAATTTTACAGATTGATAAGCAAATTGTCTCTTTGCGAATTTGGATTTGGCAGGAGGTAGTGGTGCAACATTAACTATTCGCCTTTTATTAAGGGTTGGAGGTACATATGCCAATGTTTTATGTAACTTTACAATACTACATTCCATGTACAGCTTCCTTATTGATGGGAGATTACATTCCTTATATAAATCAGCAGTAGGATATCTAAAGGGTTTGGAGAACATAACCTTGAGTAAGAACCTTTGTGCTCTTTCCACCTCCAACATTTTAGTTTTGTTAGCCCCTCCCCATATCGGGATACAGTAAGTAATAACAGATTGGGCTAATGAAATATATAGCTGTTTTAATAAGTTGGCAGATGCCTCATGCATGTTTTAATATTTTAAAAATCCAAATTAGTTTCCTGATCCTTCCATTAACATAGTCAATGTGGTAGTGCCAAGATAGTCGATGGTCCAAGATTATGCCAAGGTATTTGGTCGAATAAACCTTTTCAATAACAGTGAAATCGCAGGTTACAGTATTAATTAAACTACAGGTGTGTATTCTTAACTCCTTATCTACCAAAGGTCGCGTGCTCTCGTACTTTGTGAAACACATGTAGTTAGTCTTGGCGTGGTTTAACGTTAGCATATTATTTACAAGCCACTCGGCTATTTTATTTAGTCCAGCTTCAGCTGTTTTATAGACAGCATCCCAAAAGGTCTCAGTAAAAACAACCACTGTGTCGTCGGCGTACGAGAAAACACGTCCTCCGTCAAGATTGATATTTGTAAGGTCGTTAATATAGGCTAAAAATAAAGTGGGACCAAGGACGCTCCCTTGCGGCACACCAAACGTGATTTGTTGCTCGCTGCTAATATATTCGCTCAGTTTGAAAATGTTTCATCAAAATTGGTTTCGTTGTTTTTGAGATATTGAACTTTGAAGAGACAGTCAGGGGTTTCCAATTTTTTCAATGGTTAGGTTATTTTTACATAAAACTGACCCCTGATTGATCCCGTACCTCACTTGATGAAAAATGCAAATGAGACCAAAAGTATCTCACTGGTTCAGTAACAGCCTATTCACTCTAGCCTTGAAGAGCCCTAAGTTGTATTTACCCGGAAATACAGACAACTACAACATACAGAAATACGACCCACGAAAATATGGAATTCGTCTTTGCCTAACAACATCACCGATTTTCCGGGTACAACGACGGTTGGTTCTTGGAGAGGGCTTCATGCGATGCCGTCTCTGTTTACTCGGTCAAAACAAAAAAAGACGACATCACAGATATCAGTAACATGAGTATTATCCCACTTATAGTATAGGTAAATGCGAGAGTCTGTTTGCTTGTTACCCTCTTAACGTCTAAACCGCTGGGCCGATTTAGATGAAATTCGGTATATCTATTTTGTCTCAGGGGATAGAATAGAATAGAATATAATAAACTTTATTGTTTAGCCGTGTTACATAGATGGTATTAAAATATTACCTACAATTTTTTTAAATTCATAAAACAATAATGCCAATAGATGTCTCTGTCAACTTGAAACTTCGACTTTAGCGACGTATTCATTTGATAGGAACTTGTTTAAAAATTGATAGACCACTTATTTGGCTGATGGTGCAATATTTGCTTAAAACTAAAGATAACAAACAAAACCAATAAAATTAATATACATATATTAAGGCGAAAACTCAAAAAAATCTTAAAGGAATAAATAATTACGTTTAAATTTCATAGGATAGTTTTATCCTGGAAAATTACATAGTTTCCGCGAGATATCTATAACGATAAATGAATTCTGCGCAGACGGAGTCGTGGGTAACAGACTAGTTTATTATAAAACCGTCAATTTAAGACATAAAATATCCTGCGCCGACGAAGTAGGGGCAACAGCTTGTATAATTTTATCCCGGGCGAGCCTAACAGGAAAGATCGGGATCGATTTCCTGTTAAAAGAAAGAACACTCGCGGCTATTTCGTTGAGATTTATTACATATAAATCGCATTCTTACATTCTACGTTAAAGGCAAGGAGGTAAAATCGGATTTGAATTATTTTCAGTACGCACCATATACGCACGCACGTAAGATATAGTATATAATGAAACATTGTTTGAAGGTTAGTTAGTAAGACGCATGATTTGTTTGCCTTATGGTGCAACATAGTACCTACTATTGAAAATGATCTGTGATTTATATCCACTTTTTTTGCATATGCTATGTCAGACAAATAAATAAAAGTTTTTGAATTTTGCACGTAATTGTATCGTGATAATTGAGTGTTTTTCTGATTTGACTTGTTTTTTTTTCAATAATAAGTTTTTGTTAAAAAATACATTTTAATACGCTTTTTTCACCACCACCATTACCATTTCATTTCATTTTGCTGACTGTACTTTTTGTTAACTGTACTTGCTTTGTCATCCAAACTACATTTCCGTACCAAATTTCAAGTCGATGCCATTAACCGATTAGGAGTTCCATTCTGACGACCAGATGGCCTAGTGGTTAGAGAACCTGACTACGAAGCTTGAGGTCCCGGGTTCGATTCCCGTGTCGGGGCAGATATTTGTATGAAAAATACGAAGTCAAAAGTCAAAGTCAAAATATCTTTATTCAATTTAGGCTACAACAAGCACTTATGAATGTCAAAAAAAAATCTACCACCGGTTCGGAAAAACCTCTGCTGAGAAGAATCCGGCAAGAAACTCAACGAGGTATATATATATATTTTTTTAAAACAGATTTACAATATTATTAAATGATATGTATACTTACATCACAAGTATTTAACACAACTTTATTTTTAACACAGTAGGTTCGCTATTTGAAGGGATCGCTAATGCGGATCGGAATTATTTCCAAATATCCCTGTCCATGATATAATCATTAACTTTATAATACGCCTTTGATATTAATGTCTTCTTGACAATAGATCTGAATTTTGTATCCGTTTCATTTATAATATTTTTTGGAATTTATTATAAAAACGTATGCAATTTCCCAGAAAAGACTTTATGGTTTTAGCCAGTCTGTAAGATGGAACTTTAAGCTTCCCTGTGTTTCTAGTAGCCTTTGGCTTATCGACGTTAGTGGGAAAATCACATATGTTCTTCCTAACATACATGATTATTTCAAAAACATAAAGCGACGGCAGGGTTAGGATATCTGTTTCCTTAAAAAAGATCTTAAAGATTCACGCGTCTTCAAATTATAAATTGCTCTAATTGCTCTCTTTTGTAAGATAAAAATTGACTCAATGTCTGCAGCAGATCCCCATAAAATAAGGCCGTACGAAATAATGCTATTAAAGTAAGCAAAATACACCAACCGTGCCGTCGCCACATCGGTTAGCTGCCGTATTTTCCAAACTGCAAAAGCAGCAGAGCTCAATCTACCCGCGATTGCTGTGACGTGAGGTCCCCACTGTAGTTTAGAATCGAGCGTTATTCCTAAAAATACTGTTGATTTTACAAATTCAATAGTTTGACCATTTAACTTTATATTAGAAACTGAATTCGAGCTAGATGAATTTATCAACGAGAATTTAATACATTTAGTTTTCTTAGGATTTAGTAACAAATTATTGGCAGCAAACCATGCGGATATCACGGACAGGGTTTCATTGGGCTCAATGAAGTCGGTATCTTTTCTACTAACCTTGAACAGTAAAGACGTGTCGTCAGCAAACATAACTATACCCGACTTTTGGCTTACCATATAAGTAAGGTCATTTACATAAATAAGATACAGGAATGGGGCAAGAATGGATCCTTGAGGCACTCCCATTTCGACCACAGATCCCTCCGATACCGTTCCGTTAATCGCTACCTTTTGCTTTCTTTGTGTGAGGTAAGATTTAATGAGTTCTAAAGCGAGGCCACGAATGCCATAAAAATTTAACTTACAAATTAAAGTATCATGATCCACACAATCAAAAGCTTTCGAAAGGTCGCAGAATACACCTATAGCGTCATGTGATTCCTCCCAAGCTTGCAATATGAATTTAACTAAACTATGACCCGCGTCTGTAGTAGACCTGCCTTTTGTGAATCCGAACTGCTGTGGATGCATGATTTTATGGGTATTAAAATGCGAGATCATTTGCGTCAGCATTATTTTTTCGAATATTTTGCTAAACGCTGATAGGATGGACACAGGACGATAATCAGAGGGATTATCTTTATCACCTGATTTAAAAATAGGAACTACTTTACTATATTTCATCAAATCTGGAAATACGCCTTCATCTATACAGCTATTAAATATAAATGCTAAAGTTGGAGCAACGACATCTAAAATGGAATGTAGAACCTTAACTGAGACGCCCCACAAGTCTTCCGTTTTTTTACTTTCAATAATCTAAAAGTCTTAATGATGTCACAGGGAGAGACATGCGTGAATTTAAAATTACTTAAGTTTGGAATAGATACATTTTGTTTAAGAGCGATTCAGCTAACTTTGAGGAAGACGCGAGACATTTTGTCGTTTCGATGGGGATTTTAGAGAAGTAGGTATTAAACTCGTTAGCTACTTTAACCGCGTCCGTTTCTAATACGTTGTTAATCTTTAATGATATAGAGGACTCCGCGTTCTTACGTCGACCGGTTTCAGTATTTATAATTTTCCAAACTGTTTTAATTTTATCATCAGAGGACTTAATTTTATTAGTTACATGGGTGCTTTTGCTTTATTACATATAATTTTGAATAATTTTGAATAATCCCTGACATACTGGTGGAAACGTTCATCAGTGGTACACGATTTCTTATCATAAAGATCATATAAGACGTCCCTACTCCTACGTATTCCGGGTGTAGCCCATTCATTGAATGATAGTTTGTTTCCTATTTTAATACGTTTTTTACTACACGTTTTATCGTATTCCTCGCATACAGTATTTAACAATATCTTGAAATTTTCGTTTGGATTTTAGTATTTACTTTTAAATTGTTTACTTTTTGCGCGATGTTTGTTTTGAGACGGTCAAGTCTTTGTTTGTTCAACGGCCTAATTTCTATGGTTTGATTAACACCGCCCCTAGCCCGAGGTAACTTCACTGTTTGAGCTTTGTGATCCGATCGTACTCCACTGATAACAGCTTTTTCTAAATACTTACAAGTTAACCAAATGTTGTCAATACATGTGGCCGAAGTGGTTGTGACTCTGGTGGGTTCATTAAATAAGAAATTTAAATTAAAAGATTTTAAAACAGAAATAAACTGGTCTTTTTCAACGGATTGTGATAAAATATCGATATTAAAGTCCCCGCAGACCACCAGCGCTTTATTACGTTTTACTGATTTCCTTAGAACATCTTCCATAGTATTTATAAACAAAGGAATACTCGAGTTTGGTGGTCTATATATACATAAAATTAAATACTGTTCCGTTTCCGCAGAAGCGATCTCGCATACACGTTCAACAGAAAGGCTGGACAGGTCTTTGCGTTCTTTGAACTTTAAACCATTTTTCACTAATATGAGAGACCCGCCACCTGCTGCAGATTCTCTGCAGAAGGCGCTGGCTATTGCATAATTATGTACATTAAATTGCATTGAATCTTTTTTAGCCAGGTTTCTGTTAAGCAGATAATATCTAAGTTTAACTTTTCAGAGAGTAATTCTAAATCTAATATTTTGCCAGTGAAGCGATTTATATTTTGATGTAGAAATGATAGACTACTTTGCTTCTCTATTGTCGGTGTAGGTAGTTTAAAGACACATTCGCGCTTGAAGGTGTCGTCCTAACAGGGCCGGGGAGGGGGGTGATTTCCGAATACGGAATTAATATAACATGCTAAGGATTTAGCAAGCTTGTCGAGGGTCAGTCGGTAGTCACTAATAACATTATTAGTGTCAAAAATAAAACGTCACTATGACGGCTCGTCATCTTAAACAATAATTTGTTTAAACGATATAAATGATTATTGGATTTATTTAGAGAAGCAGAATAGGGAAACGCACCTATAATAATGTTTTTAACACCTAGTTTTGATAGTAAATCGAACCCAGTTTTTATGTCCGAATACCTAACGTCGGACCCGTCACTTAACATTATTACAATAATTGACTGCTTAGTCACCTGAGTGAGCATAATTTTTTCAATTATTTGTTTGAATGAGGCATTAGGCATACAGTTATTTATGACACAGCTGTTTGATATATTATTACACAATAATTTGCCCAATCCCTTTCCTATCCTATCAGAAAATACTAGGGTTTTATTAACATTCAAAACGAATTTTTATTCTCGGGTCTTGGGTGTTTAATATGTATTTAAGTATGTATCTATCTATATAATTATATTTATCCGTTGCTTAGTACCCATATCACAAGCTTTGCTAAGCTTACTTTGGGACTAGGTAAATTGGTGTGAATTGTCCCTGATATTTATTTATTTATTTATTTATTATTTATTCTGCGGAGACGATCCTGGCCGGTCTACCAAAGTTTCACTACCAGATTTTTATTTTGTCACCAGATTTACATAAGTATGTCAAATTTCAAGTCAATCAGACCACTGGAAGTGGGTCAAATATAGCTACCAAGATTTGACCCAAACAAATAAATAAATAAACAGGGCTAGTTAAAGAAACGCGCAGGGCAGACGCCAGACCTCCATTAATGAAGAACCATAAGAAGAAGAACAGTTAAAGAAAGAAAACAGTGTAACAAACAGTGTCACATAGATTGAAGGAACAAGCTATAATTTGAATGATATTTTGACAAATTACAAAAAAATACAAAGCAAGCACACTGTTTTGTTTTTTTAACCCCGACGCAAAAAGAGGGGTGTAATAAGTTTGACCGCTATGGTGTGTCTGTGTGTCTATCTGTCTGTCTGTCTGTAGCACCGTAGCTCTTAAGCGGGTGGACCAATTTGAATGCGGTTTTTTTTATTTGAAAACAGGTTTTCTAGCGATGGTTCTTAAATAAGTCGGGGGTTTTCCAAATGTTGGTTGGTCAAGTTAGGTTATAGAGACCTTCCGCACGCTGTGGTTTACTTTAGTTTAAAATGCCCATGTAAAATTTAGGACAAAAAAGGTTTTTCTCCCAAATTTAAGCAAACAAGTTAAGTGACGCGATCGAAATCTAATATAATTCCTATCTAAAGAACCCTCTGGAACCACTCACATCGAGTGATTTTCATAATTGGCATGATGTACGAAAATGGTTCCACGGATAGGTTTAGTACACCCTTTTGAGGGTCGTTGAGAACTTGTCCCCAGTCATGATTCAGACAGAATGGGATTGAGTCAAGGCTTTTTACTTAGGCCATAACTCAATAGAAGAATGAAAATGAGACTGCCATAAAACAAGAAAGCTAAGATGTCGACAAGCGTCAATGACCTTGAGCAGCGGCACTCTTTATACTTACTGTTGGTTGCCTGTAATTGAAAGAGACGTAAATATGCCAAAAAACTGATGAATCGTCGAGTCGTTGGGGCCAAAAGGTTCTCGAGTGGAGACCGCGGATCGGCAAGCGCAGCGTAGGATGACCAACGAGATGGACGGATGACCTGGTTAAAGTCGCGGGATCACGGCGGATGCAAGCCGCTTCTAACAGAGGCAACTGGAGGTCTATGGGGGAGACCTATGTCCAACAGTGGACGTCCTATGGCTGATATGATGATGATGTCAGCAAAAAAAACTATAAAAGATTTTTTTGCCACATGAACAAACAAAAATTCTCATAAATTTCATTACATTAAAAACCTCATCAAGATCTATCCTACCTTTTAGTCTGATTTTATTCTTGTACTAGGTGTTACCCGCGACTCCGTCCGATTAGAATTCGTTTCGCGCTATCCCGCGGGAACTGTGCAATTTTCTGGGATAAAACTATCCTATGTCCTTTTCCGAGACTCAAACTGTCTTTATATACCCAATTTTATCCAAACAAACGAACAAACAGACTTACGAACTTTAGTAATTATTATTAATGGGATTAATGAAACTGCTGGGCCGGGCATGTTTGCCTGATGCCTCCAGAAAGATGGGCGCCACATAGTGGGTACCGCATGACGAGCACCGACGGCAAAACAGGCTTAAGGTCACAGCTCATTAGAGCCACCCGGCACCCGACGGGCACCGCCTCGACTTTCGTTGTCGACAGGTGGTCCACGGGTGGACGCCGCATTGACAACGAATGGACCTCGCGTGGTCCACGTATTTCCTAGTAGTCACTATGGCGGCGGGCAGGGGCTGTCACCGAATGGTCCACTCGCCGTCCACGCGTGACATCGTGAGTGAGGCGATCCGGTGACGCTACGGAGTTGATGTAGTTAGCGCATACCCATACAAATCCATATGAAGAATACTAACCGCTCGAGGCGAGGCGGTGCTGGTCGGGTGCCGGGTGGCTCTAACGAGCTGCGTCCTTTAGGCGAAGATCGCGAGATGTTCTGGACGCGGAACTGAGCGAGTGGCCAAATATCCAAAAAAGTTCCGCCGCATTCTGAGTGCGACATTAGCGTAACCGCGTGTTAAAATACCGTTTCCCTATCGTTAATCCTTCCTGAATCCCTTTTCGTTACGGTTATACACAGTTACTATGTATTATTAAGATATTACGATGCGGATCACGTCCCCCGAGGTTATTGAAGGGAAACATTGTCTCTCGTTCCGCCATTTTTTCCGGAATGTTCCATTTTGCGCTCATACTTGATTGAATAATTCATGCTGCAGTGAATTAATGATACATTTAATTATCATCGGTGTATCCGTTATTGTGGTGGAATGTATTGTGGTTAACAACCCCTTTACGTCGCTAAACTGACTGCAAAAAAGGAGGAGGTTCTCTTTTTTGTGTATGTTAGTTACCTCAGAACTTTTTTCTATGTTCTTTATTTATTTGACAATTGGTGCTTTGCATGTTTTCCTATAAAAAAAATCTATTAAGATCTGATTAGTATTTTTGACTTATCCTTAATAATAAATCTAAATTTTATAAAGCAGCGTTCACATTAAATTTATCTGTCGTGTTGTGTCGTGACGTACCAGAACGGTATCGGTTTCATACATTTTATATGGTTGCGTTCGTTTATCTGATGCAGTGTGTTGTGACGGCTTGTGCATCACAAGCTATATATATAGAGAGGAGAGGAGAGAGAGAGAGAGAGAGAGAGAGAGAGAGAGAGAGAGACAGAGAGCATCACAACACGACAGAGAAAAATACACCCGCTGTCCCTTCTATGATAAAACCAACCAATTAGATTGGTCTGAATTAAACGATTCGATTTGGCTAATTTTTTACAAATACATAGTAAACAATCCGTCAGGTAAATAAAAAATATTGAACACAGCCATACAAAATCTTATCCTAAGGCCCCTTCTGTCCTCGACACCGACGACCGCCTCTGCTGGACCAGGCCCCCCTGCTGTGGCCATCCCTCATCGCTCCGAATAATCAGAACCGACCTCTCATAAAATCTCTTGAACCTACTACATGAGATCCTTGTTATACTTTTTATTTTTTTGCCATATTAGGCCTGTTATTTTTTGTTATTTTTTGGTTTTAATTAAAAATTGTTAAAACGTTTATTGTTTTACTCAAAAAGTAACCTACTAGGCCTCCTTTAAGGTCAAACCTCCCCTCAGTTCAGTGTGAAATCGCGTCTCAGTAAACTTTTTACTTAGACGTGACGTCACTGGCCGCCACTCTCAAACTTTGGCTTGATTACGTAACAAAAGAAAAAAATATCTACATGTCTATAATTTATTGATTGAACTGACACACTTTCAATTAATACTTTGTAATGTACTCTGTACGTATTTCTGTATGCATCACACCACTTTATCGTTCATGAGGCTACATTACATACAATCAGTACGCCAGAGGCAATCAAAATTGTATATTTACCCAGTCGATATTGCAAGCGTGTTCAACATCTCAACACAATATAACAAGGAACTGAATTCACCGAGGAATGTAATATATGAGGCACCGACGCTGTAATGTACGAGTAATTTCATGGGGTATAATTATGGGAAGTGCTTGTTAGGTAAATGTATTCCTGTACAGTTTGGTAATTACAATACTGAATTCATGAACTAAACGAATTTCCTTGCTCACCCGCGCCCTTACGATAGCTAAGCTTATGCAAAATATGCGTGTTCATGCAGTTCCTCCACCTCCACACTGTAAAAACACACACTAATCACACACACCCATCTGTCACCACCACCACACTACAATGACGCGTTTCGAACTCAACCAGAGCTCATCTTCAGAGTGACACAACCGTACACCATGCTACCAGTTGTTAGACTAACGAACCACAACCACCGTTTTAATTTGACACTGTAACTCCCCAAGTACCCACATATATTACTGAATTCATAATCATCAGCGCATTTGTCATTATCATCATCTATTGAGTCAGGTGTTACTTTGCGGAGGACTAAATAAATAAATAAATAAATAAATATCACGGGACAATTCACACCAATTGACCTAGTCCCAAACTAAGCTTAGCAAAGCTTGTGTTATGGGTACTAAGCAACGGATAAATATAATTATATAGATAGATACATACTTAAATACATATTAAACACCCAAGACCCGAGAACAAACATTCGTATTTTTCATACAAATATCTGCCCCGACACGGGAATCGAACCCGGGACCTCAAGCTTTGTAGTCAGGTTCTCTAACCACTAGGCCATCTGGTCGTCTAAACCAATATCAATGAATATAATGGTAGATGGTGGATGGTGGTGGTGGATGGTATAATGGTTATATATATAATGGTATGAATTTATATGGTTATGAATTAAAATAAACAATTACTTTCGCGAGAACACACACTCGATTATCACCACTACCATACAACACCAACGCGTTTTGAATTCAAATAAAGTTCATCCTCAGACTAACATAATCGTTCACCATGTAACCAGAGGTTAGACAGTCTGAACGGTAGTGTTTGCTCTGAAGATGATCTCTGCGTCAGAGGTGTGTGATTGTGGTGATAGTTGGGTTTGTGTGGAGTTGGAGTAGCTGCATGAACACACATTTGTTGCACTGACTTAGTTATCGTAAGGTCGCAGGTGAGCAAGTGGTTGTTTATACGTAGTTCATTAGCATCATCATCAGACTGTGTCAATCCACTACTGGACGTTGGCCTCCTTCCATGTATCGCCACTGAGCTCGATCTGAAGATCTCATCCAATCCCTGCCTGCTGCTTCACCAATATCATACTTAGCTACACAGAGAACCCTACATTTCATTTGCCGTCATATGATCCTTAGTGATTTGACATATTTCACATCAAATACATAAACGTCGGTTAAAATGTAGGTTTATTTCTTTGAAATTTTCGGAATTCACGAGCGAATTCACATTTGAAATTAATTGTAAGCCGCACAATAAAGGAAAACATCATCGGAAAACCTGGACACACCTTCAAAGCTATTCAATAGTATGCGTGAAGTATCGAACACGCACTGGGTTAGCGTGGAAGCTACAGCCTAAGCCCTTTCATTCTGAGAGGTGTGTTGCCCAATAATATGATGTATAAAGGCCAAAAATGATGACACAACATTCTTATTGATGATTTATCACGAAAACCTTGTACCATCCGATATAAAATCAAAATCGACGCAGCTGTAATCTTGTCACTACCTTAAAAGGTCATATCTCAAATCAATATCAAAACCAAACTGAACCTTAAAGCAAGCTCAGTAAAGTTGACTGGGGGAGCTCCTCAACTTTAACATACGAGCGTTTTTCAGAGTAGTGACGATATAAATAATGCATTACGTGAGAATTATTCCCATATAGTGTGATTGTGACGCAAGCAATCTGTCATAATTCAGTATAAGAATAGCGCAGCTGAGCAAGCCAATTCCTTTGAACATGGGATATCTACATATTCAACGATGCATCCCTTGTGACGGCACGGTAAAATAAATTTAACTGGCAACTTACGGCGTTGACGTAAGCTAAGCCTATTTATATAAGGGTTAATAAAAATAACTGCTGCTGCTGCTAAAAATGACTGCTAAGCTAAAATGGGATTGGGCTGGACACGTCTGTCGCATGCACCCACAAAGGTGGGCTCGCACAGTTACTTGGTGGGTGCAGGAGAACGACCAGCGACATCAAGGCAGACCGAGAAGGAGATGGCGGGACGATCTGGACACGTACGCAAAGGACTGGCCTGACATTGCGTCAGAACGAGAGTTGTGGAGGTCAAGAGGGGAGACCTTTGCCCAGCAGTGGGACACTATACAGGCTACTTAAAAAAAAAACTGGTTAATAGAAAGTTTTTAAAATGGACGACAGAGCTCTAAGAAAAAAAAACTATAAAACCTAAAAAAAATGTACGATTATAAAGTCAAAGTCAAAGTCAAAATATCTTTATTCAATTTAGGCTATAACAAGCACTTATGAATGTCAAAAAAAATCTACCACCGGTTCGGAAAAACCTCTGCTGAGAAGAATCCGGCTAGAAACTCAACGAGGTATATATTTTTTTGTAAACAGATTTACAATATTATTAAATGATATGTATACATCACAAGTATTTAACACAACTTCATTTTTAACACAGTAGGTTTGCTATTTGAAGGGATCGCTAATGCGGATCGGAATTATTTCCAAATATCCCTGTCCATGATATAATCATTAACTTTATAATACGCGCTTTATATGGGGTAAATACTAAAAAAATATTACAGAACACTGTTATAAGGATCCGTTTTTCTCTTTTGAGGCACAGAACATAAAACACATCTTATGTATGGCTGGATGGATGTATGGATTTTTGTTACTCTTTCACGCAAAAACTAGGAACGGATTTGCATGAAATTTGGCATACAGGTAAAATGTACCCTGAATTAACTTTTTATCCCTTTAATTGGCTACTTTTTATCCCGAAATAATGTAGGGCCCCTGTGGGATCAAATAGTTTTAAACTAATTCTGCGCGAGCAAAGCCGCGGACAAAAGCTAGTAAAAACGTTGCTTCTTAGATACCAGCAGAAACACCTGCAGGGGTGATACTACACAATTGGACTAGAATTACCAAGTGCCTATTCAAAATCACTATGCGCAACGGCTTCATGCACAACATTGCCCTGAAGCATGCAAATAACATACCATGTCAGAGAAAATCAGTGTCCGTAGAGAAAGTGTCTTCAAGCGTTGGATGATGGGCAGAATAGGAAATTCTCCAGTATTTATTTGTTCAAATAAAGTATTATATTTATTACTATCAAGATTTATACAATGAAGATTAATAATTATTATCTAGACACATCATAATTAATAATGCACCTATATTTCAGTTTGTATTCAATTACGGGACTGGAATTGAAATGATTATCTTAACATATTTATTAATTAATTATAATTATTAAATAATAATTAATTATTTTGTTCAAATGTATCTCTATTGTTTGACAAATTTAGCTGTGATATGCGAATAATTGAAATAGGTATTTTACAAACGTACCGACATTTCAAATTTTTAAGTAGGCAGACAGATTCATCATTTGCTTTTATTTAAATGCACTAAAAAGAAGAAAATAAACTTTAAATTCAATCAAATCCAGTAAGTAATTTCTTGCATGATATACGAATCAATATGTGTAGCTTCCATTTTATTTTAACTTCTTTGACCCAAATAGATGCTCATTTGAGCTTTGTGACAAACAGAAATTCACCACGCAGACAAAATTTTTGACAAACTACAAAATACCCATACATCAAATACCTTTGACAATAATTCCTCAAATTCCGCCAAAATGCCTCCAAAATTCCACATAAACCGGGCTATTTTAATTCAGCAGAATATCAAAGCAAGCGGAAATTACGTTACTAAGTGCGGAACTGGAGTATACGTAACAACGCACGTGCTGCTTATGAATTCTGAAATTGATACGGTGCTGTGATCTCGCGTGGGTGTTCTAATTTACATTTTCAATCTATGATGCTTCATCGTTCTTTATGTAATGTAGTGTGGTGCTTTCATCGGTGTGTCTCTGTTAGATCGGTTGGACAAGAAAACGACGAAAGAGAAGGTCTTCGACCACATCCGCGAGGCAGCTCGGGGTCGGTAAAAGGGACTTGAGTTTTTTATCCACCCGCTGGAATCTAAACAGAGTGGTAATAATTTTTGCTCTTTTAGTGCCGTGCCGGCCAAGCACCAGCATAAATGTTTCTGCACTCCGATTTCTGGCCGGAGAGTGTGATGTTCTCTCGCTTTAGGAAGCAAGCATTATCTCTCATTATTTAGTACTGGCTTTTAGCCGCGTCTTCGCTCGCCTGAACCATAAAGCAAGCATGCAAGCCAGCATGAAAGCAAGCAAGCAAGCGTGCAAGCAAGCGTGCAAGCAAGCGTGCAAGCAAGCATGCAAGCAAGCGTACAAGTACGCATGTAAGCAAGCATGTAATTATGCAAGGAATAGTGCAAGCAAGCATGCATTCAAAGCTGCATTCAAGCATGCAAGCAAGCAAGCATACAAGCAATCATGCAAGCCAGCAAGCAAGTGAGCATGCAAGCAAGCATGCAAGTGAGCATGTATGCAAGCATGTAATTATGCAAGGAGTAGTGCAAGCAAGCATGTATTCAAGCATGCAAGCAAGCAAGCATGGATTCAAAGCTGCATTCAAGCATGCAAGCAAGCATGCAAGCAAGCATGCAAGCAAGCTATGCAAGCAAGCATGTAAGCAAGCATGTGATTATGCAAGAAATGGTGCATGCAAGCAAGCAAGAAAGCAAGCAAGCATGCCAGTAAGCATGCAAGCAAGCAACGTTCCAAGTGAGCATGTAAATTTGCAAGCAAGCATACAGGCAAGCATGCAAGCCAGAAAGCAAGCTAGCATGCTTTTTAACAAATTATTAAAAAAAAGTTTGTGTTAATGTGCATTCATAGTTCTATGTAGAGTCAGCTCAGCGGTTAGAATACAAAACAAACTTTGGGTCATCTCTTGGGAACGGCGGTTTTTTTGGGATAAAAAATATCCTATTATTTATTCTGGACTTCTAATATGCCGTATGCTAAATTTCATAGGAATCGGTGCAGTAGTAGTCAGTAGTGAAAGCGTAACAAACAAACAAACTCACTTTCCCGTTTATTGTAAGAATTTTGCATTTCTAACATTGGTAAGGATGATGACGACAATTGTTGCCTTAAGAAGTTAGGGGGCTATTGACCTACGCAGAATAAAACGTTATTCGGTCATCTATATCGTTCTCTAATTACCTTTCCCAAAAATCATTTCAGCTATGAACCTTTATTTTATTTTTTTAATGTTATCAGGCACCAGGTGCAGGTGCAGGTGGTAGGACCTTGTGCAAGGTCCGCCCGGATTGCTACCACCATCTTCCTCGCTAATCCTGCTGTGAAGCAGCAGTGCTTGCACTGTTGTGTTTTGGCGTGGAGAGTAAGACAGCCGGTGAAATTACTGGCACTTGAGGTATCCCATCTTAGGCCTCTATGTTGGCAACGCATCTGCAATCCCCCTGGTGTTGCAGGTGTCTATGGGCGGTGGTGATCTTTTACCATCAAGAGACCCACTTACTCGTTTGCCATCCAGTCAAAAAAAAGGCGTTGCTTCTGCCGCCACTTGTGACCTAGAACGACCTTGCTTGGCGAGACAGCCCTTGGGCTACAGTAGATCATAAATTTATAATTTACAGTAAGTCAACAAAGTATTTAATGAAAAACCAGACAGCTCACGTCTTAAAAAAAAGAACAAGAGGAAGAAAGGCTTCGAATTAGCCCAAAACATGTCAAGGTAAACTCGATTTAACACGAGAGGTATTTCATCTCTTCAAAGTCAAAGAAGTACTTAGAGAATAAGATGAAATTTTCGTTAAAGATCAAAATTATCAAAGAGCAGTTTTTAGTGATATTATTATATCATTGTGATCTGGGGTGTACTTGAGGCAATTTGAAAGTTTCGGACCTTTACATTCACTTCGCTCACATTTGGAATTGTTGACGATCTATGAAGTTGACACAATGCCAATGGGAATTTAGACAAAGTAAACCTAAAGAGTATAAGTGTACTTAATCATTGTGCCGTTCTAAAGAAGACCCGTTTGTCCAGCAGTGGACGATTTCCGGCTGATGAATGATGATTTGGGTGAACCTAAAGAGTTTTGGAGAAACCTGATTGGTAATTCAAAAGTTCTGAGTGGATCTGAATTGTTTCATCCGGTCGGCCGGCAATCGTCTACTTACAGACCTAATGTTCTAAGGCTGCCTGTCCACTGGAGCAGAGCGAGACAGCGGAGTGATGAGTGAGATAAAAATCCACCAATAAAATTGCATAAAATCTATGCTCCTCTTCAGTGGACAGAGAGCTGGTAACTGAAAAAAAAAGAAAAAAAAAACTAAGCTTAAACATTTCATATTAAGCAGAGCGAGGCAGCAGGGTTACTACGAAATTCGAAAATCGAAGTTCGTGTCGAACCCTCTGACACTTAAACTGTTTAATACGAGAGCGAGAGGGATGGTACTATACGAACTTCGATTTTGAGCTTCGGAGTAGGCCCTCTGAGGGGTGGGAAACAGCGCAAGGCGGTGAAACGAGCGCGATTGGGAAAGCGAGGATGCTCCGCAAATAGACAATAGTCCAAAAATCCACTCCGCATTACATTCTTGCTCCGCTCCACTATCTAGCTCCACGTCTCCACAACTCTGCTTTGCATTACTTTCTCGCTCGACTCCGCCATCTACTTCCGAGCCTATGGACAGACACTGTCTGCAACTCCGCTCATCGTTCACATTACCCCCTCGTTCCGTTCCGCCGCCTCGCTCCACCACTGGAGAGGCAACCTAAATTTTTGTGTACAGGTGTTTGGAAAAAAACCAAAGCCACTCTGTGTGCTATGCCAGCGCTACAGAGAAGTCCCTTAAAATAATAAGGGAAGGGAAAATTCCCACGCGGCGGTTTTTTGCATTATTCATGGTAATAAATTGGCACTGTAGTGGAGGTGTATCCACGTCAGTGCTACGGGTGAGGCCTTATGGTTCTACACGGGGGTTATAATGGAATTGATTTCGATTTTGATAAAATATTATGTTCGCTGTTTATTAGATGCTTGAACATGACAGTTGGAACTGCATTATCTTCATCATCATAATCATAATCATCATCATCATGTTTGATATTTGATAACGGGGTCTAATCATCATCGTCATCATCATCATGATCATGTTTGATGTTTGTAGGGTGACAGGCGACGTCAATTGGGCTCTAGGATGGCGTACATTGATACTATTTAATTTGTATGAAAAAGAGAAATCTAAAGATTCCATTATTTTAAAAGTCGCTGAACTAAATATCGTCCAGTCAGACGAGTACGATCTATGCTTTAATTATTTGCTCCTGTTACAAACCACACCCGGTAATTGTGCCTTATTGAAGGCCTGAAGAGTGGACTGCTACAGATTGATGATGACGATGATGTACCATCAGCCAAATAAGTGGTCTATCAATTTTTAAACAAGTTCCTATCAAATGAATATGTCGCTAAAGTCGAACTTTCGAGATGACAGAGACGTCTATTGGCTTTATTGTTTTATGACATGCAAACGATTATCAACTTTAGGGTGGTAGACCACATATTTGACTGATGGTACATGCAAGAAACAAGTTGCCATCGCGACCAGGGGGGTTAGTAAGAAATTCGAAAATCGAAGTTTGCATGGTACCGTCCTTCCCACTCACTTATTAAACAAGATTAGCGTGAGTGGAACGATAAGATACGAGTTCGAATTTTGCACTTCCTAGTACAAGGGCAGTACACCGTACAGTTTTCTAATGGAAACTATGAACTTATTCAACTTTATAATAGGTCTTGTTAAACATGCAAAATTTCGCACGCTGAAACTTCCATCAATAGGTGTTTAGAATTTTTTGTTTTCTGTTGCTATAGAGTTAGATAATTACTTTATTGATTTAAAGAACTTTAATTATCACGAAAGCCATATGCTCAGAAGGGTATAAAGGAGCGGCACACCGCTGCTCAAAATATGGAGACGGCACGGAATCGCAGTGACGTGCCGTAAGGGTCACGATTTTATTGCATGCGAGAGCACCGTTGTTTAAAGTACTGCGCATTTTGAGCAGTGGTGCGAAGGGCATGCGATAAAAATGGTACGCATACGATGCGTCACTGCGATTCCGTACCATCACCGTTTTTAAGCAGCGGTGTGCTCGCTCTTTTATGTGTTAATAACAGCAGATGTAGGGTTTTTTAAGAGCGATTTTAGGATTTCGTAGTAGCCCCCTGTCCTTAATCCGTGCCGTGCTCGATTTTAGAACAGGACAGACCCAGCTCTCCCTGTGGGTGTCGTAAAGGAGACTAAGGGACTTAATTATTATTTATTTATTGAAGCTATATTTCCCAGCGTTACAGTCTTGACCAATACACTGAGAAACTACACAAATCACACCTTAAAGTAAGGAACAGTGGGAAACTTTAAATAGAAACACTAGTTTTCCTGTTATCCATCATCTCGCAAAACATTAATAATTGTCAAGACAGCAGCCCAACGCCCCGCCAGCAGGTCGCACTCCGGAGTGGACACCAGCAGCGCGTTCAGCAGCGCCAAGACGTGCGGCAGCGGCGAGTGCGACACGATGGGAGCCGCTGGCACGGCTAACAGGGAGCACGCATGCGGTCTCAAGGTTATGCTCGGCACGTCAGGGGCGCAGACAATCTGACTAGCTGCTCTACGAGCTCCGGACAGTCTGCTGCCCCACGCAAGTCCTAACAAGTAAAAACGAAAAGGCTCAGGTTGCGTAATAATGTAAGATAAGGCAGCAGCGCTCTCTATCGCCGAAGGTGTGGGAAGTCTTCATGAAGGTTCAGTACTGATCTTCATGCGGCGGCTACTACCACTCTGGCAAGAGTATAGCTACTTAGAAGAAAAGCCTTCAAAGAAAACAGAAACCCAGGACCATCTTACTGTCTGTAACTTTTCCTAAGAAATATCTTCACCCGTGGAAACGCTTGTTGTTTCGAAATCATTCCAGCCTTTATAGGGCAAATTTTGGTTTATCTGTGATAGGTACTTCGGTGATACTGCGTCAGAATCTTAAGCTGAGCTCACATTGCAAAATTATAGCAGTTACTTCTTCTTCTCTTTTAAAATATGGGTTTTCTGTCCTAATTAATAGGACAATTTCGCCAGTGTCAAGGTAAACTCTGTTTGAGAGGGACGTTGTACGGTACGGTTTTTGCAACTTGATAGTAAAATTCCAGAAACCAAGTGGAGACCACTTGCGCATTATAAAATGTTAGATACGAGAGCAATATAGAATTTTGGGATCACTGTTCACTGTTAAGGTTAATCGCCGCATAAAACACTATCAAAACACACTACCACACTTCAACTAGCCAAAGAAACAGAATAGCAAAATTAGATATTGTCTACATCCGCCATCTTCGAATGCTACAAATCGAACCTTATAGCACTTAAAACGCTGTCAACTCGATTGTTAAGCATCAATATTGCCAACCAACTCTAACAACTGGTAGCATGGTGTACGGTTGTGTCACTCTGAAGATGAGCTCTGGTTGAGTTCGAAACGCGTCAGTGTAGTGTGGTGGTGGTGATAGATGGGTTTGTGTGATTTGTGTGTGTTCTTACAGTGTGGAGGTGGAGGAACTGCATGAACACGCATATTTTGCATAAGCTTAGCTATCGTAAGGTCGCGGGTGAGCAAGGAAATTCTTTTAGTTCATTCCTTTTAAGTTTTCTGTTGCCAATACCGATATAAGGTGTAAATAAAAACAAAATATTATAAAACTATTTTTTTTTAATGTGCATGGGTTGGCTACTTACATCTGGAACGTTACAATGACAATGACACTTGTGACAGTGACGTCCGGCCATCTTTGTTAACTTTTTTGGAATCTAAATACGGCGTTGAATATACATAAAAATGTAGACTAAGTTAACTTACGTTACGTTAAAGTTAACAACGTAAATAAAAGCAGCACTCACAATAAGTGCCTCGCAGCACAAAGCAGAGCCAGCCAGCAAGCTTATCAGGTTACCAATAAGCTTTGTAAAACTCCTCGTTATTTTTATAAACATTTTAGTTCTGTACCAAGAAAAATAATCATAATCTATTTAAAAACGTTATTATGAGTAACTTGATGACTTGATGCATATTTGTTTTTGGAGTATGAACACAAAACAATACAAATTACAAAACATGAAACAATAGAAACCGGGTGAGAAAGAAACATATTTTTTACATTTTAAATTGTTAACATGTTTTAGAATTTTACGACAAATAAAATGACCAGTTACAAAGAAAACGCCACCTTTAAAAACCTCTAAGCCTAAATTGAGTCACTATAATCAAGAGATGAAATTCCTCAAGGAAAATTATAAAAAAAATATCATGGGACACTTTACATCGAATTGACAAATTGAGCAAAGCTTGTACTATGGATACTAGGCAACGGATACACATATTTATATAAATACTTACTTAAATACAAATTAAACATCCAAGACCCGAGAACAAACATTCGTATTATTCATACCCGAACCGAACCCGGGACCTCAAGCTTCGTAGTCAGGCTCTCTAACCACTTGGCCATCCGGTCGTCTTAATAGTCAAAGGCTGTAATGAACGAAACCTTGACATTTTTACGTTACTTTTGGTACTCCTTAGCATACATAGCTCAATAAAAATAGGCAATGTTTAGCTTTAGGTCTATCGGTATGGTGTGGAGTAATCCGGAACCCTAATAACAATGCAAAGGCGTTCGGCGTTACAGACGAAAAATGCTAGTTACAAAAGTGAACACAGAAAATACCTCACCTGAACTACGGACTTGTTTTTAAGATTTATTCGTAGGAAAGATGCCTATTTAGGTTATTTCTAACTTAGGTAATGATGAAGAACTTCTCTGATTGCTCCAACTAACATTTGCTTTGTCTGGGCTGGATTGATAGACTGAGTTATACTGGGGTTTGTGGGTACTTAGGATGTGGATAAAGTCTTATTAGGTTGAAAAGTTTCTTGGTAGAAAAGGGAGGTTTCAATTAGGTAGGATGAGAAAGAACATTTTTTTTGTTGTAAGAAGTTAGTTGACCTCACCACAAAAGAAACTGCCCAACAGACTGAAAAACAGACTAATTTTTTATTTGTTTTTATTAGTAATATCAATATCTAAGTTTGAAAATTTTTCGGGTGCACTGGACGAGATCCGAGCCCGCATCTTTTGTATGCTACCAACGGTGCCACGACAATCTTAAACTGACGTAGCAAAACTGGGTTCCGTTTTTGCTATTTAGACCATAAAACCCTAAACACGGTAAGGAATGTTCGGCTCTAAATATAAAATAGCATAAAATTCCGTTGCTACGAAACATAGTTGAGAGCATAAACTTTAATATTGTCCTGTATGTTTCATTTGAATTTTTAAGTAAAACAAAAACATTAACGTGGCCCATTAAGTGCCTTCTCATTCTGTGGCTGTTTGCGGAAACGGGACATGCCTCGCTTAAACTTCCTATTGACTTGATCTTACTTGATTTAGTTCCTTGCTATGGCAGCCACTAAGTTCGGGCCAGTGTCAATTTTAATGACAGAGTGGTACGGTTGATTCTGGTCTAGAATAACATTATTGTTTTTACACGATAAAGAGAAAAAACTTCACGAAAAACAATCCCTCAAAACGCCGCCGAACGTTTGCTGTTAAAAAAAGTCATCCCAAAACTTTATTACAAGATCAGAATTATTCAAATCACACATGACAGGAAAGTTTACAAACAAAAAAAGAATTTAAAATAAATGCTGCGTGGTTATATTAAAAAAAACACCAACTGTCACTATTAATATTAGCTCACTGAATAACATGGTTTGGTAAAATAAACTTCAAACTAACAGCTGACCTAGCCGGCCGAGAGGTGCTCATAGCTACGAATAAAATTAAGATGTGTGTCCATTTAAAATTCCCTCTCATTCTAATCCGGGCATGGCGGAACTACCATCCAGAGGTGGCGTCATCAGGCTATTAAAAAAAAATAATTATAAATCCATTTAAGAAGCTCCCTCAATTCGGTCAAGTCCATTTAAAATTCCGTCTCGCATACCTAGTTTGCTTACGTAAAATGGCAAGAAAGCTCGTCATTTTCAGGCCGTCTCAGTGGTCCGTCGGGCTGATTTTGTGCTATGCCGACAAAATGGTATAACAAATAATTAAAAAAAAACTTTTAGCGTACCTCCCATAGACGTAAAGTGGGGGTGATTAGTTTTTTCTCATCCAACCCATACTTATTTTTTTTCGTAATGGCTACGGAACACTAATTTGGGCGTGCCCGAAATGCTCTTGGCCGGTTTTTTTAAGTGCGGGGTATAGTTGGATAGGTCTTTTAAAACCATTAGGGGTTTGTTACGACGATTTTTCGATTCAGTGCTTTGTTTGCGAAATGTTCAACTTTAAAGTGCAAATTTTCATTAAAATCGAGCGTCCCCCCCCTCTCTAAAATCAAACTTTCAAGGAAAACTATAACGGCTAAGTTTTCTTGAGAATTATTAGTAGTTTAAGAGTAAATAGCAGCCTAAGGTATAAAATATACCTAAACTTGGAATATTCCGTACCAAATACGAAATCCTTAGAAAAGTATTACTTAATTGTTTCGTAATGGCTACGGAACCCTATTTCGGGCGTGTCCGACACGCTCTTGGCCGGTTTTTGCTGCTACTCTCACATAAACAACAAGCAAGTTAACTCGCCCGACTTACGAGTACACACGTCTAAACGCAGCAGCTGGCTTAAAAACCCTACTAACCCGAAAAATTACCCGTGAACTTGTTTCGCGAGCTATTTCCTCTAACATTGTTCACTATTCGACCCCAAAATAAAAACGTCGTAACAATACGAAAGGGTATACTTACAGCCTTTTCCCGTAAAACATCACCCTCACAATAGGTAAAATCAACGGTAACTTTATTCTTGGAAACATTTCGGCGATTTGTCGCATAGAATTTAAATGATTTGAGGTAAAAAGGTTCGTTTTTTAAGCAATAGTTAATTTGGGTTGAGTTAAAAATAATGTCATCATCATCATCATTCCAGCCTATATACGTCCCACTGCAGGGCAGAGGCCTCCTCTCAGAACAAGAGGGCTTGGGCCGTAGTTCCCACGCGGGCCCAGTGCGGATTGGGAACTCCACACGCACCATTGAATTGCTTCGCAGGTTTGTAAAGGTTTCGTCACGATGTTTTCCTTCACCGCAAAGCTCGTGGTAAATTTCAAATGTAATTCCGCACATGAATTTCGAAAAACTCGGAGGGGGTTTGAACCCACGACCCTCTGCTTGAGAGGCGATAGGTCAAACCACTAGACCACCACGGCTTCGCTAAAAATTTATGTACATTGTCTTAATTTTCAACGGGAATAGACGTTTTTTTAACAGTTTTATGGACTTTATACTTGATTTCTAGTTTTTTGTATTTTTTTTTACTATAAGTTTTTGAAAAACATTTTTTTGTTATAGCCGCCTAAGCCATACTCGTACAAGTAGCACGAAAATTTCAAGTCTGATTACTGTGATTACGGTTCAAAACATAAAGCCCGGTGACTGATGGACGAACAGATAGAGAGATAGACCGAAGATCTCAGTAATAATGCCCCGTTGCGTGCCTTTTGGAGAATCCTAAAAAGAATCTTCAGTATCTTAGCTTTGGCGTACACAACCAATAAAGAAATTATGAGCGCATAGCATCAATACCTGCGACGCAAACGAAAATTCTTCTCATGCCGATTTAGCAATTTTTCTTTTACTCTATAACCGAATGCCAAGTTTCATTTCATCTACAGGGTGTCTCTAGCTTTAAATGCAAGAAGAGTTAGTACTTTTGTTTTGTAACATTTTCAATATATTGATCTTCAACTTCTACTTTTTGCTTAACGGCAACCGGTCGCTTTAGGTTAGCAACCATTACTGCCAATGACACCTGACAAGATATTGATCCTCAAAGTCTAATCATTGAATCAGTGTATCAGATATAGCGGTGTAATTGCTTCCATTATATAATTTGACATTTGACATCTCTGTAATTATCTATGCTGCCAATTTAGCATTATATTTTATACAATGAAAATTACGTTTAAACTGTACGAAAAAATAAATGTTTTAAAAAGTTGCAGAATAAAAGTCGCTCAGTTGTGCGGGTAGAGTCGAACCTTGCATTTAAAGCCCTATTTTCAGAGACACGCTGTATAACTATATCAAGCGGGCATTTATTGCGTCGAAACTCCCGGCTTACCTGTGCCTGACATAAAAGAGTCATCATCATCATCATCCCAGCCTATATACGTCCCACTGCAGGGCACAGGCCTCCCCTCAGAATGAGAGGGCTTGGGCAGTAGTTCCCACGCGGGCCCAGTGCGGATTGGGAACTTCACACGCACCATTGAATTGCTTCGCAGGCTTGTGCAGGTTTCCTCACGATGTTTTCCTTCACCGTAAAGCTCGTGGTAAATTTCAAATGTAATTCCGCACATGAATTTCGAAAAACTCAGAGGTGCGAGCCGGGGTTTGAACCCACGATCCTCATAAAAGAGTATGGCTAACAAAACACACAATTCGGGAAATGTCTGCAGAACACAAAATGTCCGCAAAAAGTATGTACCTTACCTAGTCTGTAAAAAAACGGGAGTAAACCAGTTGAGATACGTGTGCTGGAGATTTTATAGAAACGGAGCATCATCAGCCTGCAGCAATCCACTGCTGGACATGGGCCTCTTCCATGGCGCGCCACAACACTCTGTCTTCAGCCGCTCGCATCCATCCGGCGCCAGCGACCCTCTTAAGGTCGTCCGTCCACCGTGCCTCAGGACGCCCTACACTACGTTTTCCCGTCCGTGGTCTCCATTCGAGAACTCGTATGCTCCATCGTTCATCGGTCCTGCGACAGACGTGGCCAACCCAACGCCACTTCAGCCAACTAATTCTTTGAGCAGCGTCGGTGACTTTCATTCTTTTGTTCTTTTACGAGAAAGTCCGCGTTATGTTTGCAATCTTTGTAATAACTAAGGGAAAGTATCTTAGTCTGTGTGGGTTTTAATTTTTTTATGTTTGTTACCTCAGAACTCCGTCATTTATGAACCGATTTGAAAAGTCTGAAGTCGGTGCCTCAGCACGAGCCAGCAGGAGTGATTGAGTAGACGACTATAGGTCCACTTCTGCTGGCTCGTGCTGAGGCACCGACTTCAGACTGGTAGAAAAATATTTTCATGGTTTTTTGTAGTCGGTTCAATTTTCTACAAACTATTTGACATAGACATAATTTGCTACGAGATGCACGAAGCTCATGTCTCATGTTTTCATCAAAAAAATTGTGTACAATTTCTGTAAGTATAACAGTTACTTGCAATAATTACTTTTTGCAATCACAGAACTTTTTACCTGAACTAAACTAATTTTTTAATACATATACTGGTAATTAAACTTGCTTGAGATGTATAACCTTAATTTCTTCAGTTATATAATGCAAGCAAAAGAATTCTCCCAGTTTGTTATAATAGGAGTATAAATCTCTCCGACTAAATTATGATACACGAACACCCGGTGGCGGGAAAATACATTACAGTTTGAGATTCATAATTGCTAGGTATATAACTAAGAAAGTCTGGAAGACCTACTGAATGAAAAACGTCTTTAACGCTCTTATTTATTACTTTCACCTGTAACTCTGTAACGAAACCTTTGAACAGATTAATAGATATTGTTATTACCTATATAAAGATTAGTAAACATTTTTCCATTTATAACCATTCCATTATAGAAAGCCGCAGTTTTCTGTAATGAGTTTGAGGGTTATCGGTGATGGTTTTAGATAAATGCTACACAGTCGTTAGGTACTATAAGTATATTTTTTGCTTATCGCACGATATATAGATATACCGCACAATGCTAAACAACACTAGCAATGGAGGGTACCTATTAGATAAATTCTGCAAAGAGTAACGGACAAAATAGTATGATCATTCGGTTTAATGCAGTATTCATTTTTTATACTTTATTTAAATTGTTTTGAAGAAGTAAACCAATGTGTAGGTAGATCACACAGTCAAAGAAGTTCGTGAACTGAATAATTTTACCGAGATTTTATACCAAATGATCATTATGTATTTTGGTCATAGTCGTTTAAAACTTATACAATTTTACATGTTTCCGTATTGGGAAATTGCTCGCCGCATCGCCAGTCTTAGCTGTCGTGGCTAGGCCGTTACTTACAACGTAGCTAATAAGGCGCCTCAATCTACTTTATATGCCATGACCCCCATAAAATAGCTTTAGTTGACCCCCCACCCTAAACCATGAATAAAACAAAACCTGTCTATAAAATCAGTTCCCGAATCTAACTTTTTATTGCCTTTATCTACTTTATTTACACAAAAGGGGGGAAATAAGCGACGTGATATATAAGGGGGATGTTTTTACTAACAATGTTTGCGAGGAACTTCGACTTTTCTGATTTAAAGGGCTCTTATGTGATCTCAGGGGATGTAATAATAACTTTGACATGTAAATTGGTTATAAGAGTTCCAAGTAATTTGCTAAGCTGCTGTCTTGTGTTGGCAACACAAAACACTTACGACGAGAGCTGCCTTCATACAGTGTGTCTGCGTACTGACATTTCTGTCACTTTTCGTCAATCAAAGTCTTGTAATCTCTCTGCTTATAGATCGCAACAAAACAAGATCAAGTGCGGGTAGTTCGAGAAACTTACGGCTTAACTTTAATCGTGACCAATGCTGAATGTGCCCGAAACATCGAGGAACTTTTTAGCTTAAATAAAGCTAAGCATGTTTTTAATTGAAATTTGTTTCGTTTCTACAAAGTCATCACATCACTAAAAAGCCACGAAGGCAGCGGTTTTCATGACCGATTTGGTCATAGCCTATATTAAACATTTAATAATTTATTCATTTATTACACGTACTGTAAACATCGCTACTCAAAACTGTTCACGCACGTGTACGCAGTAACGTCACTCATGCATCACTACATCGCGTACAGTCTACAAAGATGCTCAAAAGAAGCGGACGTACAGTAAATCAGTGTGTATTTTAAGCATCTGTTCGAAAATTATGCGTCAAAGGAGAGTCTTGTCACCGCGTTTACAATGTGTGAGAGTTTTTTGAGCAGCAATGTGGTCAGTCCATAATACTTAGGTATAATATTTTAAGCGTTCACAATTTTCGCATATGATCAATGGTACATGTAGCACTTAATAACACCTCAAATACACTGCTAAAATTATCTCGACTTTTCGTCCACGTTGCAGTGGCCGTGTTCACGAGTAGACATTTTAGTGGTGATCATATCCCCGGTGTGCCCTTATGTTTTAGCAGACGGCAAGGCATTTGCCGCCTCCTGATGTAGTTGCTTTATGGTTGGAAATAATATAACACGCCTTTCCTTGAGGCTGGTGTCGCTACGCGCTTCAAATTAGTTGTTGTCTCGTCACATTTGCCTCAGTTGTTTCTGGGAAAGAAGGGCTTACGATAAAACCACCCACCTTAAAAACCACCCACAGGTTATCACAAGTTTCATCGTAATATAATTTAATATACAAAGTAACTTGGTAATTGTTAGTTTATAAGGAGCACCTGCGCTATTAAGCTTTGCTCGGAGCTTTTTAGATACTTAAAGTGTTTTTTTTGTTGGAGAAGATACGTATTAAATAAGTTTTAAAAGTAAAACCTGAATTGAAAAGGAAAACAAAAAACAAAGTCGCGTCTGTCTGCAAGTGGAACATTAATTTAGATCTCTAATCTGCAAGTTGAACAATATACTGCTAAACCACTGAGCTGATGACAAAGCAATCAAAATTACAAATTTAGACGACCAGATGGCCTAGTGGTTAGAGAACTTGACTACGAAGCTTGAGGTCCCGGGTTCGATTCCCGTGTCGGGGCAGATATTTGTATGAAAAATACGAATGTTTGTTCTCGGGTCTTGGGTGTTTAATATGTATTTAAGTATGTATCTATCTATTTATTTATATTTATCCGTTGCTTAGTACCCATAGCACAAGCTTTGCGAAGCTTACTTTGGGACTAGGTCAATTGGTGTGAATTGTCCCGTGATATTTATTATTTATTTATTTATTATTGCGCGATTTATTTTCACTACAAATGAACTATTATAATTCGAAAACATGCGTTTTGCAAATTTCGTCGAAATCATTAGAGCCGTTTGTGAGATACGAGTACTTACCTATATCTGCAGCCTTATCGACAGTCACTTGTTTAAAAAATTATAAGTTATCTCATTATTCTCTATCTGATCGATGTTTCCTGTCAGGTAATAATACTAATCTAGCGAAATAGTTAGTGCCAAATTGGCATCAAACTTAATGAAATAAACGTGAACACTTTGTATGAACTCTTTAATTCCAACTAAAAGATTGCAATTAAAACAAGCTCTCCGAATCAATGTTTATTCTCGCTTTTTCACAAGAGAACTGTTTTTTTTAAAACGCCGCCCGCTGTCATCTGTCACGCGTTCAGAAATCAACTTCACTCAACATTTTTCAACTTATAAAAAAAACGGGTACGTATTATAATGTATAAATTTAAAATATATATCGGTTGAAATACATACAGTTGAAATACCGAAAATTGAAAATATAATAGTTAAAATAAATATTAATCAAAATTCATAAAGCACGTTTTTCATACTGGTCGAAATACATACAATTAAAATGACTAAGTTCACAATGTATATGTTCAGAATATATACAATCAGAATATATAATAGTTGAAAGAAATAACAATTAAAATTCCTATAGTACGTTTTTCATAATGGTCTAAATACATACTATATAATGCGTAGGTTCATCATCATCTCCAGTCTATTCACATTGTATTTACATGTTAAATTCTGAAAAATTAAGGACTGTAAGACAAGTCGACGGAGTTCCGCTTCGCGGAGCTCCTATTCAGGGTAGTTAAGGCGCTTCGCGCCTGGACAAAACTCTAACCTAACCTAACCTATAAGATACCGACTGATCGGAATCGGTATTGTCTAACAAGATCTTGCATTTTAAACTAAAGTCAGATCATAAATTGAATGGAAACTTTAGGTGCGACGACGAGCGTAGCGAGGAGGAGCGTGTTAGGTTCAACTTTGACCATAACAAGCACGAGCCGAGCGAGCATAGCGAGCGTGCCGCGGCAGCGGCCGGCGATTGCCAGAATTGTAATATGCATTTTTCTTAGTGAAAATTCAGTGTCTAGTATGTATTTCAACCATTATAGAAAACATACTGTATAAATTTTGAACGTATACTTTATGAAAATATGCATTTTGTGCCATATGACTAAGAACCATTACGCGTTGTAACCATTATATATTTTGACCACTATGCATTTCAAGCTTATGCTTTTAGAACTTCTGTCAAATAACTTTATATATTTTGATGCATTATATTTTTAATTTTCGGTATTTCAACTGTATGTATTTCAACCGATATGTATTTTAAATTTATACATTATAATACGTACCCAAAAAAACTTATTTTGAATTAATATTCTAATATCTAACACAACTTCATTCAAAATTTCAGCTAAGACGATTTTGTTAATAAAATCCCAAATAAAAACTGGGACGCAGTAACAATGCGCTTTTTATATGTTTCAACAGTAAAAAGACAATAACCCTGAGTATCCCATCCAGTTTATCCTGATGAGTTCATCGCAGCATTTTCTTAGAAAGCCAACCGTGCAAACAAATGCGACTATTGAAGCATGGGCCACAAAGAGAGCGGTTAATAGTACATTGTGTCTTAAGGGCGGTAAATAAGGAATTACGAACGAGAGTCTATTAGAAGCCCGAAGTCGAAGACTGAGGGCTTTAATGAGTCGATGTTCGTAATTCTAGTACCGCCCGTGCGACATACAATGTTTTTCATCACATTTGCAAGTGAAATTTTATATTTGTAAAAGAAAAAATATAATTCTACCAACTATTGGCGATACCTTAGGCTGTGCTCTTGGCAACGACGCCCTCTACCTCCCTCGGCATGCGCCGCAACGTGCGTGTGCATGTGGTCCATGTAGTCCTGCAGCAGCGCGCGCAGCACCACCAGTACGGGCACCGACTCATTTACCGACCTTGGGCTTCATGACAAGAAAATGTGTACGCGCAATGACTCATTTACCGACCACGGGTTTCATGACAAGCACATTACGGTCGAGGGTTTTATTTGGGGGGTTGCAACTAAGGTAGCCCGCATGTTACGACACTGTTTACGAGCAAGTGTGATGAAAAATACATTGTAATGTACCATCAGCCAAATAAGTGGTCTATCAGTTTTTAAACAAGTTCCTATCAAATGAATATGTCGCTAAAGTCGAACTTTCAAGTTGACAGACACGTCTATTGACATTATTGTTTTATGACATGCAAACGATTATCAACTTTAGGGTGGTAGACCACATATTTGGCTGATGGTACCACCAAAAATCAAAACAAAGTGTAGTCAACGGCGATTGTAAAGTAAATAGTGACACAACAATGTGACTTTGTTAATAAAAACTTGAACGCGGCGTATTAACAAAAGGCTTTTTTATATGTTTCAACAGTAAAAAGACAGTAACCCTGAGTGTGTCATTCAGTTAATCCTGATGAGTTAATCACAGAATTTTCTTAGAAAGCCAACCGTGCTAACAAATGTGACTGTTGAAGCATGGGCCACAAAGAGAGCGGTTATAATACATTGTAATGTACCATCAGCCAAATAAGTGGTCTATCAGTTTTTAAACAAGTTCCTATCAAATGAATATGTCGCTAAAGTCGAACTTTCAAGTTGACAGACACGTCCATTGACATTATTGTTTTATGACAGGCAAACGATTATCAACTTTTAGGGTGGTAGACCATATATTTGGCTGATGGTACCACCAAAAATCAAAACAAAGTGTAGTCAACGGCGATTGTAAATAGTGACACAACAATGTGACTTTGTTAATAAAATCCCAAATAAAAACTTGAACGCGGGGTATTAACAAAAGGCTTTTTTATATGTTTCAACAGTAAAAAGACAGTAACCCGGAGTGTGTCATCCAGTTAATCCTGATGAGTTAATCACAGAATTTTCTTAGAAAGCCAACCGTGCTAACAAATGTGACTGTTGAAGCATGGGCCACAAAGAGAGCGGTTATAATACATTGTAATGTACCATCAGCCAAATAAGTGGTCTATCAGTTTTTTAAACAAGTTCCTATCAAATGAATATGTCGCTAAAGTCGAACTTTCAAGTTGACAGACACGTCCATTGACATTATTGTTTTATGACAGGCAAACGATTATCAACTTTAGGGTGGTAGACCACATATTTGGCTGATGGTACCACCAAAAATCAAAACGAAGTGTAGTCAACGGCGATTGTAAAGTAAATAGTGACACAACAATGTGACTTGTTAATAAAATCCAAATAAAAACTTGAACGCGGCGTATTAACAAAAAGGCTTTTTTATATGTTTCAACAGTAAAAAGACAGTAACCCGGAGTGTGTCATCCAGTTAATCCTGATGAGTTAATCACAGAATTTTCTTAGAAAGCCAACCGTGCTAACAAATGTGACTGTTGAAGCATGGGCCACAAAGAGAGCGGTTATAATACATTGTAATGTACCATCAGCCAAATAAGTGGTCTATCAGTTTTTAAACAAGTTCCTATCAAATGAATATGTCGCTAAAGTCGAACTTTCAAGTTGACAGACACGTCTATTGACATTATTGTTTTATGACATGCAAACGATTATCAACTTTAGGGTGGTAGACCACATATTTGGCTGATGGTACCACCAAAAATCAAAACAAAGTGTAGTCAACGGCGATTGTAAAGTAAATAGTGACACAACAATGTGACTTTGTTAATAAAAACTTGAACGCGGCGTATTAACAAAAGGCTTTTTTATGTTAATATATTTCAACAGTAAAAAGACAGTAACCCTGAGTGTGTCATTCAGTTAATCCTGATGAGTTAATCACAGAATTTTCTTAGAAAGCCAACCGTGCAAGCAAATGCGACTGTTGAAGCATGGGCCACAAAGAGAGCGGTTATAATACATTGTAATGTACTTCCAAAAAAAGTCAAAACAAAATGCTGTCAACGACGGTTATGAAGTAAACCTTGACAGCACAGCTACGAGTATAAAGTTTTAGTAAAATACAGGGTGACTTCAAATTGGTAATACAATTTTAGTGTTTCGTGCTCAGTTAATGCTGGGTAATTATAATGCATTAACTCTTTTGTTGTAATAAGTCTGAATTGTGGTTTCTATACATTATTGCAGGGTTTCTCAAAGTGGGGTTCGCGACAAGGTTTACGTGATGGTGGCTGCAAGACTGGCAAGATGATTAAGATTGGTTTTTGGAGTCTTTTTGTATTTTTTAACTCCAAATTTGTTACTTATTTCTTTGTTATTTGTTGTTGTTTGTTTCAGTTTGTATTTTCGTTGGCAAGACGATTCTTACCTATATTTGTTACTTTTTATTGAAATAAATAATATACATTATATTTAATAACTTAGTTTCTCCAACAGCCAGTTTTATTACTTTCTTTTTAGGTTCGCTGTCGTCTAGAAACTTTAACAGAGGTACGTGGAGCCATAAGTTTGAGAAACCCTGCATTATTGAAATAAGAAATCATGAACGATGTATGGAAACCGCAAATTTCATCGGACTTATTTCAACAAAAGATTTAATGCATTATATTACCCAGTATTAACTGAGCACGAAACACTAAAATTGTATTACGTCTTAGAGTTCACCCTGTATTGACAATGTGAACTATTGTTTTTTTTTTATAATTACTATTTCTGTTGCATGCAGCAAGTAAGCATTGCATTTTTGTTTATGATTCATGTTGTCAATATTCAGAAACTTTATAGAGTTGTGCAATGTGTTGGGATTTACTTCATAACGGCCGTTGACTAAACATAGAAATATTGCATATTCAAAGTACCTGTGCCTAATATACCCTAACAAACGTAGAACTTGGCTACAAGGCTCGTGGTTAAGGATTAATTCCCCAGTTTGAACATTTGTGATACCTAACGACTTGAAGAATTATTATATTATAGTTAGTGAACGATTTTCTCGAGTCTTAGATGTTACATATTATGAACTTATTTGTAAACCATTTTCAGCAGAGATAAGATGGAAATGAATCACAATTTTAAAAGAAAATACACTGGTATTATACAAACCTACACATATCTACCTACCTACACGTATATATTTCAAAATCCGTGGTTCTTTGTCAAGGAGAGTTAAAACGGAAAGCCAACCGTGAACAAATAACTTGCTGGCCACTTAAAAAATAAAATAAAAAACTAAGTGTTCAATTAAGCTTTGAAAAACCTTTTTTCCTAGCCTGACGTTTAACCACCCGATGCGTTATCCCGGGACGTGGCATAAAGACCGGGTGTTTAGGCAAATCGTGTAACAAGACGAGAGACGCTCCTATGTAAATTTATATCAATCCACCAAAGGCGTTTCTTTGCTCTTGCTAAAACGACATGGCGCAGTCGGTAGTCTTGAAACAGTAAGACAAAATAATTAATCTTAATAATAGTTGAGTTGTATTTTTTGGTTGAGTCGCCTTAAGAGCCAAAGATGTAATTTAAGGTCCTTGCTTTAATTTACTTGATTTAAAATAATTTATTGAATCAGGCGTTACTTTGCTGACGTTCATATCAATGAAGGTCGTGGGTGAGCAAAGAAATTCTTTTTGTACATTTACTTGATTTTAGTTTTTAAATTTTAACTTTATTGCGCACATCTTGGCAGTATCACTGTAGGGCATTCAATTTGATGAAGAAGTAACTGTTGAGATGCTACTTAGTAACTCTAAATTTAAGCACTTATTTTATTACCTATTATACTTAATCACTTTTTGTAACATTTATTGTTTTTTTTTGTGTCGTTTTTTGCCCAAATAAACATTAAGTTTAAATCTCAGTTATTTGAGATAAACGTATTAATAATACTAATAGTAGTCCGTTATCTCAATCTGCCTGGTAATAGTGATATAATAATTCTGTTTTCACCATAGACTGTCGTTAGTCCAAATAAAAAACAGAATTTTTCTGATAATATTGTAAAAATTACCCCTTCAGTAATTGCGTCACATATTATATGGAATCCTCCAAAAGGCCCGATTTTAGTGTTTACTTTTTTTGTAACTCTATTTCCTAGCTTGGCTGTTTATGAGATTTGCTGCAAAAATCTCCAATCTCGCCAATCGAACGTAAATTCTTGCCATTCCATGTAATAAGCATCAGCGGGCTCTCTATCTTTTATTCAACCCGTCATCATCATCATCATCATCAGATGTAGGACATCTACCACAGACTTCCAGTTGCTTCGGTCAGGAGCGACCGGCATCCACCCTGAACCCGCGGCTATAACCAGGCTTCAACACACGTAATTTGTTAAAAATTCTGATTGCATTACTGTTCCAACAGTCCACGCTCATACAAAATGCTGTATGGTTTTGTTTTCCCAAACTTACCCTTCGCTGGGCAAGACAAACGCTGTTGTTATTTGTGTTTGCTACGTGACGATTCGCTTTGCATGTTAATCCAATTTTAGTTTTGGCGCCAAACGTAACATTATGTAGTCTTATGTTAGTCGAAATAGGGATCAAGACGGTCTCATACGGGGTTACCATGTCATGTTATTGCTGGGAGCACAAAGGGATACATTGATTGAAGTATGAGATGGACCCTAGATTATTTCTGCCGGAGCAAGGGTTTTCAAGTAAAACAAAGATCTGTCGCTTTTTAACACCCTCTGACGTAGCTCTTTCTCTTAATTGGGTCTTTTTCAACTCACTTCAGATATGGAGGACGATCATTTTATGTATGTATCTGTATGTAGGTATGTATGTAGGTATTTTACACAGTTATTTTTTATCTAAAAAAGTATACTCCCGGAATTGAGAGAACTCTACAAATATTAAAGGCAAATCTATAGTAATTTCGGTATATTATGCAACTGTATCATAATAAGGGCCATTGAGACACTAGATACGCGTGAGTATCTCAATGGCTGATTATAAATAGTTGGATACATTACTTTTTCTATGAGCTCAAACATAAACAATTATTAAATAATGAATACTTACATAACGGACGGCCATGGCCAGCAAAGAGATTATCTTTTGTTACAATGGGCTTTATTTATTTTATTGACTATCTATGAAATACGTACTGCTTAATTAATTACATTTTAATTTCTGATTCGACTAGATTGTTTAAATATATTAAATTCAATAAAATAAACAAAGTTTATTCATTGTTAATAATTTATTAAAATAACCAATTACTAAGCCATAACCAATTTTTTAATAAATAAAATCATCTCAAGATTTGGTGGAAAAAACTATTAACTGAACAGCTTACAAAAAAAATAGTTGAAAGAGTTTTTTGGCGGGAAAAGAAAAAAAACAAATACTTATACGTTTTATTCCTAACACGAGTACTTTTAATTATAATGCGTGTTATTGCTTCCGATATGAGTTCATCATCAAGTGGCATGGTATTATTTCCTTGGATTTATTTGAGAAAAGCACTATACAAGCCTCGTCCGCGAACAGAGATTGTCGGTCTCGTATCTCTAGATGCCCTCGTTGACACTCGGCCATCTTAACTACTCGGCCGGCAATCCCCTATTTCGCGATCTCTGCAGTAATGTACTTATTAATTATAAAATATTGAACACGTAATTTTTCTGTTGTCAATCAAACAAATAATTTCAAATTTATTATAAAGCATTTATTATAAATTTAGGGGCTGGGAACCCGTGACGTCACACAGTGCTAAAAGTATCGCACGGCGTTACGTGGAACTTTAGCCAGGCTATATATACAATATAAGCTAGCTAAAAACGTAATAAAAACATAAAACCTAAATAGTTAAAACAGACTGGTAGCGAAAAAGTGAAAATGAAACTGCTTCCACAACATCTAGCAAACTTCACCGCGGCGCCCTCAAACTAAACAACCAAGTTCTTACAGATGTTCGCAAATATAGTCCCAGGAAATAGTTAACAGAGAGCGGTTTGCGATAGACAGGAGTTATGACGTGGGGTCAGGAAGCTGATAATATCTCCCAAGTTGGTCAAGCTGTGCCTGCTGTTTATACTTGGGGTTGTGTTTAGGCCTTCTATTTGGGGATTATTGTTGACAAAGATCTTTCTATACCTTTAAATAATCTATGTACAGTCGAGTTCATAAACTTGTGAGCAAATATTTTGATCAAAGATATCTGGACATCTCTCTCTCTATTATTAACAGCGTAAAAGCGTGTTCAGATATTTTTGATCAAATTTTTGCTCACAACTTTATGAACTCGACTGTAATACAACGAGTCTTTACTAAACACCAGAATATAGTAAGCAGTACCTACAGAAAATAGAGATGCATAGAGAAAAAAATCCAAGATACCTAAGCAATAGCCGACACACGACAACGAACAAGGAAATTTGAGCTATATCGTTTACTTTGGTTGTTCTGAAGATCTCCTTATTTCTAATTCTAAAATTTAAGCGTCTGTTTACATTTTTTTTACAGTTATAGTTATAGCCATGAGGCAAATGACAAAGATGCAAGAATGGACTGAAACATAAAACTAGAATACGACAACCTATTTTACAATGTTTACAATGTTTTAAAACGGCACCCGAATTCAAAATAACAAGTTCAATTCTGCCCATGATACCGCAGACGATATTGATCATCATTGAAAATTTGCAATTTCGTTTGATAATTAATTTAGAAGGGTCTTGTTGAAGGCTGCGGAAAGCCGCAGAGGCGTCATTGTAGCAGATTTTGTAACAAACACTGTTTAAGAATTTCAGTCATATTATTTGCAATTTTTTTTAAACGTTGGAGCAGAAAAGCCCTCGAATGGCGACCATGAATCGGAAGACGAAGCATTGGCAGGATTCTCACAGGATACACTGATGACTTCTTGACAGTTTCGGGCAACCGGTGAATTCAAGTAGAGAGTTATCATTCATGCGTTCTAAGGGGGAGGTCTTTGTTCAGCAGTGGATGTCTTCCAGCTGATGATGAAGATGATGATTTACCTACAAGCTTTTATTTAACTCGCAAGCTTTTATTTGTTTGTTTCTGAGTTGAATTGTGTGGTATTGTACATATCGAAAATACAAACTGAGACATGGATGCACAGAAAAACCAGAAAAAGATACCAGCACTGGGAATCGAACCCAGGTCCTCAGCATTCCGTGCTGCGTGCTATAACCCCTACACCACTGCTGGACAGGAATCTAGACACGAATTTTTCCTATGCATACATATCTCAGGTTGCTTATGTTATGTATGGTTGGTATTGTACAAAAAACATTGTGGTATTGAATGTAGAGGAAGCGAGAGTTGTATGCCAGAATCGTAGCAAGTGGAAGGATGTAGTCTCTGCCTACCCCGTTGGGAAAGAGGCGTGATTTTATGTATGTATGTATGTGTGGTATTGTACAACTTGTGGGATGGCTATTATAAGAGAGATCTCTGTCCAGATAGAGATCTGTGCTGTTTGATATGATCGAAGTCCGAAGGGAAGAGCGTCGGAAGTTTAATGTAGTATTGTTGTGGGTTGACTTATTATCTCAAGCCCATTATTACCATAATTGGTTAAGAAAATATTTGTATGGAAAAATGAAACCCCTTGAAAAGCAATCCAGGGGTGTATGTGTAGTTCCCAATCTGCACTAGGCCTGCGTGTGAACTTGAACCCAAACCGTCTCACTGTCAGGGGAGGCCTGACGAGCAGTGTTATACAAAGCCGGAGATGAATGAAGTCAAGCCTTTTTAATTTAAAAGCTGATGACGATATTCAAAGCATAAATGGCCCTGGCTTACAGAGGGGAAAAAAGGCAAAAAGCAATGAGCGTGGGGCATAAACAAGCAAAGCATTTCCGATTCATGTGAGCATCTCATTCATGCATTGGGAACAGGGAAATGAATGTGCCAAAATACGCGTCGAAAGGACAGCGGAATCACTAGCTGTATTATTTATCTGTTTTTTTTTTTGTACACGACGTATGATAAACTAACTTTATTGTCGTCGCAACGCTGATGTGTCTGTTGTGACAAAGCATCATAACTAAGAACCTTAATTTAAATATAATTTGTAGTAATAATGTCAATTGTTATGGAAAGAAATTGAATTAATTTGAATTATAGTTCTACTACCGCTAGAACAACAAATAGTAAGTGATGGGTATTTGGGCAAAAAAAGGTATTTAAAATATAAGAAAATAAAACGTTAGTTAAAATATTGCCCAGCAAATATGCCAAGAGCGTAGCCGTGTTTGCATGGAAAAGCGGCCCTTTCACCAAACGTTCACTGTAATTTTTTGTGAAAAATAAAAAAAAACATATCTCAGAAAATAACAAAGATGGGAAGCTGAAACTTACAGGAAATAATACTTGTCATGAGGGCTCTTATTAAAAAAATTACAGTGAACGTTTTGTGAAAGGGCCGCTTCTCCATGCAAACACGGCTACCTACGCTCTTAGGTATACAGTAGGTAGTAAGACGTACAAAAAAAGAACATGAAAAAATAAATAAATACAGGCGACTGAACAATAAGAGTCCAAATGAATAAAACAAAACTAAGTTTTGACTGGGCAACTTTCAACCAGTTTTTTTTTAACTAGCTTATAAGGGGTCTCATTAATATGACGAGTGGAATAAGAAGGGGGAGGCTTTTTCCCAGCAGTGGGACACATTATAAGCTTAAACCTCTTAAGAATAAAATTAAATAAAATATAAAATTAGAGAGAACCCCGCGTGATGAAAACGTACTATTTTTGTTTTCGTTGTTGCACTGCTACGATTAAACGTACAACCTCGAACTCAGAATGATAATGGAGATAAATGTTGTATGAAAAAAATAAACTTTATAATTTGCCTGTCAACGGCTGTAAGTTATATGCCTACTTTATAAAGTTAAACCAAGTACTTACCCATACCTAGTCAGTTGGATGTTTAAAGATGTATCGAACCCCAGTGCGCGATTCCGGCACTTAGCCAGTTTTTTGCAGGCAGAAGGTGCCGTAAAATTAATTTGATACCTTTTAGCAGGTGCTTGGGCCATTTCAACTTTATCAGGACCAGGCTTAATATGGGGAAGGCCTACGCTACGTCCAACAGCGGACGTCCTACAGTTGATATCATGATGACGATGACCAGGCTTAATGGCTCGCACAAACGAAGCCACGAGTAGTCTAGTATAACCCAACCAACAAAAGTTGGAAAACCCCCGACATCGTCACTTCAAAGTTAAATATCTCAAAAACGGCGGAACCGATTTTGATAAAACATATCTAAGAACCATCGCTAGAAACCCTGCTTTCAAATAAAAAAACTGCATTCAAATCGGTTTACCCGTTAAAGAGCTACGGTACCACAAGCAGATTCACAAACACACAGACATACAGACACACAGACACAAATAGCGGTCAAACTTATAACACCCCTCTTCTTGCGTCGGGGTTAAATAGGTAAAGTCAGAAACGAAAGTACGTATTTTGTATTTTTGTCTTGAAATTGATATTTTGTTCATAATTATCCTTCCATTGATACATTCACCAGAAATTTAGATGCTTCATTTCATAATACAACGCGATCGCCAAATCGATTCGGCCCAATACAAGTAACATATATTAACCTATATTTACTTGTATTGTGGATTTGGTGTCGGTTGAACTAGGATCCATTTTATTTCGGCATCCAAGCCATATATTATGTATATATAATTGGAGTACGCAAGCCGTTTTTCTCACTCTGTGACGTACATACATTCGTTCGCATAATGCTTTTACGCACCCAAATATTTACATACTTTTCTCGGACACTTTCAAGATCGCACCAAGCAATTCTGAGCCCTGTCACTAAGGCAAAACGACAACTTTTCCCAAGCACTTGACGCCAAGTGATTTCAGCTTCACATACATTTCAGTCCTTTGTCACACTAATGTGTACAATAAAAGGGATTTTTGTCCCCATAAAAAAGTTTTAAAGCAGTTACATTTTGGTGTATAACAATACTTGCGGCGTTGTGGTTGGTCTTATTCTTGAGGAAAATGGCGGCAAAGTCGTTAACTTTGCATTTTAAATCCTCTCTTTCAATTCGAAAGTTAATGTTTAAGTAAAACTCTGAAAAAGTATAGCTTTATAATAACACTGGGAATTTTCAGTTCCATGGCCCTGGGGTATTAAAAAGTTCAAAGTATACTATAGTAAAGCGCGAATAGGAAACGCAGTTTGTAGTCGCGAAAAAACGTGGGTCTTGTTTGTATGGAATAAGTTAATGTTAAAAGAAAACAAGTTTTATTGCAAAATGAGAGTGCTTTTTTTACATAAAACTGACCGTGATTTACCTGTATCTGACCTGATGTTAAGTGCAGATGAGGCCAAAGGAGGCAGATGAGACTGTACTTGCATCGTCGTCCTATTAACATAGCATTATGTACCAAATTTTATATTTTCAAGCTACCTATAATTTGAACAACGAATCGATCTGCCACAGAGCTTTGGCAATTATTTGTTTAATTTGTTCATTAGGCTTGAATGTCTTTTCCTTATATAGCAATTGATTTAAACACAAAAATTTGTAGACTCATTTTAGTGTTGTGACTTTTCTGAATTTAATCCAATTTACGAACGAATTTTCTAGTGAAAGAATAAATTAACGAGACTTCTGAAATAAACTGGCAACATTTGACGCTATTTAAGCTAAGCTTAAAATTTTCGTCGTTTAAATTTAGTTTTATTTACAAAGATAGGTATAAACTTTCTCTTGAACCATTAAAATTCGTTGCATACTTAAAACATAGCCCAAATACAGAGGGATAAACGGCGAAAAACGACTTTCCGATATACTATGTAAAGACAATAATAATAAAGTTAGAGAAGTACGCCGCAAAGAGGTCTTTTACATACGTTTCTTTACACTACCAGCGCTTTCGGAAGGTCCACCGTTGCCAAATAAACGCGCCGAAAGACTGCCAATCGCCTCTAAGTTAGTGAACAAAAACTAAAGAAACTCATCAAGCGGCAAATATTGAAAGTGGGAAGCAACCATGGAGCGACGATAAATTTTAATCAACACCCAAATTGCTTGGGAAATCGGACCGTCCTCATTCCCTTCCATTTGTCTGCGGATTTTCTAACACAATTCCAATGAGAAATTTAATCTTTTTCTGTGCTTTAATTAAATGTGCTCTTTCCGTGATCGCATTAATATTCTTTCGGTTTGAAAGACATTGTTGTCCTTTATTGGCCGATGGCGTCAAAACAGGCCGGATATCCGCTTAAATTACGGCTAGCGTCAAAACAGTAGATTGTACAATAAGTGCACAAAATGCGTCATTTAACCCATGACTTTGATATCCACCCGAGCCGCAGGCGGGGTTGACAGAAAACTCGAGGGTAAAATGTTTTTTTTACCAAGTTATACAGTCTACTTTTTACTGCGGTTGTGAAAAAATCAAACGACAACAGTACTTACCATTTATTTTTCACGCATTGTTGTGATAAATTTGACTTTAATAATACTAACATGGGGTAAAGTATGTATGTCAAGAAAATTTCCTAATTGCGAAAGTGTACGTTTAGATAAAATGCACATTTTGGGAGAGTGGGATTCACGAGCCTACGCTGTCTTCATTATCATCACCATCATATCAGCCGTAGGACGTCCACTGTTGGACATAGACCTTCAGTTGCTTAGGTTGGAAGCGGCCTGCATCCACCTAACCTGCAGCTTTAGCCGGGTCATCCTTCCATCTCATTGGTCATCCTACACAGCGCTTGCCGATCCGCGGTCTCCATTCGAGAACTTTTCGGCCCACGGCCATCCGATCTCCGTGCTATATGGCCTGACCATTGTTAATTCAACGAGCTAATTCGCTTGGCTATTTCGGCCATGTACTGTTTTTTTTTTAATTCAACTGGATGTCAAACGAGCAAGTGGGTCTCCTGATGGTAAGAGACCACCACCGCCCATAAACATCTGCAACACCGGTGTTGCAGATGCCAACCTAGAGGCCTAAGATGGGATAACTCAAGTGCCAGTAATTTCACCGGCTGTCTTACTTTCCACGCCGAAACACAACAGTGCAAGCACTGCTGCTTCACGGCAGGATTAGCGAGCAAGATAGTGGTAGCAATCCGGGCGGACCTTACACAAGGTCCTACCACCTGCATATGTACCTATGTTGTGTATGTACTATGGCCTGCAAAAGTCGATGGACAATTCCAAAACATAATCGTCTGACGCGAGAAACGGCGCCATCTATGTGTTTGAAGTGTATTAGCGGTATTTACTTATTTACTAACTTAGTTAGTTTATTGAGATCTCACTAGATGGCGCCGGCGCTGACCTTAAAAAAAATATTTTATATTCATGTTAGAAATTTGGTATTTCGCTGCCGTAGTAACTAAATTATGTTCCTGCCTGGGTGGGACACCGTGGGATGATACCGCGAATCGCGTAACGACATTTTCTGTCTCTTTCGTACTTGTCGTAAGAGAAGGAGAATATTATTATTCGCATTACTATCGTTTCTTGTCCTTCAAATATTCCAACGATAAATTCTTTGGTGTGTGTGAAGTTCCCAATCCGCACTGGGCCCGCGTGGGAACTACGGCCCAAGCCCTCTTATTCTGAGAGGAGGCCTGTGACCAGCAGTGGGACGTGTATCTATAGGCTGGGATGCTGATAATAATGAAATTCTTTATTTACGAAGACCCACCCATGTTGCGAATTAGTGTCAACTTTAGTAATCTCCAAATCTAACAGTAAATTTACAAAAACACAAACTCAATATTATCGCCTGGTGGGATTTGAACTTGTGACATACGAACGAAGAACGAAGTTCACAACCACTTGACCATATTACTGTTATCTTAAGCGATGAAAATCTGATCTATATCGGGTCGCCTTAAAATTAATCGGTAAGTCATGCGTGTTTAACGAAACTTAGAGGGTAGACTGAAGATCTTCAAAATACCAGGCTATGTTTTTATTACAAAGATTTTGCTGCTTGTTCAGCTGCTTGCAACATCGTTTGATCGTCTCTTTCAAGTTGAATCTGCTTATTATCGTAATTATTCTTTAAAATGAGTTTTCATCGCAATATTGAAATGGTTAAAAGGTGTGAAATTATTAATTTATATGAAGAAGGAAAAAATGTCGGAAATTTCTAGAGAAATTGGAGTTAATGTGAGTTTTTTTTTGTTTACGTTCATCCTACCAACTTCTTCATTAAAATGATATCTATGTTATATTATTTTATGTTTATTTATATTGTTACAGATAAAAACAGTTATATTATGGGTACGACGATATCAAGACGAAGGATCTTTGCTGCATCGTCAAAGATCGGGTAGACCACGACTCATAGATGCGCCGCAGCGCCAGCTATGATGTGGCCCACTGTTAGAGTTGTCTATCCAGAAGAACAAGTGCCGTGCATAACGTTCGTGCAAGATAACTGGCCAATACACCGGTCGCGTATTATGCAAGACTGGTTTGATCAACACAAAAATAATATTAAAGTCGTTCCTTGGCCTGCCAGATCACCGGATTTAAATCCCATTGAAAAATTATGAGGTGTTATAACCATGTCCAAAGTTGGGATAACAAAAATAAGCGAACTCCGGAAACGTTTGAAGTCCACTGTGTAATAATAAGGGACAGTATTCGCGGCTCTAATATGTGTGAAAATCTAGTTGCATCGATGCGATTTTTTTTGCAAGCAGTTATCGACAATCATGGTGGTTACACCAGTTATTAAAATAAAATTGATAGTTACGTGTAGACCGGGTTATATACTCAAACAATTATGTTATAATAAAATATATAAGGTGCGGATATTTTCAGGGTATGTAATTAATAACCTAAGAATTAATTATACACATAAATTATTCAAGTATTGTGTGGTAATATTTTTTTGCTTCATACAAAAATACCATTCCGTCCAAAAATAATCATCCTCGCATTAACATTAACTGTATTTTTTTTATTTAATTTAATTGAAACCAATTAACGACGATGCAAATAATCGATCCTCAAAATATCCGCATCTGATTTTCTAGCACACTGTATTATATGTATAAACCAAAATATTTATCTTTATTTGTGATCCTGTAGGTATCACTTTGTTATGAAAAGTAATTATTTGATTATTATGAACAAAACATTTAATTATACCTTGATAGTTTTGTTTACTTATGTGAGATAAGTGTGAAAGTTCAATATATGACTGTAATCTTATTATAACTGTCAGTAACACATTACACACTACAGTGGATCTACGCCATCAATTATTGATAAGTAAATGTTTAAAACTGGAAAACTTCAATTATTATAATTTATAACGCGTACGAGTCTTATGATAACCCGGTCTCAGGTATAATTTACTTTCAAATACTATTTTTTTATTGGGGTTCAGCTTCAATCCTCTTTCCAGAATCGGAAATGAATACTTAAGCTAATAATACCTCAATAAAATGTTAAAATACAACTTTTGGTCAGGTGCTAATTAAATAACTGAAAATCTCACGCAACACCTAGAAAATATTTTTTCATTTTATTTTAAGTTAGTTGTTTGCGTTTATTTTCGAATATCTTCATTATTTCCTAAAATAATTGTATGTTTTACGTAATCAGTAATTCTACTTCATTTCTAACTTTACGGTCGTAATTTTAATTCCAGATTTAGAAGAAAGCCAAACTGACGCAAAACGGCCAGTATTAAATTATCTAAAGGGTATGAAACATCCCTAAAACATTTAATTGGCGTATGCATTCGTAATATTTAGACTGGGCACAATAAAAAAAGGATTTAAAAACTCAAACACTACCTGATTTAAAACATAGTGTAATCGATTCTACTCTGGATTCTGAGCAAACTTCTTTCTGGTTTTCAGTTATTTAATTAATATTATATAGTATAACATTAATAATTGCGTCAATATTTAATTAATAGAAATATTGTTTTAGGAATAAATTTTTTATGTTTCAAACTTCAAAACGTGTATTATTTCTGTTGCAACGTTATCCTTTTTTCAGAGTATTTTTTTAATTTCCATTTCAGTTATCTACAAAATTTAAATAGAAAGTTATAAATAAAAAATAAGAACAAAAAAACAATTCTGATATGTAGGATACGAACTCATGATCATTTACGATTTTATCTAAGCAGCCGATCAACTCAGCTATCGGCACATTGCTGTTATGGGGATAAAATATCGATCATATCATAATAACTGTTTAACAGCGCCATCTAGTTCATTTCTTGTGAACACCTAACAAAATCGCCAACTCTCGTGTTCAAACGATTATAGAACGTAAGGTGTCCATCCACTTATGCAGGCCAGTGTACCTGTGTATGTAGGGTATGGTTTTTATGCCTTAATACCTACGCCTAAAACGATTTCATTTCAAGTAATTCGTTTTATCCTCCAAAAGGTCGACTATCCATTATTACGACGTTAATTGTAATGGAACAGGATTACTTTCACGAAATCATCTCTTAATAAGATATGATTAGCTAAAACATCCTTAATGGCCGTTATTTCGGTGGCTATAAAAAGAAAATTACGACGAAAAAAATTTGATACATTCTTTTAGGCATTCTTATAAGTAGCTACAATTGAGTGTGACTTTTTTGTCAACACAAGCTTTTTTGTCTAATTTAATGTATCAGGCGTTACTTTACGGAGGTCCATATCAATGAACCAGTTATATTGCTCACCCGCGACCTTACGATTGCTACTTCTATGCAACGAATGTGTGTTTACGCAGCTCCACCTCCACACTACATATAATAACACATAATAATCACACATATCTTCAACACCACACAGCACTGAATGAAAAAATATTGAATCCAAGCTGAAACGGAAACTCAACTAATTACTTCTTAGAACGAACGAACGAACTAAAATATTTTTTTGGCTCACTCGCAACCTTATGATATCTAAGTTTACGCAAATTATGCGTGTTCATGCAGTTCCTCCACCTCCACACTGTAAGAACACACGCAAATCACACAAACCCACCTATCACCACCACCACACTACACTGACGCGTATCGAACTCAATCAGAGTTCATCTTCGAAGCAACACAACTGCTCACCATGTTGCTAGATGTTAGTAGACAGTTTCACTAATAGTTACACAACAGCTTAATAAGTCCACAAAAAATAGTTAATTTTAGTTTTTTGCTGAATATACAATGCATGTCTTATGCTTTGTTGTCCAAACTATATACCCGTCAAGTTTCAAGTTGATTCAACGATAAATACCTACTAATTTTCAGCTTAATTAAATCATAGAAAGTACGAAAAATTATCTGCAAATTTATAAACCATAACTTACTGACTCATAATGATTGGGCTATTCTTTTAAAAGTTGTACCTAAACTTTTCTTCTGGGATTTTGAAATTTTTATGTTATATCTACTCGGAATCAGGAGTAGGTACTATCGATTTTAAAAGGTGAAAAAAAGTGTCCCGAAATTTGCATATAATTTTTGTACAGTCGAGTTCATAAATTAGTGAGCAAAAATGTTATCAAAAATATCTAATTATTGTTAACGGCGTAGAAGCGTGTTCAGATATTTTTGATCAAATTGTTGCTCATAAGTTTATGAACTCGACATATGGGAAAGGTAACAGAATGGAATACAACATTTTTGGACACTTTTTATCACCTAATAAAATCGATAGTACTCTTGTTTCCGAGTAGATATGACATAAAAATTTCAAAATCCTAGAAAAAAGTTTGGGTACAACTTTTAAGAGAATGGCCCATTTGCTACATACGAACATTGTTAGTTATATAAGCGCTTGTAAAAATATACTTTTGCAACACAAAAATATCATATACGCTCATATTCATTACGTAGGTATACATACGTATACAATTATTAATTAACATAGAAACATTGATCTTTTAATAGATACTCGTAAGATGAGATATTAGTTTTGAGATGCGGTAAACGTTACAGCCCATCAATTTAGATTAGATACGTAGTTTTTGCTAGCTAATTGACAAGACAGCCCCTAGTTGGGCGCCATCTTAGGCAGTTGTCTCACCGCGGGCGAGGAAACGATTTGCTATCGACTATTTTCTCGCTCAAGAAACGTACAAAAGATATAAGATCCTGTGTGAGTAAAAGAGACACATATATTAATAGTTGATCGCTGGCGGTTCACACCGCCGGCGAGAACTCGCTGTTACATCATTTGTCGCAGCGACAAAAGCTATAAAACTCGCTGAGCTATAAAACTAGCTCAGCGATACTCGCTTAGCGCTGTTAGTTTGGCGGCCGCCTGGCTCGAGCGAGTAGAGCGAGTAATCGCCCGTCGTGCTTGAACACTCGCTTTACACTGCTCGCCCACTCGTTTCTAGTTACTCGCTCTGCTCGCTTCTCGCTCATCGCCGGCGGTGGGACAAGTGCTATTGACTTGTTTCCGGTAAACCAGTCGGGCACTGATGTAGAAGGTTTACGGATGTGATCGGAATTGGACGGACATTAGTGATGTAGCAACAACTTGATTCCCACCGGTGTGGTCTAAAGCTTTTGTATGACGTCAATGATGATAGATAAGTATGAAATGGAGTTACATCTCAAGATATACGTCACTCATGCTTATCTCAATCTCCTGGGCTATTTACTACATACCAATAACTGGACATTGTGGGACGGCAAAGTACAACTGATGTTAGTCAGAGAAAATTTAATATAAAATTTCCATGTGAGGTTAGATGAATCGCTGAACAAACGGATAGAGATACTCTGATCTGTCGAGTTACTAACAGAACGTATTTGTTTCTATCAGTAACTTAATAAAAACACTAATGGTTTCCAGCCGGAGCTCCAAAAATCTTCTGAATAAAATAACAATTCTTGTCCAGTGGCTAATATTTATTTTCAACGAACACACTATTTCACCTTTACTTTCCAAATATTTCATAGTAATTTACGGCCCCAAAAAAGTATAAACAAACTCGAGAATCCTTAAGCATTCTAAATGGAGTTTTTCTTGTATAACTACCCTATAAACCTCTTCCGAATAATATTATCCGACTTTGCGGGATAAAGTACCTTACAACTTTGATCATATGGTCGGAAGTTGCGTAATGTTTTTATGTACTTAGAAAAGGTTTGAGGTGGGTGACGTTTTTTTGTGAAATATTTTCTAAGGCGAAATGTTTTGGCAGTTATAAGAGGGCCTAAGAGACAATTGGGGCAAGCACAAGATTGAATCTTGAAGTCGATTTAAGAACGTTCACTTTTAAATGTCCTGAATTTGCAACTAACGTCTTTGTAAGTCGAATGTACACAATTAATTATTTATGTAGGTACATGTATCTGTTTACAGGTTTATTACTTCAATAATGAGATACTTTACGTAGTGCGCGACAAAAAAATATGTTCCTTTAGTATTGTAAATACACCTGGTAGACATTTCAGGTTTTCTAGTTATTTAACATGAACTTTTAAAATATTTTTAGTTGAATAAACATGATGTCAGTGGCAGAGTTTGTAGAGTTGCTGTATTATTATCAAAGCATATTTTATTCTAGAGAAGAATAAATAAAATGTATGAGCTTTTAAAACCCATGGTCATTAACCTTTATCAGAAACTAGTTTCCCGCGGCTTTACCTATTTTTAGTACAAATTTTGTTTGCTAACTGTCTTTTTATTCTTCTTCTTCAACTGCTCTCCTACGAGTGAAGGTCGGCTGTTAGCTGCTGGTCTTTTATTGACTAGGTTTTCTTGCATTTCAAGCAAGTCTGACCACCAAATATGGATGAGATTAATCGATTATACTTGCAAAATTGAATAACAACGGAACAAGTAAAAGTATCGTCCATTAAAATCTTTTATGAAATATTAAACAACATACAAGTAAAACTAAACGAAAAAAAGGAAAAGAAATCCGTTATCGTGCACGTAAAATTATTCCTAAGTACATCTCTATGATAATCAAAGTATCACTCCTAGATCAAGACCGTATCAACTCAGAATAATGGACCATTTTAATTTAGACAATCCAATTTCTGGAAGGTCTAAATTAAAATGGTGTATTATTTTGAGTTGGTGCGGTGTTGATCTGAGAGTGCGGTACATGCAATTATTTTAATTTATAAATGTACGAGTCAAAGATAGATAGTTATTTTAAGTCAAACCAGTTACTTACAATTTTCATGAAGACTTCTTATAACTTTTTAGGAACCTGCAACAAAAAAGTACTAATGTTACAATTATACTGATAACACACTCTGTCTTTCCGTAAATCTTTATATTTTCGTTATCCGTTACACTATGTTACTTTTAAGCTATAAGACCGCCTATATATTGTCTACCCTGAATGCATGTCTAATATATAGTTTTTTTTGTACCAATTTCTGGTGTGCAATAAATAATATTTGTATTTGTTTGTATTTGTATGTTATTCCGTTTTATTTACAACGTTCTTGTTGTTAGTGATATGAAGGCGGAAAAAAACAACAAAATTCAATACGTTTATTATTGTAGTAAGTACGTAAGTATTACGTTGCCGAACAGAATACGACGCAATACTAGCTACGGTAGAAAGTATTTTTTCCAAAACAAAAATTATTTACCAATAACTGTTGTTATAAATAAAAATGTGAGTATATTTGTTTGTTTATTACGCTTTCCCGTTAAAAGTACCTACTCAACCAATTGTAACGAAATTTGGTATCATGGTTTTAGTTCGAGACTCTCAAAAGGGCGTCGATAAGTTTTTATCAAAGATAACCTAACCTAACCAATAAAACCAGCCAAGAGCGTTTCGGACACGCTCAAAATAAGGTTCCGTAGCCATTACGAAAAATTGAGTAATATTTTTCTAAGGGTTTCGTATTTTATACGGAATCTTCCAAGTTTAGGTATATTTTATAACTTAGGCTGCTATTTACTCTTAAACTAATAATAATTCTCAAGCAAACTTAACCGTTTATGAATTTTTTGCAATTTTAATGAAAATTTGCACTTTAATGTAGAATATTTCGAAAACAAATCACTGAATCGAAAAATCGTCTTAGCAAACGTGTAATGGTTGTAAAAGACCTATCCAAGGATACCCCGCACCATAGGGTTGGATGAGGAAAAAAAATCACCCCCACTTTACGTCTATCGGAGGTACTCTAAGAATTTTTTATTGTACCATTTTGTCAGCATAGTTTACATTATATAAACGTGCAAAATTACAGCTTTCTAGCATTGATCAGTTCCGTTTTTGCCATTTTGGCTCCGGAACCCTAAAAAGGTGGAAAACCCCCGACTTTGTCACTTCAAAGTTCAATATCCTCATAAACATGTCTAAGAACCATTGCTAGAAAACCTGATTTTAAATAAAAAAAACTTAGTACTGTACGTAATACATCAAAAAAAGTCGCACTAAAGGTACATTGAACTTGTATGGTATTTATATTAGCTTGTCGTACGGTGTACAAACACAATTGTTTATTCGACCTGTAAATTGCTTTACCACACCCGGGTTCAATGTCATTCGCACATCATTAAACGCGAGGATCTGTTTACGTTTGCAATTCTATGTTACCATGGACATACAGAAAATGAACACAACTTTTTCCTTGCCAAAAAAAATGGAAGCTTAGTGGTTTCAGCTATCGCCTTTCGCGCAAACGATCGAGTGGCACTTCTATGGTACTTTTCATAATTTTCGAGCGAAGTTATACTTATTTTAAATTATCACGAGCCTTCTCGAAAACTTTTGTTTTCAGATAGCTATTTAATAACGGTAGCCTTGACCCTCTCACTCTGAGAAGAAGCACTTGGAACACGTATAATATATTTTGCCTTCCTGTTAAGACAAAAATGAAATACAATTTTAAAAAGTTTATAGCTGCTCTGCTCTAGTAACGACTTAGGTACTAAAATAGCTTGAAAAATCAACATTAAGTAATGAACTCCCTATCCAGCGGAATTTCAAAATCAGCTTTCTGGATTAAAAGTGTAGGGAATGCTTGATGGTGGGCGTAGATAAAAAGGCGAAGATTGTTTAAACACTTAATTTAATGCGACAAGGTAACAACAAGGTAGCCGTGCGGCCAAGCTCACGTTTAACAGACGACTGGCAAGATGGCGCCGGCACAAAAAAATCGGCGGGTATGCCTAAAACACTACCCTCTTAAAAAAAACAACAATTAAAATAAACATGAGCGCGTCGCTAACAAAAAGATTGGGCTGTTAGTTAATGATTCGGAATGCAATACAGATAATTATAATTCACCACTATGTAATGTTTAGTCGAACGCATACCGTGCGAATGTAACAAAATCTTCAAAAAACACAGTGAGTGATTCAATCCTAAAACCCAGCCCAATTCCGACATGCCCAACGAATTCGAGCAAGAAACGAGATAAAGACTTGCCGTTGTAACACATTACTCTTCTTGCCTCTCGGCAAGAGTCCCGGGATGTAAGAGGCATAAATCCGGCAAAACCCCGGAGTGGGGACAAACTGAATTTGCATAAACCGCTTTGACATGGGACCATTCGCTTGCAAATGCGTTACGATGCATAAACAGAGTTTTATTGTTCTGTTTTGATATACGGCAATAAACGTGTTAATTCTTCGGGACTTCTTATTTTGTTGCAAGGGGCTCTCTTATTTTTCGTCGAAAATATGTTTCTAAAATGGTTCATCTCCCAACTGTTTCATATGAACGTTTCAAGTATTTCTGGATTGTTGTAACAAGCCTAACTATATCCCGAATAGTTTACACTTTCGATAAAAAAATGTTCGTCCAAATGAAACGGTTGGCAAATGAATCATTTGCGAAAAATATTTTCTACGAAAAGCCAGGATTGCAAGGGTGCAAAGATAATATGGCGAGTTGACCTTATCTTGGTGTGGAAGCGAGACATATAACGAGTCAGCGATTCGGGGTAGATATTTTTCACCTGTCTCGGATTCTGTGGGCGAGTAACAGTAACAGTGGTCTTATACTCGTTACCACGACGGTTTAGCTCCTTCGTCAGTGCTGACATGGACAGAAGCCGATGGGAACAAATAATCCTATCCAAATGTAGACCGTCCGCTGATAACCACGATCCTCAGTCATGAGGGAACGACTAGAATGGATGGACTCGTAACCAATCGAATCCCATAGGGTTGCCTGATACTTTTGCCACGGACAATACTTACTCTACTTGACCAAATTTGGTCAAGGCAGTGTGCACTGCATTTCTGAATTACCGCAAAACGAGGCTACTTTGCACCAATTTTTGCTCCAAATTTCGTAATCTTTGTTTTATTTTAAAAATTATTATACTGTGGTATGTTCATATAATTATGTATATTGTAAAGTAGATCACCCCTACTATCATGCAGGCTTGCTTAAACTACGTCATAATGTTTTTTTAATATATATATTTAAACTTTAATTTAGGAGCAATGTTACCCGGCGTTTGGGTAACTATGCTACTGAATTTAATTTAATTCATAATTCATACTAGGAGGCGTTTGCTGTATTTTTACCACATCATTATCATTGCACTCTGTCTTATCACTGTACGGCGTCTGACAGGAAAAGAAAAGAAAATATCGAAGCTAAAATTGAAGTTCAGTGTTGCCACTTTATTGGGAAGTGTATAGTGTACCGGGACTTCGACCTGCAAGACATTTAAACAAAATACAGAACTGAAGAATAGTTACCCAGTGGGGGTGGGGGCAAAGTAGCCTCGTAGGTATTACGTACATTGAATTTTGTGTTTGATTATTATACACACATTGGCTTATTGTCCCGTCATCGTCATAGCCAAGTGAATTAGTTGAATTAGTAGTTGCACGGAAAACAGATCGTACATGAAATCAAAAGCTATCGTAACTCAAAATTTAGCTCTTTTGAGTTTCTTAACTCAAAAAGCTCCTTAGTTTGAGTTACGACAGTTTTTGATTTCATGTACGAGATGGCCGCTGAGGCCCAAAAATTCACGAATAAAGATCGCGAATCGCTATGTGAAGAGTAGGACGTCCCCAGACGAGATGGACGAATGGCTTGATTAAAGCCGTGAGTTGACAGTGGATGCAGTTGCTTCCAAATGATGCAACTGGAGGTCTATAGGAGGGGTGAGGCCTATATCCAATGGTGGGCGTCCTACGGCTGATAATGATGATGATGATTACTCTATAAAAATATTTAACAAGAACTACAAAACAAGTTAAATTAAAGGTTTAATGATAGTGAATAAAAAAATCACAAGAACGCAAACATTTAAGAACAATAACATTAACATATCATTTCCATTCTCAGAGTGTACAACGAACAAGTGCATGTACTGCATGGGATTTGCATACGACGGTTTATCCGGTGCATTTGTTTGCGCCGGTACACTCCGACTGGAAATTTGAATGCAAATTTTAAAAATCTGTTTATTTGATTTTCATTTTTATACGTTTCACACAATACAACTTAGTTGCATTGTTTTCTATGAAATTGGTAAATGGTTTTATTTCCAATCATCAAACGAGCGATAGTTGAATCTTGAATTACTGACAGCTATAATTTTTTATTTTAACTTCTCTCATTATTTTTAATTTATAAATTTTGTGTGATAATTGTCAACTAACGTGACAAACAAATTTTAATCATTTTATATCATCTCGGCCCATAACCATCCCACTGCTAGGCCTCCTCTCAGAATGAGAGAGCTTTTACCGTATTTCCTAAATTAATAATTAAAACAAATAGTTGCAACCATTTTTAAATGTCGAACATACATAATATACTAACCTTACTACGAGTAGACTTCCAAAGTGCAGTTAACTGCTCCTTTTCGATATTAAAGCGGATAATATTCTCAGAACATTCTCAGACCCACAGTATTTATGATAGTAGAAGACATAAATGGCATCCGGTATGGAAATGAAGTCTGAGAAGACGCTGTGAGTCCGTTATGAATTGATGTTATTTTTGAGAAGTATTTTTATAAAATATATTATTATATACGTCCAATTCATTTTTGAGTCATTCGCATTTTGTCCCAGTTTCCCAGAGCAATGAATATCGCGGGCATCTACTTTATCTGCTTTGTCATCTCGAAATAATCAGCTCAAGTAGAAGTGACTCGCTTTTCCACTACTCACGTCCCTTTCTAGATGGACTAGAGCGGCAGAGAATATCGAGAGAGAAATGAAAGATTTATATCCATTTTCCTAATTCGTCATGTCCAACCTAGATCATCTTAAGTGCTAAGGTTTAGTGGCCGATTTCGACAGAATGAGTTGTTCATATTTCTTTCCTATCTAGATGGATTATTTAAGCTTAATTTAATGGTACCTATTTACTGACCATTCAGACAACCCATTGGGGAGCGAACTAGATATTGATATCGATTCGATATCGTTGATATCGAATTAATGTTTATACTCACGTCATGATTAAATCTGAATATTAGATTTATCGAGAAGTGTAATTATATACTAGAGTTTACCCGCGGCTTCGCATCCATCCATCCATCCAGCCATCGTAGACGTCCAGCCGTTATAGCTTGAAAGAGTAACAAACACACACACACACACACACACAACACACACACACACACACACACACACACACACACACTTTCGCATTTATAATTTATAATATAAGTGATTTTTAGATCACCACCGCCCATAAACATCTGCAACACCAGGGGTATTGCAGACGCGTTGCCTAAGATGGGATACCTCACGGGCCAGTAATTTCACCGGCTGTCTTACTCTCCACGCCGAAACACAACAGTGCAAGCAAATAAGTAATAATATTAGTAAGTAAGTAGTAGTATAAATGGAAAATAGGATATTTGTTTTTTTTTTCTTTTTTTTTTTTGATATTTGTTAGATGATAAAAATCAGTCGGATTAATACGGAAGCTTTGTAATCGGTAATAATCGGTACCTACAGGTGTACTTAGTGAAATAGTTATTTATGCAACTGTATCGTAATAGGGGCCCTTAAAACAGGGGTGTGGTTTTGGTTTTGTGGCGTGATCTGAATTTTCACGATAGGAACGGTTATACTTACAGATACTCGAGTCTAAAATTAGGCGAACAACTTGCCATAGTTACACCAGTGCTGTAATATTTATATTAAATAAAAATCTTAATATCGATGTTAGAAAAAAACTCAACACAAAATAATAATAAGAGAGATCTTTTATTCGAAAGATTTCGAAAAAAATGTTGAACATCGGAAACGACGCCATCCGCCGTTTGAATTTATTGACCTTTCATATATGTCATTCGATTTAACTGCCATCGGCTTGCTTTGTACTATTTCCGTTATTGTGAAATTTTCGTTACTTTATTCTTTGTTGTATCCTTTTTGTCGTTTTCAGGCATAAAGGTATGAGAATAAAGTCCAAAGTGACAAACATTTTCATTCTAGTTCTACACAAGGTTATATCGAAATATTCCTGTGCCTAATTTTTTTTATTTGTCTGGTAACATTTTCAACTGTCAATCCAGTTCGCCTAATTTTGGGCTTGAGTATAATACACATGTAACGCCAGTGTTGCCATGTGTGTCATGCTTGACAGCCTGTAGTCGAAGGCGAGCTAACGATTGTCATCCTGTCAGCGTGTAGATCGAAAACCCTGAAACAATTGCCTCAGGAATTACCGCACTTCTATTTATTATAAAGTTGGTGAAGTTAAATGACATGTGAATCGTTGTGAAATTTTGTAATAATATATTTGTTCTGTAAGGTTACAAGGGCAGGTTTCTATTAGTACTGCAAAAAGTATCAGTCCTAATCCCTTTTCTTCATGTAAATCAGGTCCTTACCAGATTTCATCATTTTTATTATTTAAATTTATAATGAAATAGTACCTAATCCTAGTTTTATTAAGAAAAAAGCAAAGAAGCAGAAAAAATCTAATCAGGTCAAATGTGTTCACATAGGTGCCTACTTATTTACCAATCATACAAATATAAATCTCATCCCTGAACGCCCAATAGTAGGTTTTTGTACCCTTATAAAAACTGTCAGTCGATCAACTCATCTCCCCCGCATTTCCTCGAATATAGGAAGGGACAGGACCTACAAATCTCAATGGAGGGACGACCTTTTTTTGCAAAAATGAAAAATCATGACGGCCCCTTCAAGGACAAATCAGGGAAATCCATTGGTAAAAGGTTAGTTTTGGGTCCCGTGAAAAATTGCATGTTATCCTTATCCGGAAACGCTTTTTGTATGGTTCAAGGAAGTTCGCTCAAATATCGAAACAGCCAGCCAATTAGAGGTTTTAAGAGAGGAAGAAAAAATAACTTGGACATGTCAGTAGCGTTTCTATGGTGACTACAATAGCATGGGCGGATATTAAAAGAAATCATGGAATGGGCTGATGATTGGTTCGAGTATGCTCTGAATGGAAAATTGGGAGAAGTAAAATCTTTAGCCCAAAAGTGGAATGCTATTGTAGGCTACGGGAACGGGGAGTTCAACCACAATTTTAGAAATAATATTGGTGTTTTATCTTCGGATACATTTTGAATTTTTACACTGAACTGACCCCAAAATAAAACGACACTGCTTTATCACCTGGTCAGCTGCGTGCAGGTTGGGTCAGAAAGACCGTCAAATAACGAAAAATACGCGTAGTGAAGTCAAAGTCAAAGTCAAAATATCTTATTCAATTTAGGCTATAACAAGCACTTATGAATGTCAAAAAAATCTACCTCTGTTGAGAAGAATCCGGCAAGAAATTCAACGAGGTATATTTTTTTAAACAGATTTACAATATTATTAAATGATAGCTTGGTGTTCCCATCTTTTTATATGAAGCGGCGACATGGAGTCAAAGATTCAGGATCGAACATAGATTTCTCTGGCAATGTGGTGCTGGAGATGCATGCTCAGAATATGCTGAACTCATTGGACTAGCGTGTCTATACTCAAACAGTTAAATATTAAACAACGAGTACTGCCTTTTCGCAACGTAACGTTTGGCAACCTGTTTCATTTCGCAACTTTTCATTTCGCAAACTCAAAAACTGTAAATATTTCAGGATTTATTTCAGGGCCATCGTGTAGAACCCTTTAGGTTAGGTTAGGTTAGTTTTATAAAAATCCTGAAATATTTACAGTTTCAGAAATATTAAACAGTCGGGAAATGAAAAGTTGCGAAATGAAACAGGTTGCCAAACGTTATTCGCCGAAACATTAGTAAACCATTAAACAAATACTATTTTGCAACTGCGAACTTTAAGGTTCTTTTGAATACGAATTTTTTTGGGAATCCTAGACTCAACATAAAGCCTTGTCTGTCACACCTAAATAATGTGAAGGTGAGGGGGAAGCGGGAGAGGGTAAACCTAAAGGGGTGGGGATAACCGTGAAGACGAATGTCCCGTCAGTCGTAACTTGTTTAATGAGGTATCTAGCTCGATTGTGGTGACAGAATGGCGGCTCAGTAAAACTCTAGTCGTACATATACCTATATATGACCTGTAGTAGTGTCGCTATCTCATGGGAACTATGCAATTTTACGGGATGAAAATTTTCTATTATGTCGTTCTCAGGGTCTCAAAATGTGTTCATAGTTACTATATTTATTTAAATCAAGTTAGCAGTTTAATCGTAAAGAGGTAACAGACAGACAGACAGAGTTATACACTTATATAACTCTGTCTCACACGACTGAGTTTTTCGGAATTCATGTGCAAAATTACATTAGACATTTACCATGAGCTTCACGTTAATAGAAAATATCGTGGAGGAACCTGCACCTGCATACACCAGCGATGAAGTTTAATGGTGTGTATGAAATTCCCAATCCGCACTGGCCCCTCGTGAGAACTAAGAAGCCCATAATTTTGAGAAGAGGCCCGTGTGCCCTGCCGTGGGAGGGTAAATAGGCCGAAATGAAATTTTGTGGTATAAATAGGGGGCAGGAGTCTGAAGGATGAAGCTGCCTACCCTGGAATTGAACTTCTGCACGCCAATGAAAAAAAAATAATCATGGGACACTTGACACTAATTGACCTAGTACCAAACTAAGCAAAGCTTGTACTATGGGTACTAGGCAATAGATAAATATACTTATATAGATAAATACATACTTACGAGACCATATTAAACATCCAAGACCCGAAAAAAAAACATTCGTATTATTCATATAAATATCTGCCCCGGCCGGGAATCGAACCCGGGACCTCAAGCTTCGTAGTTAGGTTCTCTAACGTCTTGGCCATCCGCTCGTCCGGCCAATGAGTCATCACAGTGTCCTTCGGGGAAGGCATAATCTATCAATGGATATCTTTCAACTAACGATGTTGATTGTTGATCTTATTCGGCCGATTTCGGCCATGACAACAGCTTTAACTCCGACGGTGTCAATCATGCGCTCGCGAGTGGCTTAATACGTAACCAATCTTCTTAAAGAAGATCCTAACAATGATAATGATGATATAGGTACTTATTGATTTTTCGACTTAAATTTTATTACAACCACCCTTTCACTTTGAGCTAGTGACACTACTTAAGCCTGACGTTTAATCAACATCCCGTCGTCTTTTTGTAGCCCAACATTTTTTAGCTTGCGTCCGGTAAAAACACATCTTTTATGTCTAGATACCGACTTGTTCCCACGAAATGACAAATGACACAGATCATTCAACCATTTGTCCCGGGTCCGTCCGTGCTATCTAGATACCTTTATTGTATACGATTTTTCAAAACAAAAAATATTACGAAGACTATTCGGGCCACGGATTTATTGGGGTACCTATTCGATATCGATTCGTATATTGCCGAGTAAGCGTTTTGTGTGAAAGATTATACCCTACGTTCGGAGATCCATTATGGCTCAAGTAAAAAAGCTGTCAAGCGTGAGCCGAGCAGAGACCCGAGATTCTAAATGAATGACATCGAGCTATGGTGCGTAATAAGGTGTTAAAATTCTCGTTCTCGCTCTTGCCGGCTGATGTTGGGAATAAATGGGATAGGGTTGGCTAGTGTGCCAGATGTACCTAAAGATGAGTGCACACAGCTACATAGTGGAAACTGTTCAACTGCTACTTACTGACTCTATAGAGAGGTTTTTACCTAGAAACGGGATGCAGAACTGAGAGAGTGGGTAAATAAAATTCTGGATAGAGAGGAGAAGCTATTGAAAAAATGGCAGAAAGCGAAGAGGCTTGGGCGGCATTTTGTGTGTTTGCCGACGACATCATGTCGCAGAAGGAGGCGGCGGAGCGGGAGCGGGAGGACGACGTCAACTCGCTTCCGCAACGCCGAAGGAGACCAGGTCGGCGGCGACGTGCCTTCGCAGGCCGAATACTGCCGCAATGACGGCGACCAAGGTGAGGTTGGCGGTGGAGCCAGCCTTCTGATCCGCCGCGGGGCGTTGCCCCCTGACGCCCAGCCTCCAGTGGTGGACTCGGGGGAGTCCGCCACAGAAACCACGGGACGGAGGCAGAGGAGGAAGACGCGCCCTACCATCATGGCGCGTCTTCGAGGTGGGTCGCCTAATGGTGACAGCCGCTGGCAGGGTCGCAGAAGTAAGCCACAAGCGTTCCTGTGGTCCTGCCGCTATGCGGCGAGGCGGAAATTCCGGGGAGTTTTTAGTGGGTAGGCCGGGGCCTTCTGCTCCGGGCGGAACGCGTAACTGCATTTTCTCCCCGAAAAAAATAAAATAAAAGGTTTTTATCCAGTAGATAGGTAAAGACAAATTTAAGTCAATAATGTGGCGCAATAAACGTGGCTAATTTGTAAGCACAATCAAGAAATTTGACGAATAGTCTAATGTGTTGGTGACAAGCTCCGTCACTTCAAAGAATAAGATACTTTCTCACCGCTATTTAGTTGTGGAACACATAGTTATTTTGCAATAAAAACAGATTGTGTACCTATAGGTTCTATATACGTGTGCATAAATCTTTTGAAAATAATTCCATCTATTCGTTTAGCGAACAAGTTAGCATTGGAAATTTTTTCACTTTACAAACTTCAGAAACTTAATTTTCATCACTTTAGTTCCGAATGAAAAACGACCAATTAATTATATTTCCCAAACTTCAATTCTCAATTGTAAAAGCGGAAACTCCGCGAAAGTACAAAAGATTCTTCACAAATGATCTCGACCTCGAGCATTTCATAACTCATTTTGAACGTTACTCGGAATTTTCTAATTCAGCCAGTACAAGGGATTCCGCATAAAAATGTAAGTGTGGAGCCAACCCTTATGGTTGCTAAGCTCTTTACAGCGCTCATATAATTCCGCATACATCGGGACTTTTACGGTCTTTCGCGGTCTAATTTAAAAAAGTGGCAAAATTGTATGCAAATTTCCGACTTTGAACTCGGGGTTGTATCACTTAATTACAAGCTATACGAGTACTTCATTTATTTCAAAATTTGAAACTTAACGGTAAAATTTGCACATGTTTTTAAATGAAACAACGAAATTATTTAATATTGTGTTAACTTCTATAATAAAAACATAATAAATACCGCTACCAGCCTGCCTGAAGACTAGTCTTCGACCAGTGTGTGTTGCCAGTGATGACTTATGACGCTGAGACGTGGTCTTGGACTATAGGCTTTTTAGAGTGGCCTTTTAGAGTCACGCAACAAGCTATGGAGAGAGCTATGTTTGGGTTTCTTCGCGCGATAGAATCCGGAATACGGAAATTCGTCAAAGAACTAAAGTCTGCATAGCTGGAAAAATATGCAAGTTGAAGTGGCAATGGGCGGGTATTATCGCTCAAAAAACAGATAACCGTTGGGGGAGAAAAATCCTCGAGTGGTGACCACGGGAAGACGAAGCGTTGGCAGGCCTCCCACCAGGTGGACTGACGAAATCGTGAGAGTTGCGGGAAACCGGTGGATGCAATAGCGAGTTGTCGTTCATTGTGGCGTTCTAAGGGGGAGGCCCTTTGTTCAGCAGTGGACGTCTTCCGGCTGATGATGATGATGATGAAATACTGCTAATAAATAAATGTACATGTAAGTTATGTAGGTATATTTAGTCCATTTGTGTTCGATATACTGAGATACGTGTGTTACAATTTGACTGTTAATTCAAACCATAAATTAAATGGAGTATAGCTAGTTAGAAAAAAAACGTGGTGGGCCGAGTGGTTTGACCGTTGGCCTCTCAAGCAGAGGATCGTACCTCTGAGGTTTTCGGAATTCATGTGCGAAATTACATTTGAAATTTACCACGAGCTTTACGGTGAAGGAAAACATCGTAAGGAAACCTGTTCAACCTGCGAAGCAACTCAATGGTGAGTATGAAGTTCCCAATCCGCACTGGGCCTGATTGGGAACTACGGCCCAAACCCCCTTATTCAGAGAGTAGGCCTTTGCCCAGCAGTGGGATGTATATAGGCTGGGATGATAATGATGATAGCTAGTTAGAATTTAGTGATTACCGCGCTTACCTGACATAAAATACCTATTGTAAGTTCGTTAATTTAGCGAGCTATTGGTAAATGTAATAAAGGGGCGGTTGTTGTGGTAAATGAGGTCTAGAAACTCTGTAGAATGAAATTAATCAGGATTTATCATCGATCTTTCACTTTCCAAAACTGACCTAGGTTTATTATCTTACACACGTGGAATCACAATCGTATGTATTTCTCTCTCTCACACGCACGGCGCCAGACGAGGGTGGATAGAGATGGCGATAGCAATCGAGAACCTCTGGCCGTTTCTGGACCTTCGTGTCTTGCCGTCCTGCTGGCGCTTATATTATCTAAAACGAGAGTGAGAGGAACGGTACGACACGAACTTCGATTTTCGAATTTCGTAGTAGCTCCTCTGTTTCTTAGTTATGTAGGTACATTTTTGTTGTAATGGTTGGTAATTTAAAAGTTTGTTTCGCTTGAAGCGGAGCGGGGCAAAGCTGTACAGAATCAATCGGTTAACAAATTCAAGATAAAATAACGGAGGTACAAGAGGAGCAGCGGTCATACACTCCGTGGGGAGCTTAAAGGTTTTGTTCTATGGCCTCTCAAAAAAAGGCTCGTGGGTTCGAGCTCGGCTTCGCACCCGCACCTCTAAGATTTTTGGTATTTATGTGCGAAATTGGGCTCTTGTTCTGAGAGGAGGCCTGTGCCCAGCAGTGGGACGTATAAGCTGGGATGATGATGATGATGTGCGAAATTATAAATATGAAAAATTAGCATGAGCTTTACGGTGAAGGAAAACGTAACTAAACCTGTACACATCTGCGGAGAAATTCAAAGGTGTGTGAAGTTCCTAATGGGTCTGTGTGGGGACTGTCATCCAAGCCTCTCATATTAAAAACGCTCGCTCAAAAATGCCACGAATGCCTAAAATATGATGATGGCGTTGTTTCTTTGTTTTTTAAAATCATTTATAAAATATGACTTGAAATTTTCTCACCACACAATATTTGTTTATTTTCAGTCAAACGTAATTTTTTTCCTCGTCATTAAGTATTTTTATTTCTTAAACGAACCGGCAAAGATATTCCCAAGAACTTAAAAAGACAAAGCAAAACCAAATATGGTAATTTGCAATCAGAGACGAATTAGTCAGTATTCCTGAATTTTAATCCACGCTCCGGAGCGTTGTGCGGTCGCCATTTTGTTGCTCCGCCATTTTGTGCGGAAGCATGTAATGGCCGCTCTGTCGGTCATAGTGTACAGAATACGGTTACACAACGTAGATACCGATGTGATGTCTTGTATGAACATTTCCACTATGATGACATAGATTTCAGAACTAAATGGATAGTTTAGGATGCAGAATACGGGAATTCGTCGAAGAAATAAAGTCACCGACAAAAAAAAATGCAAGTTGAAGTGGCAATGAGCGGATTACATCGCTCGAAGAATAGGATAACCGTTGTGGAAGATCGTAAACGACATCGTGAGTTCCGAGTAACCGGTGAATGCAAGTTTCAAGTCCTTTGTTCAGCATTGAACGTCTTCCGTCTGATGATGAAGATGATGAATGAATAGCTGTTATTTGCCTCTTATGATGCAACGATGTTGTACATATGTACCTTTTATTGCATTTATGGCTGTTGTTATAGTTAACATACTAGTAAATAGATAGAAAGAAAGAAAAAAAATACATTTATTTAACGCCATAAAAACAAACAAAGGAACAAACATAATACAAATAAAGACATACATGACGCTAAATAGGTCCCCACTCAGCATAATGCCACGGCAAGCCGTGGCGCTGATTTTCAGTGAGCACATTATCTAAAAACTAACTAAATAGATAGAATAACATAAGATTCGTATTCATTTAGTCTCGCAATACACTGATTACGTTTTCATCTCCTACAGTGTCCCATTCTTACAAAACATTTAACATTTACTTAGTGGTAGAGTACCTAGTGCAGTATGTCCCTCTATGATAATTATATAGATATCAGCATGATAATTATGTTTTGTTTTTACAACTTAGCTTAATAACCATAATGTAAATGTTAGTTACACAATTTCAATTTAAATCTGGCCAGCGATCGACCTCTATTTTTCATAATGAAACTCAAAATACAGCAACTGATTCCGCAATCCCAGGAGAACTAGCTGTAATCTTTTCTTACTGTACTTAAACTGTGTATCGCCCGACCTTTGTATTAGTTGCGGCTTTATGCGACTATGTTAATGGACTGAGACCTCGTAAAAGGGATGCGAATAGTCTAAGAGCTCGCATCATCCCCGTAATCCTTCCTGGAATGGAATTACACGGCGTAAATTATGTTTTGAGAAGTTGGCACTAGACTTGGTTTCATGACAATGTTTAATGACATAATCAAAGTAGTCGCTATGGGGTAAACTAGCTCTCGCAACTTTGACCTCGAGTAATAAGTCTATCTCATGTGAATTTTACTAAAGCAAAGTAATATAATCTATCTTTGTCTGATACGTCATTAATAGTATTTCGCTCCCCTTCTGTCTCATGACGTAATTTATCTTGTCTCGTTAGCTTTGCTTTAATATTTAGATTTCATGATCTCATCCATTGGTACACTAATATTATATGAAAATAAAAGTCAACCTGCCTCTCTGATACCTCTTTGCGCTTAAATTGCCGAACCTTGAGACCCTAGGAAGGGCTTAGGATAGTTTTAATTCCGCTTAGTCGCATTCGCAATTTTTTAACCAACAGAGTCGCAGGCATCATCATCATCATCATCATGTGAGCCGAAAGACGTCCACTGCTGGACATAGGCCTCCCCCAAGGCTTTCCCTCCACTCAGACCAGTCTTGTGCTTTCTGCATCCACCGCGATCCCGTAATCTTAACTCGGTCCTATTATAGGCCTATTCAAATATATCTTACTAATCAGACACAATACACACACGCACAAATGTTATACGCTGAAATAAACGCAGAAACACAAACGTACAAATATCATCTAAATAAAGTGAAAGTAAGTTGGTATTGTGATTTCTGTCATATCTTTAAAGTATTTTGAAAAATGGAAAAGTTCCAACCTATGACTAAACCAAATCACAACAACCACTTCCTGATTAACGATCTGATGATTAAAAATATCTAAAACCAGAGAGGCGTCACACAAAACAAATCTGACAATAGCCCTCCCCTAAGACCTCTCGCAACAGAACAAAAGTATTTTTGTACTTATATTAAGAATTCCGCAACACTTAACCGTTAAGACGACAAAAACCGAAGTTTCAAAGCAAAGTTGTTTAGGTATTTTTAACAAAATTTTCAAAGTTCCCGAGTGTCTATTGTTAAAAGTTTCCGCGGAATAACTAGAGTAACGAAGGTTTGGGATAGCTTACAAATTTGACAATAAAGTTCTTTTTAGGGGTCCTCTGGGAGCGTATCAAAGCGCTTGTTTACGCCCGTTTCATTTCAGCCGAAAATATTCGCACGACAATTGGACAAAACGTTGAAAGAATTTCTGAAGCGTGCGTTGAACTTTGCGGCCGTATTGAAGCAGAAAAATATAAAATTGATATGAAAATAGAAGCTTTGAATATTCGTTGTAATAGCAATGACGTATAATTGATTGAAAGGTTAGAATAGAAATCTGTTAGATATTTTTTAAGAGCCGACGCAAAAGAGGGGTGTTAAGTTTGACCACAATGTCTGTATGTCTGTGTGGCATCATATCTCTCCAACGGGTAGACTGATATTGCTGCGATTTTTTTTTTCATGAAAACTAGTTTTTTGTGGAGATTCTTAGCTTCATCAAATTCGAATAAATTTATTTTTTGCGATATTGAACTTTTAAATGACAATGTCGGAGGTTTTTAACTTTTTTTAAGTTAGTTAGGTTAGGTTAAGTTATTTTTTTAAAGTCTGCTGCCTGTTGTACGGAACTCGAAACAAATGATACTTGTTTATCCCTCAACGCAAAAAGAGGGGTGTTATAAGTTTGACCGCTATGTGCCTGTCTGTCTCTGTGTCTGCCTGTGACACCGTAGCTCTTAAACGGGTGGACCAATTTGAATGCGGTTCTTTTTATTATTTTTCTTTCTCATTTGAATCTTCAGGAGAACGGAGAAAAATGACGAATCCCAAGCGACATTAGCATTCTAATGCACTTGGAATACCAATCGTTTTCACCGCTTCTTTCTATCATACGGTATAAGATGAGGATAGAAAGAGATGATGAATGCGAAAATGAACGTCAGCGCGTTAGACAATACGGGCTCTGGTTGTATTGTACAGTCAATGAAACTGAATCAGGTACCAGGGTGGAACCTTTGTGCTACTAATGTCAAGTTTTTACATCCCATACACATAGAAATCATAGCGGAGTGGAGACCGAGAAGAATTGTGACAGAGGAGAGTAGTGAAAGCGTCGATATTTTGGGACTTATTAACTGATAGAAATAGCGCGCGTTTTATAGTTCAAGTCTCGAGCTAGAAAACGCGCCTTGTTGCGAGCTTGCTGCAGTTAATAGGTCAGGAGGAGAGTAGTGACAGCGTCGATATTTTGGGACTTATTAACTGATAGAAATAGCGCGCGTTTTATAGTTCAAGTCTCGAGCTAGAAAACGCGCCTTGTTGCGAGCTTGCTGCAGTTAATAGGTCAGGAGGAGAGTAGTGACAGAGTCGATATTTTTGGACTTATTAACTGATAGAAATAGCGCGCGTTTTATAGTTCAAGTCTCGAGCTAGAAAACGCGCCTTGTTGCGAGCTTGCTGCAGTTAATAGGTCAGGAGGAGAGTAGTGACTTATTAACTGATAGAAATAGCGCGCGTTTTATAGTTCAAGTCTCGAACTAGAAAACGCGCCTTGTTGCGAGCTTGCTGCAGTTAATAGGCTGCAAAAATTGAGGTTGTCATTACTCTCCTCTGTCATAACTCGTCTCGGTCTCCCCTACGTGATTCAGTTTCCTTGACCGTACATGCGAAATAATTCTACCGCCAAGCATCAATTTTTTGTTCTGTAGTGTGATGAGTAAGACAAGCAATAAAACTAATAGGGTAATGAGCCCTCTAGGTAGCGAAAGTCTATAGATGAATGAGCTCTTCACTACCAAAACATTTCCTACGTTTGTTTTTCTTGCATCCATAGTTTTGTCGAATAAACTTATTAAACCGCTATCAAGATTTGAGAAGTATACCCGTGCTGGAGTTGAGTTTATGAACATCGTAAAATAATTAAAGAGGCTTCAAATTCATGATTATCTCTGGCATAGTTTAAAATTTTTAGGGTACCCAAAGGGAATCTTTTAATAACGCCGTTTGTTCGGTCGTTTATTTGTAACTGCTACAACTGGAACAAATACGCCTCGGCTATATACGTCTTCTATGTATACATAGTAAAACAAAGTCTCTTCTCGCCGTCTGTCCGTACCAACGCTCGTAGATCTTGTAAACAAACCTTTAATGTTGCTCATCAGTTGGATATTTTTTTACAAATTTACCTTTTGATTTCACCTTTTTTTTCAATATTGTACCGCCCAAAGATTTGCACCTTAATTTACCTTGAGCAGATTTACCTTCAGACACCTGGAATTAAATTTAATGGTGTGCGTAAAAATAATTTCTCATTACTCCATACTTGAGGATAATATATAAGTAAGTAGGCATAGTGCTAACAGCTGGCCGAGGACCGTGTGGAGTGGCGATTACTGCACCGACAAGAGTTACCTCTTAAATAGAAGAAGTGTGAATATCATAATCTGCACTGCACACGCTTGGAAACTACGATCCAAGCCCTCACATTCTGAGATTCAATCTGTCAGCAGCCCCGAGTCATGCAGAGGGAAGTACAGTCAAAGAAACTGAATCAAGTACCAGGGAACCTTTGTGCTACTAATGTCATGTTGACATTCAATACATTTTCCAAAGAAATCAAAGCGAAATTGATGGTAATTGATCCAGCTTTCTTGGCAATATATGTACCTAGGCCAAGACGATGATGATGATGAACCATTAAAAAGTCGTTTCTAGGAAATTGCATACGTTTTTATAATAAAATTCCAAATAATAATATAAATTAAACATATACAAAATTCAGATCTATTATCAAGAAGACATAATTATCTAAGGCGTATTATAAAGTTAATGATTATATCATGGACAGCGATATTTAGAAATAATTCCGATCCGCATTAGCGATCCCTTCAAATAGCGAACCTACTGTGTTAAAAATAAAGTTGTGTTAAATACTTGTGATGTATGTATAGATATCATTTCATAATATTGTAAATCTGTTTAAAAAAATAAACCTCGTTGAGTTTCTTGCCGGATTCTTCTCAACAGAGGTTTTTCCGAACCGGTGGTAGATTTTTTTTGACATTCATAAGTGCTTGTTTTAGCCTAAATGGAATAAAGATATTTTGACTTTGACTTTGACATCTAAAGTTGATTCGGGTCACTTGTAATTGTAAAATTATATATCTTCATCCAATAATAAACGGTTTGTAAACGGGATGCAAGGCAGTTCAAACGGTTTGAATAATCACAAGTAAAATCGATAGTAACGACCACCTTGACAATACCAAATAGTCCATGAATCATAGTTTGATAGCCTGATAGTAAACACAATAGGCATCAAATAGCCAGGTGCAGTGCCTGTACTTTATCAATAGAATTCGACGGTTGTCGTGTTCTGGATTTACTCAATTAAATATTTACCCCCTTATTCATAAACGACAATCAAACCTGTTTTAGTTAAAATGCCGTTAAAATTCGTTTGTCCTTATCTGTCACTTCGACATTTGTATTTGTTAGAAAGGGACAAAGCATTTGTTAGTTAACATAGGCTTGTTAAGTTTTATGAATAAGGGGGTTAATTACACATCATAAACCATCTTTTATGTGTTCAAAAACGGAAGTTATGGCCAGTACAAAGTGAAACTGTTTTGTTAGTGAATATATCCAATTCGACATCTCTTAAAAACAAAGCAATTTGATTGGATCTGAATTCTTATGTCTGTCTAGTCTAGATGACGTTTTATCTGAAATTAAACAATTTTGACAAATCTTGCCCGTTACATCATATTATTTGTTATTATTTGGTGGGGCCGAAAAGTTCTCGAGTGGAGACCGTGGATCGGCACGCGCAGCGTAGGACGTCTACCAACGAGATGGACGGATGACCTGGTTAAATCGGCGGGTTCACGGTGGATGCAGGCCGCTGCCAACCGAAGCGACTGATGATGATGACATCATATTATCGAACGTAATGATATGAGTGTAGGGACTCACTTTGTAGCCTTACGCAGAGTCAGCCCATATCCCAGTACGTTTGCTGGGCCGCGGGGCCCGCTTTGTAATCAGTCACTCACGGAGGTTACTGGAGGACGTACACGCCCCAGACCTAAGTTAGTGATACTCATGTGAAACTTATTGTGAAAAATATAATTATATAAATTAATTAGTGAGCAACATCTTTGATTTCACCTCCACGCTACCTACTATTTACTCCCTAAATGAGTTATATTAAGTTGATTAGGTTAGATAATGATTTCTGTGGAAAGTAGACGGTAAATAAGTTTTATTAGCTCTTAATATTTCAGTGCATCTTCAGGCCTCAGGATACCTATCACGGACGGGCTGAATAGATATAATCGTGGTCTTCATTCCACAGTTAATATGTCCAATGCATGATTCATAGCCTTTGACTTCCTTAGACGATGAAATTGATACATATAACTTCCTATATTACTTTATAATGTTTTGAATTTTCGCAATTCTCCACCAATTTGACTGAATTTACAGTGTGATACGCTTGTTCTAATTCTATCCTACTCATGGCTTCATAAAGCCCTGACGGGACATTATCGCGACATCGCCGGCTGCGTATCCAAACAATTTAATGTAGAAATGTATCGGCTGTCACTTGGCGACGCTTTGGCAACGTCACTGCGTCGCGAATTGAAAGCGTAGCCATGATTTACGGCTCCCTACGTGAGGTTTGGATGCTCTGGCAGCCTGGCAACGTTGCCACAATTTTTTTTTATACGATTGGAAGGCAAACGAGCAAGTGGGTCTCCTGATGGTAAGAGATCACCACCGCCCATAAACATCAGCAACACCAGGGGTATTGCAGGGGTATTTACACGCACAAGTTGTACCTCACTCACTTAGTCGCCAATCGGTCGCCGTTTTGGATGACAATCTCCTTCCTATTCTGTCAATTCCTAACGGCGTCGTCGAACTGACTCAAGAGTAGCCGTGGCTATGTTTGGTGACTTCGTTGCGCATCATCTTTATCGTTATTTGTCTGATTGACAAAAGAAAAAATACGTGACCAATCATCATCATCATCTCAGCCGTAGGACGTCCACTGCTGAACATAGGCCTCCCTGTTGCTGCTGAGGCCCGAGGCTGGTAATAGACTACCATAGTCCTCCAGTTGCTTCGGTTGGCAGCGGCTTTCCACCGTGGATTCGCGGCTTTAACGGCAGGGCAGGGGTGCTAGGAATCCCCGGCAGACACCCGGCTACCATAACAGTTACGTGACCATATTTTCGGTGTGTTCCCGTGCCCACTAGTTCTATTGAAAGTACTAGAATCATCATCATCATGTCAGCAGAAAGACGTCCACTGTTGGACATAGGCCTCCCCAAGGCTCTCCACTCAGACCGGTCTTGTACTTTCCGCATCCACCGCGATCCCGCGATCTTAATCAAGTCGTCGCTCCATCTTGTTGGAGGCCTACCGACAGCTCGTCTCCCGGTCCGCGGACGCCATTCGAGAACCTTCTGACCCCATCGGCCATCAGTCCTGCTAGCAACTAGAATAGAGTTCTAAAATAGTACTGTCAACAGAACTAGTGGGAACACGCCATATTTTCGGTGTGTTCCCACTAATTCTATTGACAGTACTAGAATAGAGTTCTAAAATAGTACTGTAATAGAACTAGTGGAAACATACCATATTTTCTGATAAATCTGACAAACTAAAAATAAATGAACCTAATAGTAAATTGTCCCTTGATGTTTATTCATTTATCCGCTGATACATTTTGGATTAACTTTGAGCCATCTTGTATAATTATAAAGATATTTTTTGCTAAGCACCCCGTTTTGATTGGACAACCACCAGAAGTTCGTGGCATTGTAGCCATAATTCGAACAGTGTTTCGCCGAGGCCTTAACTTATTGCAAATGACGAGGGATGGCAACTCTAACGCCGGACTAATACTTTGTGAATGACGTGATTTATTACGTAATCAAGTTAGAGGATGGAGTGTCCCGAGGCTTTCGCGGTAATATGAAGGGTTCTTCTAATTGCTACCCGGTCTGCGGTAAGCGATAAAATATTTCTTCGTTCAGGCGAGTGAGGTTCACGCGTCGAGGTTTCCGTATAAAAGCTAGAAAAAAAAATGTTCTTTATAGTACTACCAGTGACAAGTGAATAAGAAAGGAGAGACTTTTGCCCTGCAGTAGGACACATAATAAGCTGGTTTAAAAAAATGGTACTACTAGCTTTTGCCCGCGGCTTCGCCCGCGTGGAATTCGGTTATCACGCGCCTAACACCCTTGGGATTTGTGCATTTTTCCAGGATAAAAAGTAGCCTGTATGTCACTGTCTGGCCCATAGACTAACTCTGTGCCAAAAATCACGTCGATCTGTCGCTCCGTGTCGACGTGAAAGAGGGACAAACACATACAAACAGACAAACACACACACTTGCTTTTATAATGTATGGATTTCAAATGTAATTACGTACATAAACGAGAAAAAACCTCAAAGGTCATCGGCCTCGAACCCAAGATCCTCTGCTTGAGACGCTTTAGGTCAAAAGACATAATTATAAAAAATATATACTAGAAAGCATTGGTATTTTGTTAGGCAGTCTTGATTCGGACAGACTTTATTACAAGGTCCTGTTATTGGTCTAACTAAGGTTAAAACAATTATAAAAGCGTCCCAAAAAGCAACAATTAAACTTTGTTTCACGACTCGCTAACGCTTGTTATCTTTAAGTAAGCAGGTAAAGTAAAGTTACTTTCTAAGAATATGTTCCTGCTGTAAGTAAAAACATTTGGAGAAGCGATGTTGAAATTTAAAAGGAATTTCTCCAAGGCGATGTTCTCTCGACTACACCAATTTTTCTTTTGAAGTCTTTCAACTAGCCTTTTTTATTTCATTAAGACTTGAAAAATATCTTGCCAGCTTGTGAAACACGAAGATATTAACTTATGTAAAAAAAAAAAACAATACTAAAAATTTTGTAGGAATATTACGTTAAGTTATCTAGCCAAAGCGAAATTATCTATAGCGTCTAAGTTATAAGTTAATGTGTCTACTCCAATATTTATTCGTGATAGACTTTTGTATTCTTTAAAACAAACAAATGTTTATTAACGGTTTTTAAAGAAAATAAAAGTCTATCACGCATAATTATTGGAGTAGACACATTAACTTATACTCGTATATTAAGAACAGTTCTATCCGACCACATTTTTAATTTTCATTCAATTGTTATGGAATAATCGAGAAAAACTAACAAAAATGCAACGTTGCCAGCTCAGCAGATATAAACCCTCTTAATCAGAAAACTCAAAATATAAAATGTAAGTAAAGTTGCAATGCAAGATGTGGCAATGGGCAGACCATATAGCATGGCGAATGGATGGCCGTTGGGGCTAAAAGTTCTCGAATGGAGACCGTGGATCGGCAAGCGCAGCGTAGGACGTCCACGAACGAGATGGATGACCCGGTTAGACTCGCGTTCACAGTGGATGCACACCGCTTCCAACTGAAGTGATTGGAGGTCAATGGGGAGGCCTATGTCAGACAGTGGATATCTTGCTGCTGATATGATGATGATGATGAAGTATAAGATGTAACATATATTATTAAAGCTTATGCATTCGTTTCATATTCGATGTCCGAAAATACAAAATAACATCCTTTTTAAACCAAAGTTTCTTCCTACCCTTCAGAAAGATTCAGTTATTTGGCTCCTGCATCCGGAAACTGATTGCGTGCAAGAAATTATCTTTCTGCGCTTTTCCAGTCACACTTATGATGTCCAACAAACATTTCCACCTCAAGTGCCTAGTGCTTAGTGTCTTTATATCTTTATTAGCCGTACTGGCCTACGCTGTCTGTTTTTAACAGACAGTCACATCGCTTTTTTTTATAATTAACACTATCGGTTTCCTAACTTATTTTTGACATTCATAAATAAGTGCTTGTTATAGCCTAAATTGAATAAAGATGTTTTGACTTTGTCTTATGTAATCAGTTTTATGTACTAGTTGCTTAGAAATATTAGGGCACTGACAACCCAAAAACCAACACGTAGCAAATTCAATCAAAATCTAAAGCTGTTTCTGAATCCCTAAAGTAAAAAAAAATCTACAAATATTGAACTTTTAATGTAGGTACATACCTACTAGATACATGCGTTGCATGTGCAGGTAAGACGCGTAGAGATGATTATTACCAAATCGTTATTATTTACATAATATGCCAGAATAGATTATACCTTCTAACACAAAAAACAAGTCTAGACAATGTACTAGACATGTTTTCCGAAAAGATCATCCTTTATCACCAATCAAACCCCCGCTATAAACGTAGGCTAACATTCTGATAAACAATAAAAAGAATGTAAAAATCTACATAAAATTTACGGCCGCCAGGCTTGCCATGATGGCTGATCGTGGGTTTTGTTATAGACTTGTTTGGGGTCCGTATATGTATAGACAAGTCTCATAACCACTTAAGTCTAAAAAATTACACTCAAAGTGCCTACACCGCCAGTTTTGATGATAATGCTGTAATTTTTCCACCTCGCCTGATGAAAAGTTCAGAGGGCCTTTTAAGTAAAGTTTCTGACACTCACGATCACAATCAGATGACAGTTTTTCTATGCGACCACTGTCATTTGATTGTGATCTCGAGTGACAGAAACGTTACCTACTCAATAGACCCTCAGGTGTGGCCAAAGATGTATCTCATTGGTTCAGTAGCAGCTTTATGTACTCTTAGCCTTGAAGAGCTCTAGGTTGTAACTATCTGGAAATACGGACGATGAGAGCGATGATTTGTTTTTATTGTACAGAAACCAATTATAAAGAAATTTTTATTTGTCTAATTATGAGTTCCTCTATACAATTATTAAATGGAATATAATAGATGTTCAATAATCTTATGTCCTCTCCTCCATGTCTTGCCTTTGAGCATACAATTTTTTAGTTATGATTATAAATAATATAATTATTTAATAATATAGAAAATAATAAATAATGTTACATTTTACATTTAATACTTATATAATCAGTGTAACATTTTGAAATAATATCAGTCTGTATTATCTAGTAGATATTTTTAGCAGAATAATAATGCTTTGTTGGTTAAAAAAAAAATATGCTTTTTTAAACTAGGTAATACGTCCTTCTCTGTTACAGTTTTACCAGCGCATTATCTTCCAATAAGTTGTCATGATTTGCTTCCAATCTTCCACTTACGACGACCACTCTGTAAACGACTTAAAAAAACGAACATACACCACGGTTTGCTTTAGATCAAAATACCTATGCTGAACCCTAATATCTTTAATAGTTCTAACTTTGTTACTATTATGAAGTACCTTTAGAGTTTTTACGTATCTACTCCTGTTTACCACTGTAATGAGCTCAACTAGCTTGTTTTCTCCTTAGTTAGCAACCAATGCTTATCTTAGTACAACTGCTAATGTTAGTGGTAAACCCAATAATAAAACTTAGCCATGATAGGAGCATTTTGTTATTGATTCGGAGATTTGTTTGGCAAAATGCCAAGTAAGCCATCAGTTAATTGAATAAAACGAAAGCTTTATTTATTGGCAATATTGTAGCGGAAATTTTTAGTGAACATTTATCTTTCAAGTGACTGATCGCTTGGAACTTAATTTTCGTTTTTTTTATGTGTGTAAAATGACCTATAATTTTGCCACGCATAGTTTCTGGGTCAGAATGCTTTTATGCGAGTGGTAAATTATTATGCTCTAAGCTATTTTCCATAAGATCAAAGCTCGCACCATCACCAGGCATGTTGCGACTCACGCCTGCAAAACTATAATTATATTCAACTATGAATCGCTGCTAGCCCTTTTAGCATAATGCCAAGGGGGCCATTTCTAGATTTAATGTAATTTTTATCTAAATCTTGATTAATTTACTTGAAATCTCTTTTGTTGATTCAGAATACAGGTGCGGCATTTAAAAGGAGCAAAAAAAATAATAATGCAGGCTCTGTTGTCATATTAATATTATCTACGTTATCTTTCTCAAGATCTTTCTTTTTTAATTTCTAAAACAATGGAGTGGTCAGATTTCCATTTTCAATTCTGATTGAATTGCAGTATTAATGTACGCCATCCTAGAGAACATTAAAACGTAACATAAGAAAAAACTTACTTACTATCAGGGCGCAGTGACACAAAGTGGGTCTAGGCATCCAACACCAGATTACGCCACGCTTTACGATCTTGAGCCAGCTCTTGCCAGCCTTCGACCCTGAGTTCGAATCGACCCGCTAAAACTAAATAATTAAATGTAAATTAATCTAATTTCAGAAGAACTTTTGAATGTATCTATTGTAAGAAACATCTCTCCACCTCACACTTCTTTCCATACTAAGGATAGAATTTCTCGGTAAAGCGACACGTGAATTGTCTTATCTTATCTTACATTTACCTTATGAGGTGCGTAATATAAAATAGGCTTGAGCATTTTTTGAGCTCACGCCAGAGGCCCCATTTACAATGCAAATGTGAAATAACAATTCAAATTGAAAAACAATGTCTTACAACAATCCGACACGTTCCGCGCTGTTTATGTTATAATATGTTTGTACACACAAGGGTAAGCCTTTGGGGCATTTCCTTTGTTCCCGAGTCTTATTAATGAAGTAAAATAGAATTCATTTATATGTGTACGTCGTGCACGTCAGTGACCGCAAGCGCGGATGGAATAACTTAAAATTTTATGATGGTGCTTGTTTGTAGAGTGTTATGATGTTTGATATATTATTTATTACAAGCTGAAACAAACAAAGGTTAAACTGTAATTCAATATGCCGAAATAATATTATTTATTCCGGTAAAATTCATTAAATATTCACTCTGATTATCATTATCATCTTATCAACCGCAGGACGTTCACTGTTGGACGAAGGCCTCTTTCTCTGATACAATACAACCAAACAACTGACAAACGGAAAAAAAATACCAAGTACAAGTTGAACTAACGAGGACCAGGGCTTGGTACAAATTTGCAGATATGTATTTAATATCCAGTCCAGTGTAAGCAGAGCCCGTTTACTAAGCAAAATGTACGCAGTGCAAGCTTATCTTAGATGTTAGATGGATGCTGACAAAGACAGAAAACTAAAGAAACAAAACTGAACCGAGCTTAACGGATATAAAGATTTTCGAAACTTGTATGTTTTCGATCACGTCAAATTGTGGGTTTGGAAACTTGGAGAACACTTCAATATAATAATATGAACATTTACATGCACCTGCGGTAGTTGTTGAGTTAAACTGTGAAGAATAATCTTGATCTATATCCTGTTAGAAATATAATTGTTACTAACATTATTTGACAAGCGAGATTAATATTTGATACAATTTAAGATTTTCATTAGTTTATATTTAAAAAAAGTTCAATGTGTACCAACGGACGTTTCAAATTAAAAGAGACTAATTAAAATAATGCATTAATTTTGTTAATTAGCGTTAATTGACCTTACCTATATGATAATATCTCTCCTTATTATAATCCAATAAAAAATGTAGAGAAAACAAAATAAAAATTAGAAAATCTTTTTCCGACCGCTAATCGGCACCTTTCTAATGACGAAAGAATAAATTCTGTGACCCGAATTCCACCAAACACTTTTTCAATCTCCCACCAAAACATCCATTATTCAATACCCAACCAGAATAAAGCCGGAAAGCGATTCTGACAAATTAGTTTCACCGAAAAATACTCTAATGAATTAACGTTTTAGGCAAAGTACGTCTTTCAGTTCTCGTTCATTTGTGACACAAAAGATTCTGGTGGATTCTGGGGGTACGTAATTTGGACTGAAGTGTTACATGGTGGAAGTGACAGGTTTAAAGCTTAGTATGAAAGATTTTTCGGTGAAGGAAAGGGTTAACAGTTGAGGTGAGGATTTTCCTTGTTAAGCTTCCCTTGATTACTTTTTTAATCAACTGAGAGGGGTTTACGGAATACTATATTAAAATTTGCTCTGACTGTGTGGTTAAGAGCGAGATTTCGTTGTGGTTTTATTGTGGTCTGTAAAATATAGAACAGAAGCAAAAATTTGGTTCTACTGCGTCTTCTTTTAACCTATATAATATTTTTGAATGTACCCTTCTATCTATTGGTTTTACTTTACTTCAGAAAAGAAGGAGATTCTCAATTTGATCGTATTTTTCATGTTTGTTACTCCTGAGTAAAGAATTATAATATTTAGGATTCGGCCACCTAAATATTATAATTCTTTCAATAATCTTATTTCTTATATAAAAATGTGTTTATATTTACTGTTTGATTCACTTCATGGTTTCAGTTTTACGAAGTCAGTATTTCATATTAAAATTATTTTTACAAATTCTCACAATACATTACAATACAATACATATTCTTTATTGCACACCCTCACACGTTTATCATTGGTAATGTTCTTCGTGGGTTTTCGACTTTTGGTTTCTATTCCGTATAGAAACTTAACTAAGGCAGCGGTCCCTACAACCCTTTACAATATAAATAAGTTACATTATATTATTTTAATCTTACATAATTATTTCCAATTATCTTTGTTTTAGATTTAATAGTAGGGAAAAATTTTAACATTTCTGTTTTAAAAAAATGGCTCTGCCAAGTTTCTTGTGGCACATTCTTCTTGGCATTGATAGTTTTTCCGAAGGCGTTGGTAGTATAAAAACTGGACAAGTGCGAGTCAGACTCGCACACCAAGGGTCCCGTACAAATTTTTAGGTATTTATGAATATCAAGTTCAAATTTCACAGTTATAGGCAGACCCCGGATTTATGTGGCAATGAAAGAAAGAAAGAAAGAAAGAAAGAAAGAAAATAATTTATTTATAACAGCAATGACACATAATAAGTAACAATAATAATAGAAATGTTGCCGCTGTTAACGCCGTATAAACTGCAAGCAAAGCGCTCGGGCATGCGATAAACACCGAGCGCCTCACTCGGCTTTACGACGTCGCACCTATCACACATATCTACCTTTTATGTAGTTTTTTTTTCATATTATATACTGTAAAGTTTGAGTCAAGTTTTAATCATCTCCTGATCTTCAACACGCACCCTTGCATCGAGATTGACGCCTCAACATTTGGCCTTACGATACCGGATTTATACCCAGCGACCACCGAAGGAGGTCAATTAGCGATCAAGCAGTGTGCAAACAGCGAGATCAAAGGACAGCGCAGGCGATACGTGGCGGATTTGCAAGTATTGTACTCAGATCAGGCCCAACTGTGCAACAACAATTAAAATTTCATAAACCACGCAGACTACAAGCAGCGGATTTGCAAGTGTTCATACTCAGATCAGGCCTAGTTTAACTGCGTGGCACAAACGGTCGTCAAGAAGTTAATTAACGAAGGGTGATTCGTAAGCAGAAAGTGCCTATTTGCAGGAGTGAAGTACCCCAAAGGGCCCACCTACGGAAACAAACCACAGTTTTTAACTTTATCAAGAAATTTACAACAAGAAGAATTAATTAGTTCATCATCAGCAGTCGTCGTCTGCAATCATTATTACAATACCTACGTGAGCACCGAGGAAGGCATAACTAATTGTGAGTTCGTTCCGATTTTTCACTTTGTGTCCATTCCCAGTTGCATTTAACGTTTAACATAATTGATTTCCTAGTCATTCTCATCATTAAAGTCATTCGTCAATAGATACGAGTACCTACACTGGTAAAATCATTTACCTTTGGAATGCCCAACTTCAATCGTTTAGGTACAACCTTTAATTAGGTACCTAACGAAATTTATTAAGAGAAATATAATAATTAAATTCACTATTCATTAGTTATTCTTTGTAACATTTTACCAAAATTTAAGGTAATTTCACGTAACTAGTCGTAACAAATTTCTAGTGCTTAATTCTATAAGTACAATTTCTAATTGCCTATCAATCAATTTCCATTTGATTCGTGTTTAGGTTTCATCTGCAAGTGGCTAATATTTTATTTAATTTCTGTGCTTAAAGACGATTTACGGTGCTTTCCAGCAACGCAGCACAGTGTCGTACTGTGTCAGGCTTCTTGCGTGGCTGTAAGCGAGCGCTTCTCAGAGTCGTGCACGGTGTCTGCGCATGCACAGCGGCCAGCGCGCATTCCTCCGCCTTGAGAACAAAAGGCGACCCGGCGCATGTTTACTTGTTTCCTCGCATTTTGCCTACTTTTTGCATTTATAATATTATATTATTTGATTTAACTATCGCTTCACTTGCATATCTATTCGCGAAGTACCTATTACTTGCATTTTCATTCTTGGCACTAAGTATATAATGGATCTCAAAGGCTTAATTAGAGTGCGAGCTTCGTATAAATCCAAGCTTACGCAATTCAAATCATATTTAGAAGTCGTTCTAAGTTGCGAATCACTTAGTAACCTACAACTCAAAGAAATTAATATTCGTTTGTCTAAATTCGAGGAACTTTATGCATATTTCGACAGCACGCAGTCTGACATAGAACGTCTGTCTGAAATTCCAGACGACCAGTTTAAAGAACGTAAGGAATTTGAAGATCAGTACTACGCGGCCGTCGCCGGCGCTCGAGAGGTGTTGGACAGGCACAGCGGCGCTGCGGGCGGCGCCGACAGCCTCCAGTCGGCGGAGTCAGGTTCGAGGGCTGTCCTTACAGGTGGGCCAAGCTTAAAGTTACCCACTATCCAACTGCCAAGTTTTTCTGGTCGCTATCAAGATTGGCTCGAGTTCCATGATACCTATGCGTCATTAATTCATTCGAATAATTCAATACCCACGATTCATAAATTTCATTATTTGCGCGCAGCCTTAACCGATAGTGCTGCTTTAATTATCCGCTCCTTAGACTTTTCAGCGGATAACTATGAGGTTGCATGGTCGCTGTTATGCGATCGTTATAATAATAATAGATTACTGATAAACAATCATATCCAAGCCATTTTTAATATTGAACCCGTGATCAAAGAGTCTGCGCGAGCTCTCAGAAATATTATAGACATTGTTAATAAAAACCTCAGAGCTCTCGCTACGCTGAAGTTGCCTACCGATCATTGGGACGTGCTTGTGATCTACATGATTTCTAATAAGTTGGATCCTTTGACTAGACGTGAATGGGAGGAACACCGAAACACCATTAAAGATATTCCTACACTGAACGAGTTTCAAGGATTCCTGAAAAATCGTGCTGATTTATTGGAAACCATGGCAGAGTCACAGGCGCAGCAAAGGCGTCGTCATAGCGATGTTAGTCATGTTCGACCTAAAACCTTTGTCGCAAATCAGCTAACCCCGCCTTCGTTTTCACGTTCATGCGCTCTGTGTAATAATAAACATGCCGTTTATCAGTGTCCTATATTTAAATCTTTAACTGTAGAAACACGTCTGCAAAAGGCAAACAGTTTAAATTTATGTCTCAATTGTTTACGACCTAGGCATCCAGACAAAAAGTGTCGGCTAGGTCCGTGCTTACAGTGCTCAAAGTGGCACAATTCACTATTACATACGGACGACCAATCGTCTCATGCCAGCGCTGACAGCTCTGGCGCTCCAGGCACAAGCACCGTACTGACTGCCTCCGCCGCCGAGCGGGGCGAGCACACTGATGATGACCAACCAAACGACAATATCGCTCTGTCGTCTACCACCGCTGATCACAGCAGCGTGCTGTTGTCTACGGCACTCGTCGACGTCGCTGATCGCGATGGTAACAAAATCACTGTGCGCGCACTGTTGGACAACGGTAGTACTTGTTGCTTGATGACAGAGAAATTATATTCCAAGCTTAATTTACCTGCATATTCAACTTCAACTTCTGTTGAAGGATTAAATTGTCAGTCGTCACGCATCACAAAACGGTGTGATGTAGCTATATCTTCTCGTCATGACGAATACGTAGTTGACATAAATTGCTTCATTGTACCTCAGATTACGCAACTTTTACCAGTTCGAAAGGTTGACTGTACATCACTAAATATTCCTCCTAATATTTTCTTAGCTGACCCAACATTCCATTTGCCATCAGAAATAGATTTGTTGTTAGGTGCTGAAATATTTTGGAGTGTTTTAGGTACACATAGAATTTCATTAGGTAAAAATAAACCGTCTCTAAATAAGAGTAAATTTGGTTATTTAGTGTCAGGTACGGTTCTGTCATGCAAAGGTAATAATAATAATACTACAGTCCATTGCAATTTTTTACAAAATACCGCTGATAATGAGCTTCAAAATCAATTAAATCAATTTTTTGAGCTTGAAACAGTTCGAGCTCCAGATCATAACATTTTATCTAAAGATGACAATGCATGCGAACGTCATTTTACACTGAACACAACCCGTCAGTCAGACGGGCGTTTTATAGTAAAAATGCCATTGAAGGAATCTCCAGGGTATTAGGAGATTCTTATGAACAGGCTTTAAGTCGATTTTTATGTTTAGAGCGCAGGTTTAAACGCGATCCTAACTTTAAAAATAAATATTGTGACTTTATGTCGGAGTACATTAAACTAGGTCATATGACCGAAAATAAGTACTTTAATCGTGAGGAAACCTCTTACATTCTCCCTCATCACGGAGTGTTGCGAGAAATGAGTCTCACGACTAAGCTCCGTGCTGTATTCGACGGATCAGCTGTGACGACTTCCGGTTTGTCATTAAACAATATTCAACATGTAGGTCCAACAGTTCAAGACGACCTCATTAGCATATTAATTCGATTTCGTCAGCATAGATACGTAGTGAGTGCAGATATAGATAAATTTTATAGGCAGTGTTAATACATGATTCACAGCGCAATTTGCAACAAATACTGTGGCGTTTTAACCCCACAGAAGAATTAAAAACATATAAATTAAACACAGTTACCTACGGAACTGCTTCCGCCCCCTATCTCGCGACCAGGTGTCTGGTACAGTTAGGCAAAGAATGCGCTGACAGTAAAGTAGCTAGTGCTATCTTACATGATTTTTACATAGATGACCTGAATTAAGGTCATGATTCTGAAGATAGATTAATTCAAATATGTAACACACTTACAAATGTACTTCACAGCGGTCAGTTTCATTTACGTAAATGGCGTTCCAATAATTCTTACCTACTTAATCAGATTCAAGGTCAAAATTCTAGTGATGAATTGCTTAAAATAAATAAAAATGAATATTCTAAAACCTTAGGTTTGCTTTGGTCCAGTACAGAGGATAATTTAACATTTTCAGTTGACGTTAATACGTTTCCTAACCCGATTAGCAAACGCAATATTTTATCGACAATCGCAAAGATCTTTGATCCACTAGGATTAATAAACCCTATTGTTTTACAAGCTAAAATAATTTTACAAAGGTTGTGGGCAACGAAAGTGTCATGGGACGAACCTTTATCTTCTGAATTTCAGTCAGATTGGGCAAATTTCGTAAAACATTTGCACGAATTAAATAATATTATAATCCCACGACGCGTTTTATGCCTATCACCATAAAAATAGAAATTCATGCTTTTAGCGATGCATCTATTCAGGCATATTCAGCATGCATCTATATTCGTTCGATTTCACAGAATGGAGAGGTCTCTGTACATTTAATTATGGCCAAAAGCAAAGTGGTCCCACCTAAGCCTACGACAATCCCACGGTTGGAGCTATGTGGAGCCCTTTTATCAGCTCGTCTAGTTGACAAGGTAAAACAGCCTTGCGCTTAAATATTGATAGCTGTTATTACTGGTGCGATTCCACCATAGTACTCGGTTGGATTAATTCACCGAAATTAACTTTAAAATCTTTTGTTTTAAACCGCATCAACGAAATAACGGAAAATACGGATCCTAGCTCATGGCACTATGTGCCAACTGAATTAAATCCCGCCGATATCGGGTCTAGAGGGTTTATACCTTCACAATTAAACCAGTCAAATATTTGGTGGTTTGGACCTGATTATTTATTATTAAATAAAGAACATTGGCCTAAAAACCAACTCATAAAGTTGACAACTTACCAGAAACTAAAATTGTATGCCACGTCTCATTAACAGAACATGTACAATTGGAAGAGATGAATACTTTTGTGACTAAATATTCTAGCTTCGAAAATTACGTCGAATATTAGCTTATGTTCATAGATTTATCTATAACTGTCGTTATCCAAACAACAAATTTACGAACTATTTAAAAATTTCGGAGTTAAATTCATCAGTTAATTCATTATCATATGTTTAATCGTGCAAAAGGAAATGTTTAAAAATGAATACAATGTACTTAAAAATAATAATCAGTTGCCCTTAAAAAATAAATTAATAAATGTAAATCCTTTTTTACATACAGACAATTTATAAGAGTGGGTGGTCGATTATCTAATTCTAACTATGACTATGACACAAAACACCCCATTATACTGCACGCATCTCATCATGTCACTAAACTTTTATTTGAGTATTATCACAAACTACTGCTTCACGCGGGTCCGCAGCTTTTACTTGCCACAATACGACATAAATATTGGCCAATTGGTGGACGCAATCTTGCTCGAAAAACCGTTCACAGTTGTATAACTTGCTGTCGATTCGCAGGTAAAAGTGTACAGCCCATTATGGGTAATCTACCTGAATAACGTGTTCACATTGACTATCCTTTTATTAATACAGCTGTTGATTATGCCGGTCCTATTTTGATAGCGAACAGAAAGGGAAGAGGATGTCAGTTGATTAAATCCTACGTATGCGTATTTGTATGCTTGGCTGTAAGGGCAGTTCACATCGAGCTTGTTACCGAGTTAAGTTCACAGGCTTTCATTGCCGCCTTGAACAGATTCATTGCCCGCAGAGGCAAACCTGCCAACATTTTCTCGGACAATGCTTCTAATTTCGTAGGGACTTCTAATGAACTCGCTCGTTTATTAAAATCATCTTCGCTGGAAATAAGTAAATATGCGTCGGAGAACTCCATAAATTTTCAGTTTTCACCAGCTTACAGCCCCCATTTTAACGGTTTAGCCGAGGGTTCCGTGAAATCTATTAAGCATCATTTGAAGAGAGTATTGGCCCTTGCAAATTTAACATACGAGGAAATGAATACATTACTCGTCCAAATCGAATCAATCCTCAATTCTCGGCCTCTGACGCCTTTATCATCAGACCCCAGAGACTTAGTTCCCCTAACTCCAGCTCATTTTTGATCGGACAAACTCTGATGATGTTGCCATCGCCTCAGGTCAACGACTCCACAGTCTCCGTTTCACGATACATGAGGACGCAGCAGTTAAAGACTCATTTCTGGAGTAGATACTATAAAGAGTACATTTCAGAACTCCAGAAGAGACAAAAATGGCACAAGGATGGCCGGCGCCTCAAATTTGGCGAGATGGTGGTTGTAAAGGACGACCGCCTGCCCCCAACCGCTGGCTGCTCGGCCGCGTCACCGGCCTACACCCTGGCTCCGACGGCGTGCCACGCGTCGCCGATGTGTACACCACCTCCGGACTCTACGAAGAGCCTTTAATCGACTCTGCCCACTGCCGATTTTGGAAACTTCCGTTCCCAAGGGGGGAGCATGTTAACGCCGTATAAACTGCAAGCAAAGCGCTCGGGCATGCGATAAACACCGAGCGCCTCACTCGGCTTTACGACGTCGCACCTATCACACATATCTACCTTTTATGTAGTTTTTTTTATATTATATACTGTAAAGTTTGAGTCAAGTTTTAATCATCTCCTGTTCTTCAACACGCACCCTTGCATCGAGATTGACGCCTCAACAGCCGCTATAAAAAGGTCCCGGCTCAGCATATCACAAGCAATGACGTCACAATAGGGTAGTTTGGGGAGTAAATGGAACGGTGTCAATTAATACGGGTGTGTATATGATGATGACGATGATGCGTGTGAAGATGGTCCCAAAGCAAGACCGGCAGACTGTTGATTTGGGACCATGGGATGTTTATTGTATTTTGTTTTATTGAGGTACGGAACCCTAAAAAGACAGACCCAGCACAACTAGCCAGTAAGACGGTGGTTACAATCTGTACAAACTTAAGCAATGTTCGACCATCTAAAAGTCTTAACATCTTGCAGTCTTGCAGGTGGTAGGACCTTGTGCAAGGTCCACCCGGATTGCTACCACCATCTTGCTCGCTAATCCTGCCGTGAAGCAGCAGTGCTTGCACTGTTGTGTTTCGGCGTGGAGAGTAAGACAGCCGGTGAAATTACTGGCACTTGAGGTATCCCACCTTAGGCCTCTAGGTTGGCAACGCGTCTGCAATACCCCTGGTGTTGCAGATTTTTATGGGCGGTGGTGATCTCTTACCATCAGGAGTCCCACTTGCTGGTTGCCATCAAGTCGTATAAAAAAAATCCTTTGCAAAGCGTGTAGTAGTAGCTTTGTAATTTAATGACCAAAAATGACCACCCAAATCACGGTATCACGGTAATTTTGTATTATAAATTAATACGTTATAAGTTTGATTTTTGTCACAATGTCGCGATGAAATTTCAAAACGTCAGAGCATCAGAGCCATAAAAGTTTGCGGACGCTAGGTGGCGCTGATGTCGTGCACAGAGCCAATACAACACTGCAAGTCCGGCAAAGAAAACGGTCTGTTCACCGGTGAAAACAACGGACGTTCTACAAGCGGCCTTAGTTATAAATATATTATAGGATTGCCTCATTCTGATATTTCGCTAAAATAACGAAGCAAATATAGCAACAGTGCCTCTCATTCACTTTTAAACATTCTCATTCTGTAATAAGTTCCAAAAAGATTTTGAAATGTGGCGACCCGAAGAGGAAAGTTTTCGCCCCAAAATGGTGTGTACAATTCGAGACCATACAGCCCCCTGTTTGAGCACAATGAACGTCTACTCATATTTTCACGATTGAAAGAATAAATTTGCCTCCAAGCAATGAGGGTATCTGTCACAATACACGAGATCCTGACGTTCTTAATAATGAGGATGATTTTTATGACATATTTCAAGAATTTATTTTCCCGAAGCGAGTTGATGGAATCAAATTTTACTGTGAATTTTTCTTAGAACTTTTGAAGTCCTTTTCTGTATCATCATCCCAGCCTATATACGTCCCACTGCTGGGCACAGGCCTCCTCTCAGAACAAGAGGGCTTGGGCTATAGTTCCCACGCGGGCCCAGTGCGGATTGGGAACTTCACACGCACCATTGAATTGCTTCGCAGGTTTGTGCAGGTTTCCTCACGATGTTTTCCTTCACCGCAAAGTGATGGTAAATTTCAAATGTAATTCCGCACATGAATTTGAACCCACGACCCTCTGTTTGAGAGGCGATAGGTCAAACCACTAGGCCACCACGGCTTTTCCACTAGGCCACCACGGCTTTTCCATTTTCTGTATACGGAGAATAAATAAGTACGTTTATTGAGAGACAGACTTCTTACTCTTTTAAAATAGAACGAAGATTTTTAACCCCCGACGCAAAAAGAGGGGTGTTATAAGCTTGACCGCTATGTGTGTCTGTCTGTGGCACCGTAGCTCTTAAACGGTTTTTTTCAAAGCAGGTTTTCTGGCGACGGTTCTTAAATATGTTTCATCAAAATCAGTTCAGCGGTTTTTGAGATATTAAACTTTGAAGTGACACAGTCGGTTTTCCAACTTTTCGCTGTTTAGTTTGTTCAGTGGAATCATGTATCTATCAAGAATAAGTCATGATGCTATGCTTTTTACTACGCTTACGTGTTAGAGCTCCATTCAAAACGTGGAAAAATTAAACCATATTAGTCTTATCATTATTGTCACTGTGTTTAGACAGGTACGGTCGAATCAAAAATAACGAATGATCAAAATAATGATACATGAACTCTGATGATGATGATGTCATTGTGATCCTGTTATCCCTCACTAGGGACTAGGGACATAAGGCTCGTAGAAGAGTATTCCATTTGGCTCGATCTTGCGCGCCACTAGAGGCGCTAGTGTAGCGTGAGGTCTCCGAAATGTCAAATCTCATAGTTTTTGGGTGAGCTACGCGGGTTTATTTATAATTAGAATAATTTTGTGAATATTTTGCAATATCTGAAATTAATTATGGCAAATATGCGTTGCGGGGCAATGAATGTCTGTGTTTTGAGACAATTTTGTCTTTTGGAAACCTTTGTCCTCCCTTTTTTCCGAACAAAACGGGGACTATGCAACACTGTGGCATGCTCGATATTTTTATGGTACGGTTTTAAGGTGTATTAAATATGATTTTAATCTAAACTTTGTTTTCACGGCCGTAATAACAGACTTTGAAAGCCATACTTAAAAACCTCACGCAACAGTGCGCCATCTAGTGAGACAAAAAACGATAGCCATCATTGAGCCAGCCTCCTTCTCAACTGATCGCCTCCACGTGGTCCGAGGACATCCTGGCCGTCTTCTGCCAGTAGATTGCCAACGGAGACCCTGCTTGGGCAGGTGATCATTCGACCCTCGAAGCGTGTCCATCTATCGCCATTTCCTTGTCAGAACTTCTCGGTTTACTGGCTGGTCAGTCATTTGCCATAGTCTTGCGTTTGAGATAGTACCTTAATAATGCATTCTATGTGCCGATATTTTGACCACCTTGGCCGCTCCGAAATATCTGATGCCGACTGTACTTAGAGACTTTTAGTATCAGAAAGCTGCAATTTGACAAAGGGTGTTTACACATTAATCATGCAAACAATGTGGATAAATGCGTGTACTGCTGTTTCACACAATTTTTTTTTCCAAATGTTTCATTTGGCAAATGTTTCATTTCCCGGTACCGCTCTGCTTTCAGAGCATGACATGAGTGCGTGTGAGCTAACTTTGGGGGCGGCAGACGTGAACTTGCCTTCGAAATCCAAAAGCTTAATGGTTACTTGACCTGAAATGTATATTTCAGAACTAAATTACTGTTATTATTATTTTAAAATTTATGACGGTGGAAGCATTCTACACTTCCACTGAACGTAGATATAGTTAGTGTTTAGTATTGTAACTAAGGGACCCCATACATCCCTGTATTTCCTGTATTATTATTTTTTGTATTTTTTTTCTTTAATTGTATAATATAGTTTTTAAGTATTTTATTTGTAATTATATTTTGATGAAAAAATGACTTTCTGCCAAGTTTCTTGCGGCGCATTCTTCTTGGCAATGATGGTCTTTCCGAAAGCGCTGGTAGTTTAAAAAAATGACGTGTAAAAGTGCCCATTGCGGCCTATTTACTGAATAAATCATTTGAATTTTGAATTTTTTTTGAATTTCAAGTACCCGCTTTCTCCGAAACCAAATTTTTTTCTCAGAATATTTCCTTATGGTTTTATAGAGCACAGTAGGTTTAAGGTTACGTGTTTTATGAAAGTTCCGAAAATAATAATGGTTTCGGAGAAATTTGGTACTTGGGACATTAAACGTTTGCGAAACATATTTTGCCCAAACGGCAGAGAACCAGTATAATCAAACGTTGAAATAACTTTGTTTTTTTTTCAGTAGGTACACCTCTCTTACACCTACCTCTATAATGTGGAACGAATTATCTTCTCTCTGGTTAGCCTTAAAATAATAATCATTAAATAATCCACCAAAACTGAAATAACAATATGTAATAAAATAAATTCATTTATTTCGGGCAACTTGGCCCCTACAATAAATACCTTTCAGACTAACATACATATATATTTATCTATACATATAATAAAGCTGAAGAGGGTCGAAAGTCTGTACATGGAAGATATTCGAAAAAAAGTTGGCTGGGATACTTAGAATCGATAACAGAACACGTTCCAACAGTTTTTAGAATTTTTGTCTGTTTGTCTGTTTATCTGTTTATCTGTTTGTCGTTTATTTGACCGCGCATCACGTGAGAACGGCTGAACGGATTTTTATGCAAACTTTACTAATCTGACGAGAAAATCCCCGGCCAGGTTATAGGCTATAAAAATTCGACCCTTAGGGTATAAAAATTCAACCCTTAAAAGTGGAGGTAGCTACTATATTCGATTCGATTGAGTTAAGTTTCCACCTTCAAGTTTTCAAATACGTGCTATGACTATCAAGTACCCTGATAAACAAACAGATGGCGCTGAAATTAATAACTTTGTGACTCGAGTAAGCCACTGAGGAAGGATTTTGCCAAATTAACTCTAAGTTTAAAAGAGGGAGTACGGACATCAACAAATAATTGAATAATTTAATTGATTTAATAATACGACTAAAATTAAACGACAATAAAGTGATTGCCACACATTACAATGCCATCTTTTGGAGAACTGGGTAAACAGTATGTAATGGAGTAAACTAATAAAAAAGAGTTTACTTACATAGTTATACTTAGTTTTTTTTAGCATTAGAAAAAGGGTAAACAATCTTGACGAGTCTTTTTATTGAAAAACGTTTTAAAAAACAGTTACTATTACTTTTATGATACCAAAAGCATGTAAATGATCATTATATCCTTGCTAATTGTTACTATTTGCTGTGACTTATTTTTCAAAAGTTTTTTTCAATAAAAAACACATCAAGATCGCTTGCCTTCTTTCTAATGCTAAAAAAAAGAACTATAATACTTAATTACTTAATGGTAAAATCAACACACATATCAACACGCGTACGAGTATAATTCTATACATCTATCTTATATCTATACAAAAGTTGGCTGGGGATACTTAGAATCGATAACAGAACACGTTCCAAAAGTTTTTAGAATTTTTGTCTGTTTATCTGTTTGTCTGTTTATTTGACCACGCATCACGTGAAAACGGCTGAACGGATTTTCATCCGGTCAGGTTATATAGACTTTAAAAATCCTACCCCTAAAAGAGGGGGGGGGGGGGCGGTAGCCGCTACTCTAGATTAAGTTAAGTTTGCACCTGAATCTTATGACGCTACTTAGGAAGGAGGTGCAGACTTATTTTCAAGTGTTATACGACTATCGAGTACCCTGCTACACTAACAGATGGCGCTGATTTAGCCAAATTGACTAAGTTTAAAAGAGGGAGTACGGATACCAAGAAATTTAGGTAATTGATTAAATAATATAACAAATTTAAACGACAATAAATTAATTGCCACACATTTCACAGTGCCATCTTATGGGGAACTATGAAACAAACATAGTTACGTAGTGGTAACATCAACACTCATATTCAACACGCGTATAATTAATTAATAGAAAAATGACATGAATTATTCCTAATTTATTTATATCCGGAATACGGAAATTCGGAGAAGAACTAAAGTCACTGACATACCTCGAAAAATTATATGCAAGTTGAAGTGGCAATTGGCAGGCCACATCGCTCGATGAACAGATATCCATTGGGAGAGAAATCCTCGAGGAGCGGCGACCGGAAGACGAAGCGTTGGCAGGCCTCCCTCCAAGTGGAATGACGACATTGTGAGACTTGCGGGAAACCGGTGGATGCAAGTGGCGAGTTGTCGTTCATTGTAATGTATAATTTATTTGTATTGTAATATTATTGATTATATGTATTGAAACGTATGAGTGGACTGTAACAAATAACTAAAAGCAAACAAAGAAATAATTTGATGAAATTAAAATATACTCGATAACCCAACCACACAACACGACGCAATAATGACAAGTAAAAAAAAATATACAAAAAAAGAACTTTACAAAAAAATACAACAAAAAAGTACAAAACTCCAAGGAGTTTGCTACATTCCGGCCCTTGTGCATGAATGCACAGAACTAGCCAGGATAGTCAAGGCTAGCAGAGCCTTAAGTGGCTATCCTGACCAGTTTTCTCGTAGGCCGACGTAGCAAGCCCCCCGCAGTAGCTACGTCCACCACTCTCACCACCCCGTCCTTGCCTGGGAAGAGTTTAGCGACGCGTCCACGCGGCCATGTTCCCCGAGGTAGATTTTCATCTACAATGATTACAATGTCTCCTATTTTAAGATTGACATTTCTGTTCTCACTAGTTGTCTGGCGGGGTTGCATGGTTGGGAGTACTTCTTTCACCCATCTTTCCCAGAAGTGATCTGCTAATCTCAGTGCTTTCCTCCATTCAGCTCTTCTGAGCAGATCCGTGTCGTCCATGCCCCCTGGTAAGCTTTGATTAGAGGATGATCCAATGAGAAAATGAAAGGGTGTGAGTGTTTCCTCTTCGTCACTTTCTATGGACACATGGCTTAACGGTCGTGAGTTGACTATGGCTTCCGCTTCGAGCAAAAGGGTTAAAAGGGTTTCTTCTTTAGGAGCACGTTCGTGTAATGTGGCATTCAGTGCCACCTTTACGCAGCGCACCAGCCTTTCCAACAACCTCCAAAGAATGGAGAAGCTGCCGGTATAAAACTCCACTTTATTCCTCTATTAGCAGCAAAATCTTCAACTTCTGGTCGGTAAAAATCTCTCAAAATTCGGTTGGCACCAATGAAGCATGTACCATTATCTGAGTAGATAGTTTCTGGGGTACCTCTTCTGGCTATAAAACGACGTAAAGCCATAATGGCTGAATCGGCGGTAAGGTTGTGGACAAGCTCCAAATGAACGGCTCTGGCGGTCATGCACGTGAATAAGGCTACATATCGCTTTTCATGTCTTCTTCCAATAGTGACATTGATTGGCCCAAAGTAATCTAAGCCAGTGAATGTAAATGGTCGGCGATGGTGAGCAAGTCGTTGCTGTGGCAGGTCTCCAGTCATAGGGTTGATTGGTTTTGTTTTCCTTATGCGACAGAATAGGCATTGGCTAGACACGGATCGCACTACATTGCGCAGACGAAGAATCCAATATTTCTGCCGTATCTCGTTGATAACCATCTGATGGTTTGCGTGTCCTGCCCTCTTGTGGAAATTTACTACCAGTGAGCGGACGACGGGGTGGCAACCATCCAATAGTATGGGGGATCTGACATCGGTGCTAACGTTTTCAACAACTCTAATCCTGCCGGCTAAGCGCAATAGCTTGTCTTCTCCCATCACGGGTGACAGTTTGGTGAGACGACTAGATTTTGGTATCAGCTGTGAATTCTCGATGCAGCGGATCTCCTCTGCAAAACATTCTGATTGGACACGTCGCAAAACTTGTTCTTCTGCAGCTCTCATTAGTTCGGCCGATAGGGGTAGAAGAGTGGTGGAGGTAGAGACGCTCGCATTACGGCGGTCACTAACAGCGTTGTTAGTGACAGGAGATCTAATGCGGTCCAAAGTTGATCGGAATTTGGCCGCGACCTGCAAAACACGTGCAGTAGCGCGAATTAGACGTAGCCAATCACTAAAATGAGTAGGATCTGCGGTGACTACTAGATGTACAGCTACAGGTTCAAAAGACTGTTTCGTTCCTCTTCGATCGTAGCCTGACCAGCTGGCTCAATAGGCCAATCCTCAGGTGGATCGAAAAGAAACGAAGGGCCTATAAACCATCGGTGATTGCAATCTAAATTCAATCGTTTCATACGTGTGACATCATCTGCAACGTTTAAATCTGTTGGGACCCATCTCCAGTCATGTATACAAGAGTTTTCAGTAATTTCCCCGACGCGATGGGCCACAAAAGGCTTAAACGTTCGTGCATCACTTCGGAGCCAACTAAGAACAGTTATCGAATCCGTCCACAAAAAAGTGCGAACAGGTTTTTTGCGATGACTGTCCTTAATGGTAAGTGCGAGGCGAGAAGCGATCAAAGCAGCTTGAAGTTCCAAGCGCGGAATCGATGTTGGTTTCAAGGGAGAGACTCTTGCTTTGCTCGAAATGAGAGTGAGCTTGATGCTGCCATCGGAGTATATCAAACGCCAATAAGCAACGCAGGCATATGCAAGCTCACTTGCATCTGCAAAAACGTGTAACTCTCTTAAAGATGGCTCAGAGTTTTTTGCTTTAGAATACCAACGAGGAAATTTTAAGGAAGATACCGTCGACAGTTCTTGAAACCAATCAAACCACTTTGATGCTTCCGACTGAGGAAGTGCAGTGTCCCAATTTATATTTAATCTCCACGCTTGTTGAAATAGGATCCGACCTTTTACGACTATAGGTCCAAGTAAACCTAAAGGGTCATATACGCGCATGAGATGTGATAGCACTTTACGTTTAGTAAGAGGGCTGGGAATGGTTTCAGATAAACCAGTACGGAATCCTAAATTATCAGTGGTTGGGTTCCAAGCCATTCCTAGCGCTCGAACGCCGCTAGAGGCGTTGACAAGATTCAGTTTCTAATGGTTGAGGGGCTCGCAAATCGATTGGTACGAGGCTCAATGCCGCAGGCTCATTAGAAATCCATCCTCGCATCTCAAAGCAGGCGGCACTGTGGACAGTAACAATATCGGATGCTAGCTGGGCGCTTCGTCAACATTGTCAAGAGAGTCTATATAATCGTCCATATAATGGTTAAACAAAATGGCGTCTGCAGCTTTAGGATACGCTCGTTTATGTTCTAAAGCATTTTATTTTTAATGTATTGTGCTATGAAAGGGCTGCAGCACGCGCCAAAAATGACAGCTGTCATCCTGAATTCCTTAAGTGGTTGCGTTTTTCTGATCTCCACAGATATCGAAGAGCATCCCTGTCCTTCTCCCTTACTCGAATCTGAGGAAACATTTCTTTAATATCAGCGGTTATGCCGATACGTCCCTCTCGGAAACAATATAAAATCTTTAATAAGGGCTGCAGTAGATCAGGACCAGAAAGCAATAAGGAATTCAAGCTGACTCCCTCATTTCTGGCTGCGGCGTCGTGTACGACACGAAGTTTGTTCTTCTGAGGATGGTACACACCAAAATGAGGCAGATAGAGGCGAAATATTCATCATTTCAACAGTACCGGCGACTGGCGTAATACGTCTCAGAAGCACATTCTTCTGCGTAACCTTTATCAGCATGTTAGTCATAAATACATCGTACGCCTTAGCAAACCCAACATCCTTACACATACGTCTCTCAAGACTTAAAAAACGTGACATCGCTTGAGGATAGCTGTCAGGAACACGCTGTATATCGTCACGCCATGGCATGCCTATCTCGAAGCGACCCGTTGGTAAGCGCCTTGAAGTGGATTCGACGATATCTATAGCACGTTGATCCTGCTTACTATGCAGCGTTTCTTTTTTAGAAATCCCTAAAGAATCTATTTTGTACTGTTCTTTGATAAGATATTCTAAAATTATCGTCTGATGACGTTTTTCGATAAAAGTACGTGTATTAACAAATTCTACTAGTTTTGTTTTACTTGAGCCACGCCGTATAAGTCCAGCCGAGTGCTGTCAAACAAGCGACGGGATCGTTCTTTTACCCAATTCGTACGTCACGGTTAATAGATAAATGCCAATGTTCAGCTCCAATTAAAATAGTTGGAGTCGCGTCGTCATATGTCAAAACATCAACCAAATCGTTTAGGTGCGCAAAATATTCAATAGTTTCACGCTTTATTGTTTGTGGGCGCAAACACAGAGACTCCATAGCCCTGGCGTTCTTTACTAAAAATGTTTCTTGTGTGTGCCTACCTTTAATAGAAAAATTTACATATGAAACCGTAGTTTTTCGCTCTAGTCCGCCAATACCGTTAACAGTGATCACCTGTTTTGGCCCAGAGGCTCCTATTTGTGTGGCAACAACAGAATCAATTAAAGTGGCCGTGCTGCCGTCGTCTAGAAGCGCGTATACGTCGCAAGTTCCCGCAGGGCCGGACACGGTGACAGGGATGATCTTCAAGTAGGCTCGAGGACGGAGAGCTAAAAGAGTGTCTGCTTGATTAATCTGAGTAGAGGTAGAA
>NC_133485.1:16863544-16864269 GCF_025370935.1 Choristoneura fumiferana
GGTAGTATTATTATTATTATTACCTTTGCATGACAGAACCGTACCTGACACTAAATAACCAAATTTACTCTTATTTAGAGACGGTTTATTTTTACCTAATGAAATTCTATGTGTACCTAAAACACTCCAAAATATTTCAGCACCTAACAACAAATCTATTTCTGATGGCAAATGGAATGTTGGGTCAGCTAAGAAAATATTAGGAGGAATAATTAGTGATGTACAGTCAACCTTTCGAACTGGTAAAAGTTGCGTAATCTGAGGTACAATGAAGCAATTTATGTCAATTACGTATTCGTCATGACGAGAAGATATAGCTACATCACACCGTTTTGTGATGCGTGACGACTGACAATTTAATCCTTCAACAGAAGTTGAAGTTGAATATGCAGGTAAATTAAGCTTGGAATATAATTTCTCTGTCATCAAGCAACAAGTACTACCGTTGTCCAACAGTGCGCGCACAGTGATTTTGTTACCATCGCGATCAGCGACGTCGACGAGTGCCGTAGACAACAGCACGCTGCTGTGATCAGCGGTGGTAGACGACAGAGCGATATTGTCGTTTGGTTGGTCATCATCAGTATGCTCGCCCCGCTCGGCGGCGGCGGCAGTCAGTACGGTGCTTGTGCCTGGAGCGCCAGAGCTGTCAGCGCTGGCATGAGACGATTGGTCGTCCGTATGTAATAGTGAATTGTGCCACTTTGAGCACTGTAAGCACGGAC
>NC_133485.1:16864369-16994276 GCF_025370935.1 Choristoneura fumiferana
TGCTAACAGCTGGCCGAGGACCGTGTGGAGTGGCGATTACTGCACGGACAAGAGTACCCTCTTAAATAGAAGAAGTGTGAATATCAAATCGTGCACTGCACACGCTTGGAAACTACGATCCAAGCCCCACATTCTGAGATTCATCTGTCAGCACTCCCCGAGTCATGCAGAGGGAAGTACAGTCAAAGAAACTGAATCAATACCAGGGAACCTTTGTGCTACTAATGTCATGTTGACATTCAATACATTTCCAAAGAAATCAAAGCGAAATTGATGGTAATTGATCCAGCTTTCTTGGCAATATATGTACCTAGGCCAAAACGATGATGATGATGAACCATTAAAAAGTCGTTCTAGGAAAATGCATACGTTTTTATAATAAAATTCCAAATAATAATAAAATAAACATATACAAAATCAGATCTATTATCAAGAAGACATAATTATCTAAGCGTATTATAAGTTAATGATTATATCATGGACAGCGATATTTAGAATAATTCCGATCCGCATTAGCGATCCCTTCAAATAGCGAACCTACTGTGTTAAAAATAAAGTTGTGTTAAATACTTGTAATTATGTATAGATATCATTCATAATATTGTAAATCTGTTTAAAAAAATAAACCTCGTTGAGTTTCTTGCCGATTCTTCTCAACAGAGATTTTTCCGAACCGGGTAGATTTTTTTTTGACATTCATAAGTGCTTGTTTTAGCCTAAATGGAATAAAGATATTTTGACTTTGACTTTGACATCTAAAGTTGATTCGGGTAGCTTTAATTGTAAAATTATATCTTCATCCAATAATAAACGGTTTGTAAACGGGATGCAAGCCAGTTCAAGCGGTTTGAATAATCACAAGTAAAATCGATAGTAACGACCACCTTGACAATACCAAATAGTCCATGAATCATAGTTGATAGCAGATAGTAAACACAATAGGCATCAAATAGCCAGGTGCAGTGCCTGTACTTTATCAATAAATTCGACGGTTGTCGTGTTCTGGATTTACTCAAATAAATATTTACCCCCTTATTCATAAACGACAATCAAACCTATTTAGTTAAAGCCCCGCAAAATTCGTATGTCCTTATCTGTCAACGTCGACATTTGTATTTGTTAGAAAGGGACAAAGCATTTGTTAGTTAACATAGGCTTGTTAAGTTTTAGAATAAGGGGTTAATTACACATCATAAACCATCTATTATGTGTTCAAAAAACGGAAGTTATGGCCAGTACAAAGTGAAACTGTTGTGTTAGTGAATATATCCAATTCGACATCTCTTAAAACAAAGCAATTTGATTGGATCTTGAATTCTTATGTCTGTCTAGTCTAGATGACGTTTTATCTGAAATAAAACAATTTTGACAAATCTTGCCCGTTACATCATATTATTTGTTATTTATTTGTGGGCCCGAAAAGTTCTCGAGTGGAGACCGTGGATCGGCACGCGCAGCGTAGGACGTCTACCAACGAGATGGACGGATGACCTGGTAAAGCGGCGGGTTCACGGTGGATGCAGGCCGCTGCCAACCGAAGCGACTGGAGGTCTATCAGGGAGGCCTATGTCCAACAGTGGACGTCCTACCGCTGAGATGATGATGATGATGATGATGACATCATATTATCGAACGTAATGATATGAGTGTAGGGACTCACTTTGTAGCCTTACGCAGAGTCAGCTCATATCCCAGTACGTTTGCTGGGCCGCGGGGCCCGCTTTGTAATCAGTCACTCACAGAGCTTACTGGAGGACGTACACGCCCCAGACCTAAGTTAGTGATACTCATGTGAAACTTATTGTGAAAAATATAATTATATAAATTAATTAGTGAGCAACATCTTTGATTTCACCTCCACGCTACTATTTACTCCCTAAATGAGTTATATTAAGTTGATTAGGTTAGATAATGATTTCTGTGGAAAGTAGACGGTAAATATAGTCTTTATTAGCATCTTAATATTTCAGTGCATCGTGGTCTTCATTCCACAGTAAATATGTCCAATGCATGATTCATAGCCTTTGACTTCCTTAGACGATGAAATTGATACATATAACTTCCTATTACTTATAATGTTTTGAATTTTCGCAATTCTCCACCAATTTGACTGAATTTACAGTGTGATACGCTGTTCTAATTCTATCCTACTCATGGCTTCATAAAGCCCTGACGGGACATTAGCGACATCCCGGCTGCGTATCCAAAACAATTTAATGTAGAAATGTATCGGCTGTCACTTGGCGACGCTTGGCAACGTCACTGGCGTCGCGAATTGAAAGCGTAGCCATGATTTACGGCTCCTACGTGAGGTTTGGATGCCTCTGGCAGCCTGGCAACGTTGCACAATTTTTTTTTATACGACTGGAAGGCAAACGAGCAAGTGGGTCTCCTGATGGTAAGAGATCACCACCGCCCATAAACATCAGCAACACCAGGGGTATTGCAGGGGTATTTACACGCACAAGTTGTACCTCACTCACTTAGTCGCCAATCGGTCGCCATTTTGGATGACAATCTCCTTCCTATTCTGTCAATTCCTAACGGCGTCGTCGAACTGACTCAAGAGTAGCCGTGGCTACTATGTCTGGTGACTTCGTTGCGCATCATCTTTATCATTATTTGTCTGATTGACAAAAGAAAAAATACGTGACCAATCATCATCATCATCTCAGCCGTATGACGTCCACTGCTGGACATAGGCCTCCCTGTTGCTGCTGAGGCTCGAAGCTGGTAATAGACTACCATAGTCCTCCAGTTGCTTCGGTTGGCAGCGGCTTTCCACCGTGGATTCGCGGCTTTAACGGCAGGGCAAGGTGTGCTAGGAATCCCCGGCAGACACCCGGCTGCCATAACAGTTACGTGACCATATTTTCGGTGTGTTCCCGTGCCCACTAGTTCTATTGACAGTACTAGAATCATCATCATCATGTCAGCAGAAAGACGTCCACTGTTGGACATAGGCCTCCCCAAGGCTCTCCACTCAGACCGGTCTTGTACTTTCCGCATCCACCGCGATCCCGCGATCTTAATCAAGTCGTCGCTCCATCTTGTTGGAGGCCTACCGACAGCTCGTCTCCCGGTCCGCGGACGCCATTCGAGAACCTTCTGACCCCATCGGCCATCAGTCCTGCTAGCAACTAGAATAGAGTTCTAAAATAGTACTGTCAACAGAACTAGTGGGAACACGCCATATTTTCGGTGTGTTCCCACTAATTCTATTGACAGTACTAGAATAGAGTTCTAAAATAGTACTGTAATAGAACTAGTGGGAACACACCATATTTTCGGTGTGTTCCCACTAATTCTATTGACAGTACTAGAATAGAGTTCTAAAATAGTACTGTCAATAGAACTAGTGGAAACATACCATATTTTCTGATAAATCTGACAAACAAATGAACCTAATAGTAAATTGTCCCTTGATGTTTATTCATTTATCCGCTGATACATTTTGGATTAACTTTGAGCCATCTTGTATAATTATAAAGATATTTTTTGCTAAGCACCCCGTTTTGATTGGACAACCACCAGAAGTTCGTGGCATTGTAGCCATAATTCGAACAGTGTTTCGCCGAGGCCTTAACTTATTGCAACTGACGAGGGATGGCAACTCTAACGCCGGACTAATACTTTGTGAATGACGTGATTTATTACGTAATCAAGTTAGAGGATGGAGTGTCCCGAGGCTTTCGCGGTAATATGAAGGGTTCTTCTAATTGCTACCCGGTCTGCGGTAAGCGATAAAATATTTCTTCGTTCAGGCGAGTGAGGTTTCCGTATAAAAGCTAGAAAAAAAAATGTTCTTTATAGTACTACTAGTGACAAGTGGAATAAGAAAGGAGAGACTTTTGCCCTGTTGTAGGACACATTATAAGCTGGTTTAAAAAAATGGTACTACTGGCTTTTGCCCGCGGCTTCGCCCGCGTGGAATTCGGTTATCACGCGCCTAACACCCTTGGGATTTGTGCATTTTTCCAGGATAAAAAGTAGCCTATATGTCACTCTCTGGCCCATAGACTAACTCTATGCCAAATATCACGTCGATCTGTCGCTCCGTTTCGACGTGAAAGAGGGACAAACACATACAAACAGACAAACACACACACTTGCTTTTATAATGTATGGATTTCAAATAACGTACATAAACGAGAAAAAACCTCAAAGGTCATCGGCCTCAAACCCAAGATCCTCTGCTTGAGACGCTTTAGTTCAAAAGACATAATTATAAAAAAAATATACTAGAAAGCATTGGTATTTTGTTAGGCAGTCTTGATTCGGACAGACTTTATTACAAGGTCCTGCTATTGGTCTAACTAAGGTTAAAACAATTATAAAAGCGTCCCAAAAAGCAACAATTAAACTTTGTTTCACTACTCGCTAACGCTTGTTATCTTTAAGTAAGCAGGTAAAGTAAAGTTACTTTCTAAGAATATGTTCCTGCTGTAAGTAAAAACATTTGGAGAAGCGATGTTGAAATTTAAAAGGAATTTCTCCAAGGCGATGTTCTCTCGACTACACCAATTTTTCTTTTGAAGTCTTTCAACTAGCCTTTTTTATTTCATTAAGACTTGAAAAATATCTTGCCAGCTTGTGAAACACGAAGATATTAACTTATGTAAAAAAAAACTTTCCATTTACGTATTAACTTGAGTAAAGAATACTAAAAATTTTGTAGGAATATTACGTTAAGTTATCTAGCCAAAGCGAAATTATCTATAGCGTCTAAGTTAAGAGCGTTTATACATTATAAGTTAATGTGTCTACTCCAATATTTATTCGTGATAGACTTTTGTATTCTTTAAAACAAACAAATGTTTATTAACGGTTTTTAAAGAAAATAAAAGTCTATCACGCATAATTATTGGAGTAGACACATTAACTTATACTCGTATATTAAGAACAGTTCTATCCGACCACATTTTTAATTTTCATTCAATTGTTATGGAATAATCGAGAAAAACTAACAAAAATGCAACGTTGCCAGCTCAGCAGGTATAAACCCTCTTAATCAGAAAACTCAAAATATAAAATGTAAGTAAAGTTGCAATGCAAGATGTGGCAATGGGCAGATCAATAGCATGGCGAATAGATGGCCGTTGGGGCTAAAAGTTCTCGAATGGAGACCGTGGATCGGCAAGCGCAGCGTAGGATGTCCACGAACGAGATGGATGACCCGGTTAGAGTCGCGTTCACAGTGGATGCACACCACTTCCAACTGAAGTGATTGGAGGTCTATGGGGAGGCCTAATGTCAGACAGTGGATGTCTGGCTGCTGATATGATGATGATGATGAAGTATAAGATGCAACATATATTATTAAAGCTTATGCATTCGTTTCATATTCGATGTCCGAAAATACAGAATAACATCCTTTTTAAACCAAAGTTTCTTCCTACCCTTCAGAAAGATTCAGTTATTTGGCTCCTGCATCGGGAAACCGATTGCGTTCAAGAAATTATCTTTCTCGCGCTTTTCCAGTCACATTTATGATCCCCAACAAACATTTCCACCTCAAGTGCCTAGTGCTTAGTGTCTTTATATCTTTATTAGCTTTACTAGCTTACGCTGTGCGTTTTTAAACAGACAGTCACATCGCTTTTTTTATAATTAACACTATCGGTTTCCTAACTTATTTTTTGACATTCATAAATAAGTGCTTGTTATAGCCTAAATTGAATAAAGATGTTTTGACTTTGTCTTATGTAATCAGTTTTTTGTACTAGTTGCTTAGAAATTTTAGGGCACCGACAACCCAAAAACCAACACGTAGCAAATTCAATCAAAATCTAAAGCTGTTTCTGAAATCCCTAAAGTAAAAAAAAATCTACAAATATTGAACTTTTAATGTAGGTACCTACTAGATACATGCGTTGCATGTGCAGTGAAGACGCGTAGAGATGATTATTACCAAATCGTTATTATTTACATGATAAGCCAGAATAGATTATACCTTCTAACACAAAAAACAAGTCTAGACAATGTACTAGACATGTTTTCCGAAAAGATCATCCTTTATCACCAATCAAACCCCCGCTATAAACGTAGGCTAACATTCTGATAAACAATAAAAAGAATGTAAAAATCTACATAAAATTTACGGCCGCCAGGCTTGCCATGATGGCTGATCGTGGGTTTTGTTATAGACTTGTTTGGGGTCCGTATATGTATAGACAAGTCTCATAACCACTTAAGTCTAAAAAATTACACTCAAAGTGCCTACACCGCCAGTAGACACTTTTGATGATAATGCTGTAATTTTTCCACCTCGCCTGATGAAAAGTTCAGAGATCCTTTTAAGTAAAGTTTCTGACACTCGCGATCACAATCAGATGACAGTTTTTCTATGCGACAACTGTCATTTGATAGTGATCGCGAGTGACAGAAACGTACTACTCAATAGACCTTCAGGTGTGGCCAAAGATGTATCTCATTGGTTCAGTAGCAGCTTTATGTACTCTTAGCCTTGAAGAGCTCTAGGTTGTAACTATCTGGAAATACGGACGATGAGAGCGATGATTTGTTTTTATTGTACAGAAACCAATTATAAAGAAATTTTTATTTGTCAAATTATGAGTTCCTCTATACAATTATTAAATGGAATATATAGATGTTCAATGATCTTATGTCCTGTCCTCCATGTCTTGTCTAACAGCATACAAAATTTTAGTTATAAATTTAAATAATATAATAATCAAAAAAAGAAAATAATTAAATTATTAATCAATATTACATTAATGTTACATGAATAATTTAATATTTATAATAATCAGTGTAACATTTTGAAAACAATATCTAGTCTGTAGAGTAATATCCTTTGTTGGTTAAAAAAAATATGCTTTTTTTTTAAACTAGGTAATACTTCCGCCTCTGTTACAGTTTTACCACCGCATTATCTTCCAATAAGTTGTCATCATTTGCTTCCAATCTTCCACTTACGACGACCACTCTGTAAACGACTTAAAAAAAGAACATACACCACGGTTTGCTTTAGATCAAAATACCTGTGCTGAACCCTGATATCTTTAATAGTTCTAACTTTGTTACTATTATGAAGTACCTTTAGAGTTTTTACGTATATACTCCTGTTTACCACTGTAATGAGCTCAACTAGCTTGTTTTCTCCTTAGTTAGCAACCAATGCTTATCTTAGTACAACTGCTAATGTTAGTGGTAAACCCAATAATAAAACTTAGCCATGATAGGAGCATTTTGTTATTGATTTGGAGATTTGGCGAAATGCCAAGTAAGCCATCAGTTAATTGAATAAAACGAAAGCTTTATTTATTGGCAATATTGTAGCGGAAATTTTTACTGAACATTTTATCTTTCAAGTGACTGAAATTAATATGCTTGGAACTTAATTTTCGTTTTTTTTTTAATCTGTGTAAAATGACCTATTATTTTGCCAATAAAAGCACGCATAGTTGCTGGGTCAGAATGCTTTTATGCGAGTGGTAAATTATTATGCTCTAAGCTATTTTCCATAACATCAAAGCTCGCACCATCATCAGGCATGTTGCGACTCACGCCTGCAAAACTATAATTATATTCAACTATGAATCGCTGCTAGCCCTTTTAGCATAATGCCAAGGGGGCCATTTCTAGATTTAATGTAGTTTTAAGCAATAGTTTTTATCTAAATCTTGATTAATTTACTTGAAATCTCTTTTGTTGATTCAGAATACAGGTGCGGCATTTAAAAGGAGCATTAAAAAATAATAATGCAGGCTCTTTTACTGATTGCACTTACTCTGTTGTCATATTATTATCTACGTTATCTTTCTCAAGATCTTTCTTTTTTAATTTCTAAAACAATGGAGTGGTTAGATTTCCATTTTCAATTCTGATTGAATTGCAGTATTAATGTACGCCATCCTAGAGAACATTAAAACGTAACATAAGAAAAAACTTACTTACTATCAGGGCGCAGTGACACAAAGTGGGTCTAGGCATCCAACACCAGATTACGCCACGCTTTACGATCTTGAGCCAGCTCTTGCCAGCCTTCGACCCTGAGTTCGAATCGATCCGCTAAAACTAAATAATTAAATGTAAATTAATCTAATTTCAGAAGAACTTTTGAATGTATCTATTGTAAGAAACATCTCTCCACCTCACACTTCCTTCCATACTAAGGATAGAATTTCTCGGTAAAGCGACACGTGAATTGTCTTATCTTATCTTACATTTACCTTATGAGGTGCGTAATATAAAATAGGCTTGAGCATTTTTTGAGCTCACGCCAGAGGCCCCATTTACAATGCAAATGTGAAATAACAATTCAAATTGAAAAACAATGTCTTACAACAATCCGACACGTTCCGCGCTGTTTATGTTATAATATGTTTGTACACACAAGGGTAAGCCTTTGGGGCATTTCCTTTGTTCCCGAGTCTTATTAATGAAGTAAAATAGAATTCATTTATATGTGTACGTCGTGCACGTCAGTGACCGCAAGCGCGGATGGAATAACTTAAAATTTTATGATGGTGCTTGTTTGTAGAGTGTTATGATGTGTTTAAGATGTTTGATATATTATTTATTACAAGCTGAAACACACAAAGGTTAAACTGTAATTCAATATGCCGAAATAATATGATTTATTCCGGTAAAATTCATTAAATATTCACTCTGATTATCATTATCATCTTATCAACCGCAGGACGTTCACTGTTGGACGAAGGCCTCTTTCTCTGATACAATACAACCAGACAACTGACAAACGGAAAAAAAATACCAAGTACAAGTTGAACTAACGAGGACCAGGGCTTGGTACAAATTTGCAGATATGTATTTAATATCCAGTCCAGTGTAAGCAGAGCCCGTTTACTAAGCAAAATGTACGCAGTGCAAGCTTATCTTAGATGTTAGGTGGATGCTGACAAAGACAGAAAAACTAGAGAAACAAAACTGAACCGAGCTTAACAGATATAAAGACTTTGGGAACTTGTATGTTTTCGATCACGTCAAATTGTGGGTTTGGAAACTTGGAAAACACTTGAATATGAACAGTAACATGCACCTGCGGTAGTTGTTCAGCTAAACTGTGAAGAATAATCTTGATCTATATCCAGTTAGAAATATAATTGTTACTAACATTATTTGATTAGCGAGATTAATATTTGATACAATTTAAGTTTTTTTTTAGTTGATATTTAAAAAAAAGTTCAATGTACCTACGGACATTTCAAATTAAATAATACTAATTAAAATAATGCATTAATTTTGTCATTTAGCGGTAATTGACCTTCTCTATATGATAATATCTCTCCTTATTATAATCCAATAAAAAAATTAGAGAAAACAAAATGAAAATTAGAAAATCTTTTTCCGACCGCTAATCGGCACCTTTCTAATGACGAAAGAATAAATTCTGTGACCCGAATTCCACCAAACACTTTTTCAATCTCCCACCAAAACATCCATTATTCAATACCCAACCAGAATAAAACCGGAAAGCGATTCTGACAAATTAGTTTCACCGAAAAATACTCTAATGAATTAACGTTTTAGGCAAAGTACGTCTTTGAGTTCTCGTTCATTTGTGACACAAAAGATTCTGGTGGATTCTGGGGTTACGTAATTTGGACTGAAGTGTTACATGGTGGAAGTGACAGGTTTAAAGCTTAGTATGAAATATTTTTCGGTGAAGGAAAGGGTTAACAGTTGAGGTGAGGATTTTCCTTGTTAAGCTTCCCTTGATTACTTTTTTAATCAACTGAGAGGGGTTTACGGAATACTATATTAAAATTTGCTCAGACTGTGTGGTTAAGAGCGAGATTTCGTTGTGGTTTTATTGTGGTTTGTAAAATATAGAACAGAAGCAAAAATTTGGTTCTTCTGCGTCTTCTCTTAACCTATATAACATTTTTTGAATGTACCTACCTAATCTATTGTTTTTACTTTACTTCAGAAAAGAAGGAGATTCTCAATTTGATCGTATTTTTCATGTTTGTTACTACTCAGGCTTCGGCCACCTAAATATTTTAATTCTTTCAATAATCTTAATTCTTATTTCTTATATAAAAGTGTATTTATATTTACTGTTTGATTCACTTCATGGTTTCAGTTTTACGAAGTCAGTATTTCATATTAAAATTATTTTTACAAATTCTCACGTTTATCATTGGTAATGTTCTTCGTGGGTTCTCTGACTCTTGGTTTCTATTTATAGAAACTTAACTAAGGCAGCGGTCCCTACAACCCTTTACAATATAAATAAGTTACATATATTATTTTAATCTTACATAATTATTTCCAATTATCTTTGTTTTAGGTTTAATAGTAGGGAAAAATTGTAACATTTCTGTTTTAAAAAAATGGCTCTGCCAAGTTTCTTGTGGCACATTCTTCTTGGCATTGATAGTTTTTCCGAAGGCGTTGGTAGTATAAAACCTGGACAAGTGCGAGTCGGACTCGCACACCAAGGGTCCCGTACAAATTTTTAGGTATTTATGAATATCAAGTTCAAATTTCACAGTTATAGGCAGACCCCGGATTTATGTGGCAATGACGTCACAATAGGGTAGTTTGGGGAGTAAATGGAACGGTGTCAATTAATACGGCTTTGTATATGATGATGACGATGATGCGTGTGAAGATGGTCCCAAAGCAAGACCGGCAGACTGTTGATTTGGGACCATGGGATGTTTATTGTATTTTGTTTTATTGAGGTACGGAACCCTAACAGACCCAGCACAACTAGCCAATAAGACGGTGGTTACAATCTGTACAAACTTAAGCAATGTTCGACCACCTAAAAGTCTTAACATCTTGCAGTCTTGCAGGTGGTAGGTGTGCAAGGTCCACCCGGATTGCTACCACCATCTTGCTCGCTAATCCTGCCGTGAAGCAGCAGTGCTTGCACTGTTGTGTTTTGGCGTGGAGAGTAAGACAGCCGGTGAAATTACTGGCACTTGAGGTATCCCACCTTAGGCCTCTAGGTTGGCAACGCGTCTGCAATACCCCTGGTGTTGCAGATGTTTATGGGCGGTGGTGATCTCTTACCATCAGGAGTCCCACTTGCTGGTTTGCCATCAAGTCGTATAAAAAAAATCCTTTGCAAAGCGTGTAGTAGTAGCTTTGTAATTTTAATGACCAAAAATGAATTCAAAACCTTTTGTCCACCCAAATCACGTTATCACAGTAATTTTTTATTATAAATTAATACGTTATAAGTTTGATTTTTGTCACAATGTCGCGATGAAATTTCAAAACGTCAGAGCATCAGAGCCATAAAAGTTTGCGGACGCTAGGTGGCGCTGATGTCGTGCACAGAGCCAATACAACACTGCAAGTCCGGCAAAGATAACGGTCTGTTCACCGGTGAAAACAACGGACGTTCTACAAGCGGCCTTAGTTATAAATATATTATAGGATTGCCTCATTTCTGATATTTCGCTATAATAACGAAGCAAATAGCTGTTGCCTCTCATTCACTTTTAAACATTCTCGTTCTGTAATAAGTTCCAAAAAGATTTTGAAATGTGGCGACCCGAAGAGGAAAGTTTTCGCCCCAAAATGGTGTGTACAATTCGAGACCATACAGCCCCCTGTTTGAGCACAATGAACGTCTACTCATATTTTCACGATTGAAAGAATAAATTTGCCTCCAAGCAATGAGGGTATCTGTCACAATACACGAGATCCTGACGTTCTTAATAATGAGGATGATTTTTATGACATATTTCAAGAATTTATTTTCCCGAAGCGAGTTGATGGAATCAAATTTTACTGTGATTTTTTGTTGGAACTTTTGAAGTCATTTTCTGTATACGGAGAATTAAAAAGTACGTTTATTGAGAGACAGGCTTCTTACTCTTTTAAAATAGAACGAAGACTTTTAACCCCCGACGCAAAAAGAGGGGTGTTATAAGCTTGACCGCTATGTGTGTCTGTCTGTGGCACCGTAGCTCTTAAACGGTTTTTTTCAAAGCAGGTTTTCTGGCGACGGTTCTTAGATTATGTTTCATCAAAATCAGTTCAGCGGTTTTTGAGATATTAAACTTTGAAGTGACACAGTCGGTTTTCCAACTTTTCGTTATTTAGTTTATTCAGTGAAATCATGTATCTATCAAGAATAAGTCATGATGCTATGCTTTTTACCACGCTTACGTTTTAGAGCTCTATTCAAAACGTGAAAAAATTAAACCATTGTTAGTTTTACCATTATTGTCACCGTGTTTAGACAGGTACGGTCGCCATCAAATATTTCGGCCAAGGTGATCAAAATAATGATACATGAACTCTGATGATGATGATGGCATTGAGATCCTGTTATCCCTTACTAGGGACTAGGGACATAGGGCTCGTAGAAGAGTTTTCCATTTGGCTCGATCTTGCGCGCCACTAGAGGCGCTAGTGTAGCGTGAGGTCTTCGAAATGTCAAATCTCATAGTTTTTGGGTGAGCTACGCGGGTTTATTTATAATTAGAATATTTTTTTTTTTGCAATATCTGAAATTAATTATGGCAAATATGCGTTCCGGGGCAATGAATGTCTGTTTTGAGACAGTTTTGCTTTTGGAAACCTTTGTCCTCCCTTTTTTCCGAACAAAACGGGGACTATGCAACACTGTGGCATGCTCGATATTTTTATGGTACGGTTTTAAGGTGTATTAAATATGATTTTAATCTAAACTTTGTTTTCACGGCCGTAATAACATACTTTGAAAGCCATACTTAAAAACCTCACGCAACAGTGCGCCATCTAGTGAGACAAAAAACGATAGCCCTCATTGAGCCAGCCTCCTTCTCAACTGATCGCCTCCACGTGGTCCGAGGACATCCTGGCCGTCTTCTGCCAGTAGATTGCCAACGGAGACCCTGCTTGGGCAGGTGATCATTCGACCCTCGAAGCGTGTCCATCTATCGCCATTTCCTTGTCAGAACTTCTCGGTTTACTGGCTGGTCAGTCATTTGCCACAGTCTTGCGTTTGAGATAGTACCTTAATAATGCACTCTATGTGCCGATATTTTTGACCACTTTGGCAGTTCCGAAATATCTGATGGCGACTGTACTTAGAGACTTTTAGTATCAGAAAGCTGCAATTTGATAAAGGAGTGCTTACACATTAATTATGCAAACAATGTGGTAAAATCCGTGTACTGCTGTTTCACACAATTTTTTTCCCATATGTTTTATTTCCCAAGTACCAAATTTCGAAACCAAATTTCTTCTCAGAATATTTTCTTTTGGTTTTATAGAGCACAGTAGGTTTTAGGTTACGTTTGTTTTATGAAAGTTCCGAAAATAATAATGGTTTCGGAGAAATTTGGTACTTGGGAAATTAAATATTTGCGTAAAATATTTTGCCCAAACGGCAGAGAACCAGTATAATCAAACGTTGAAATAACTTTTTTTTTTTTTCAGTAGGTACACCTTTCTTACACCTACTTCTAAAATGTGGAACGAATTATCTTCTCTCTGGTTAGCCTTAAAATAATAACTAATTAATAAATGATCCACCAAAACTTAAATAACAATATGTAATAAAAATAAATTCATTTCTTTCGGGCAACTTGGCCCATACAATAAATACTTTTCAGACTAACATACATATATATTTATAATCAATAATATAAACGCTAACATATGCTTACACGTGTGACCGACACGCTCTTGGCAAGTTTTGTCTTCTTACAAAATACTACCAGTTTACTCAAGATACAGTTTTACTTTGCTTGCGCAGACTGTCTCCATATAATTAACCGCAACGTGACGAGTTTTCTGATCAGTACCCAAAACCTTGCAAATTTAATATCTCGCCTCCAAAATTCCCTTCATCTGTACTAAAAGACCTTGAGGTTACAGCGCACTCAAAGATTCTGTCCTTGTCTGATATTAAAGATTTTACGTTTGCTGAGTAAGCAGTATAAATTACGTTCTCATTTCCATTACATGGCAAATTTGAAGCGTATACGTAATTTTCTAAAAGAAAACATAAAAGTAAAAAAAAAACGAAAATAAAGAAACAAATATAATAATTTAAAACCGTTATTCAAAAATTATACGAACAGTCGCGATTACATCTTTGAAAAGTCACTAGGTACGTAGAAAGTTAAGAATGCCAAACATTGTTGAAAAGCGGTAAATAGAGAGGTTTTGAATTCGGAATGAAAAAGTCTCCAGTAGGTACAATACAAATCTAATACTCATTACATGTATTGTAATTTGAACTTAAAACTTCTTCTCTTAGAACGTCGTACTTGAAATTATTTATTATTATTATTATTATAAATCAAAACTTCACAATTCCTGTATAATATAAAAGAAAATAAAGGTAACTAAAACTAAAATTATAAATAAAAAAAGTTGCCCAGTGTTTTTTTTTCAATTTCAAAATGTTCATTTTTTTAAGAATTAGGGATCGTCAAAGTGATTCTGAAAACGAAATGATGAAATTCGTTTTTTATTTTTGTTTTTAGGTTTTGCGTTGTGTTAGGTGAACGTACGTATAATAATCAAATATAATGTTGACCAAATGTTAATATAATAACCAAACCAACAAAAAGTTAGAAAACCCCGACTTTGTCACTTCAAAGTTTAATATCGTAAAAACGGCTGAACCGATTTTGATGAAATATGCCTAAGGACTTGTGCTAAGGACCATCGCTAGAAAACCTGATTTCAAATTAAAAAAAACCGCATTCAAATCAGTCCACCCGTTTAAGAGCTACGGTGCCACAGACAGGTACACAGACAGACACACGTTGTAAAACTTATAACACCTCTTTATGCGTCGGGGGTTAAAAAGCAAAGAAAACCAATTCACTTTCCATCAACAATTACATAGAAACTAACTTCAAAACACTAGGTACCATTTCGGAGCTAGCACAACTTCTAGACTTCTAATGTTTATGTTAGGACAGAAGCTACTTCCTTTGTAACTTCAAAGTTGTAAGTCCATTACTTGAGTACAGGACAACAGAATCTGAGACCTCTGTGCCTTGTACACTGAACCTGAAAGTTGAACTAATAATGTAAATTCGAGAATTATACGGGTGTGGCCTGAAATATGAGCAAATAATTAAAACATAGATCATACTCCTCAAACTGAACAACATTAGTTCAGCAACTTTTAAAAATAATTTGTTTTTTTAAATTTTTATTACACGTTTAAGTTAATTAGAAGAAGCAATGTAAAGCGAAATGCTTGATATTTATAGCGTGACGGCGACGTCAGTTTGTGTTCTAGGATGGCGTACATTGTAGCAGTATTTTAATTTGTATGAAAAAAGGAAAATTAAAAGACTCCATAATTTTAAAAAGTCGCTGAACTAATGTTGTTCAGTTTGACGAGGACGACCTATGTTTTAATTTTTAGCTCGTATAACAGGCCACATCCGGTTTGTACAGTGGCCAACAGATATTTCGGAGATGATTAAAAATATCGAAACATGTACTCTAATACCTAAGAAATAGAGTGCATGTGCCGATATTTTTGACCACCTTGGCCGCTTTGAAATATTTGATGGCGTTTGTACGTAGGTTTTATTTTGATAGGAAGGAAAACGAGGAAGCGGGTCATGTGATGAAAAACGATCACCATCGCCCATGAGTACCTACCAACTACTTAAGGAGAGTCATTAGTCTGTTGCCAGCGATTTGAGAAAATACATTGTAGGCCCTTTCCTTGAAAACCCCGATGTCATAGTAAAGTTGTCCGAAAACTGCTGACAGAAGTTGATTCCACAATTTCACTGGACGCGGCAGGAAATGCCGAAGGAAAGGGGATGTATGTTTTTTTTACTCTTTTTAGGACGATGATTGTAATGACTTTAATAAAATAACTCTGATGTTCGTGCGTTGCTGCATTAGTCTTTTTAGGTTAAGTTATAAGTTAAAGGGTTATACTGAAAACAAGCGCGGCGGCGCCGTGGCAATACGCTGAATGGGTTATACTTCGTGCTTCTTTTGACACAATGTTTCATTTCTTTCTTTCTTTTTCCTGCTTAAGATTATGTAAAGGTTCTTCTAATGTTTTAAGTTTTAATATTTATCTGGTTGTGCCGAATTTTGGGAAATAGATTTATTCTTATACTTACCAACCTATTCTTATTCTCAAATTGATTTTAGTGTATAAGATATTTCTAAAATGTTTAAAGCATGTTTTAAATTGTATATAAATGATTAGCAATAAGTAGCTTTTGATTTAAGTATCAACGAGGCCATGCTCTTGCATTGCGTCACATTGTGTACACCTATTTAATTATCCTGCCATTTTGCCAGAATAATTTTGATAAAATTTCACAACCCGAACAAATTTAAGTAAACGTTTTTGGCCAATGCAACTCCCAAACCCAGCCCTAGCTTATTTTCGACAGGTCCCAAAGATCTTATATCGGGATAGACGAAAAGAGCGCTTGAAGCTGTATGAGAACCTAGCGTATCGAATTTTTCGTAAGTACCTACGATGACGTCACGAGCGAGATTTAGTGATGGGAAATCAAGACCGCATGGTACCGATTCAAAGGCGCGCGGAACCGATTCAAAGGCGTGCCGCCACGACCCGAGGGGCGGCTTCAAAGCGCATCGCGCATTTAGGTCGGACGAAACTGACCGTGCATCAAACTTTTTACACGCAAAACGGTAAACTCTTAAGTCTATCTCGATATAAGATCTGTGATCTTAATTCTCTAGTTGCAGAAGATCACACGTCAACCACTTTAAAACTGTACGAATACTGTCACCCCATTCATCACGCCCTGCTCCATCTGTCACGCGATAAAGAATCACTAGACGTTGATCTGAATTTAAGAACGACATTTGAATCTGTATTGTGAAATGGGCTGTAGCAACGAAGGCAGATTGTGGTAGGTATCATGCGCTCCATTAAATAAAATAAATAAATAAATATCATGGGACACTTGACACCAATTGACCTAGTCCCAAACTAAGCAAGGCTTGTACTATGGACACTAGGCAACGGTTAAACATACTTATATAGATAAATACATACCTAAATACATATTAAATATCCAAGACCTGAGAACAAACATTCGTATTATTCATACAAATATCTGCACCGGCCGGGATTCGAACCCGGGACCTCAAGCTTCGTAGTCAGGTTCTCTAACCACTTAGCCATCCGGTCGTCACTTAGCCATTGGTTACGGAAAGACGTCATCTGGGTAAGCAAGCCTTACAACCACCTCATTTTCGTGGTCACATTTTTGACGGAGCTGTAGAATTAGATAACATTGTTGATTATTTTTTATGATTGGTTGTTTGGAGTCTTTTTGTATTTTTTACTTCAACTCCAAATTTCTTACATTTACGGGTATCCCGTGAAACCATATCGAAATTACAAACTGAGACATGATGCACAGAAAAACCAGAAAAGAGACCAGCGCTGGGAATCGCACCCAGGTCCTCAGCAATCCGTGCTGCGTGCTATAACCCCTACACCACCGCTGGACAGGAATCTAGACACGAATTTTTCCTATGCATACATATCTCAGGTTGCAGGTTCAGGTTGTCTCAGGTTGGTGATTATTTTTTAGACGTCCTGTACTTTTACTAGATAACCTGGAAATTTTACAAAAGCTTTCACCATGCCAACAAAAATGTGCCCACGGAAATTACACGGAATTAACACTCGAATGATCCATGTACTCCTTGGAAACTTTTTTTTTTCTAACGTTTTTGCATCTACTTTTACATTTTATAAAAGCTATGGTAGCCTAGTGGGTTGATCTATGACTTGAGAGTCGTGAGTTCAAGCCAGGGCTCAAACCTTGTGTTTTTCGTTAAAGAAAATGCGTGGAAACTTAAATACATTTTCGGAGCAGTTCAGGGGTGCGTGTCAAGAGTTTGTTTATTACGCTTCTACGCTTCAAGTTACTCAACTGAACGTGCTGTTATTTGTTATCAAGATAATTAAGATTTTGAAAAGGACATAGGTTATTTTCTATTCCAGAAAATTTGTATGATTCCCGTGGGCGAACGAATTTTTCACAGACAAAGTCGCGACCAGAAGCGTACCTATAATAATGTACAATTTCACTTGCTCCGTTTCAAATGTGCCATAAAGAGTGTTCAATACTTCCCTATTCCATCATAAAACTAGTTTATTGTCACAATTGGTCGCAAACGATCGCGTCGTCCGCATATCAAACTAAACTCATTAAATTCCGAAAGCAAATAATCTCAAAACTATCATCCCTTTATATCTGCAGTAAAATTAAAGGCACAAATCAAATGAAACCGTAAATTTGTACATTCAGACGGCCGCGGGACAAAGGCGCGTAACCCAGTATTTCATTATTAACTGCAAACATAAAAGTCGTAACGCAAAACGCGAATAAACGTCAAAAACACGATACGGTGCGCGACGTTTTCATTTCAATAATGTAATGGGATATTTCTTATTGTATCATTTCGGTGGAATTTTCGTGTAAACATGTCTCGTCGCCAGTTATTGTAGAGGTAGTTGGATATTTTTATAGTATATTGTGTCTTAAGGGCGGTAAATAAGGAGTTACGAACGAGAGTCTATTAGATTCATCACATTTGCGAGTAAAATTGTATATTTTTAAAAGAAAAACAAATATTTTTTCAAAAATTGCCGATACCGAAAGCGCCAGCTCCCCGCCGCCCTTCCCATCCGCAGCATGTGCATGGCGTGCGTGTGCAGCGCGCGCATGGAGCAGCAGCACACCATGCAGTAACAAACTCATTTACCGACCACGGGTTTCATGACAAGCACATTAAGGTCGAGGGTTTTATTTGGGGAGTTGCAACCAAGGTAGCCTGCATGTTACGATACTGTTTACGAGCAAGTGTGATGAAAAGTATCATGTATGACACTGATTAGGCTACATGGAATAAGCATCGCAGCAAAGGCTAATAATAGATAGCACAATAGACACTACAACACACACACTTACAACTGGGTGGTAGTCTAACAACTGGTAGCATGGTGTACGGTTGTGTCACCCCTGAAGATGAGCTCTGGTTGAGTTCGAAACAAGTCAGTGTAGTGTGGTGGTGGTGATAGATGGGTTTGTGTGATTTGTGTGTGTTCTTACAGTGTGGAGGTGGAGGAACTGCATGAACACGCAAATTTTGCATCAGCTTAGCTATCGTAAGGTGAGCAAGGAAATTATTTTAGTTCATTGATATGGACCTCCGCAAAGTAATGCCTGATTCAATAAATTATTGTCTTTTGTGTTTTTTACGAGAATAAAGCGTGATACACTTTCATCTCCAAGCCTCCAAAAATGCTCCTTAATAAACCAAGTTTCAAAGACTTTGCTCTTTTAATTATTCTCTTATAAGTTTCTAGTCGATTGTTCATACAAAATAGATGCCAAGCTCCCACGCTGTAGGGAGTCGGTATGAAAATACACCCAACTCTGATCTTTACTTTAGATACATAATTACTTAAATAAATCACTTTTGTTCTTTTACAATACGGCTGCCGCCTCCGGGTATCTTGAAACGTGTAGAGGAAATTTGATGCGATATCGTCTTCAATGTTAAATTAACCTTATTTTGAAGGCACTTATAGCGATATTCAATTACTTACAATTAGAATCCACCTGCATCAACGAGTTACAAAAATATCAAAAAAAAAACATGAAACCGTGCGGCGTTCTTATCGTTTTCAAAGCGATATATTATTTTAAAATTTATGACAGTGGAAGCATTCTACACTTCCACTGAACGTAGATATAGTTTAGATATAGTTAGTGTTTAGTATTGTAACTAAGGGACCCTATACATCCCTGTATTTCTATTATTATTATTTTTTGTATTTTTTTTCTTTAATTGTATAATATAGTTTATAAGTATTTTATTTGTAATTATATTTTTATGAAAAAATGACTTTCTGCCAAGTTTCTTGCGGCGCATTCTTCTTGGCAATGATGGTCTTTCCGAAAGCGCTGGTAGTTTAAAAAAAATGACGTGTAAAAGTGCCCATTGCGGCATATTTACTGAATAAATCATTTGAATTTTGAATTTGAATATTCAAAGTCAAAGTCAAAGTCAAAATATCTTTATTCAATTTAGGCTATAACAAGCACTTATGAATGTCAAAAAAATCTACCACCGGTTCGGAAAAACCTCTGCTGAGAAGAATCCGGCAAGAAACTCAACGAGGTATATATTTTTTTTTAAACAGATAGACAGAATTTTGAATTTGATAAGACCGCCGATTATCTAGCCTGCATTTTGTTTTTGTAAGTATGTTTACTTATTATACTATCGACTGTGAAACCCTTCTGTAGAAAGTCATAGTGACATTGCATTGCTTGACGAAGGAGTTCATTTTGACATTTATAACACTTACTGTTTCTTCTACGGTGGGTCTGGAATCAAATGGTTAGACTGTGCTTTTTGTAAAAAAAATACGTAAAAACTTTCGTGATTTTCATCACCGTGGAATCCTGTTATAAAGAAGTGTCGGCGTCAGGATAAATGTTCTGAGGGACGATCGGACGTTGTTAGTGTTGTGTGTCGGTGTGATGGGGTGACTAATAAATATGACCAAGTGCGGGTAGTTCGTGATGACGAGTTCCGGTACTATTTGTGATCAAATGCGGGTAGTTCGAAGTACTCGCACTGCTAGGCAGACTTGACACCCCACACTTTATTAGTCTATTCGTGACCACGGCCACTGCGATGTGGTCGAAACGTCGAGGTAAATATTATTCGTATGTGTTAACGTGATAAGTCCCGTTAGTGGTATTTTGACTACGAAATAATTTTTTTTGGAATATAATAATTTACGTTACGTTACGGTATTAAAAACCTAACCTAATTAGAAATTTTTATAAAATCCCCGAAAGTGTCATTTCAAAGTTCGTTACCCCAAAAACCCTTACTCCCTCAGGTATAACAAACTTGTAAACAAAAGGCTTTTTACAGATAGAAAAAAAACTCGAGTAATAAATACATTTCACCCTAATTGCCATCCCGAGCACTTCATTTGTCACTCGAAAAGTCAAAATAAACAAAAGCAATCTCAATCTCAGTAACGTAATAAGGTAAGTAAACTTTTTCCTGTACTGTAATTAATTAGTTCCCTTTTCTTTTTTCCTTGCGTTGTACGGTTAGAAATCACGTAACAAATTGGTACAGTTAACAATCTATGAGGACCATTTAAAAGTGCAAAGCAACTATCACAAGTACGTTTCCGCCTTTTTAGAGACTAAAAAATTTCGTCGTTTAAGATCCCCAAAAATTTTTTTATGGAGGTTGTCATTTGTGTTTTTTTTTACAAGCTTTAATGTGGCGGGCCAGCGAGGGCTAGTCATGAAACTGTAAATACAGCTGAGTAGTCAGGTACCAACTAGTCGCGCGCGAGACAATCATACGGCCAGGTAGTCAGCTTTCCCAACTTATTTACGCGACTATATTTAAATACGGCTGGGTAGTAAAATATTGGAATTAGTCGCGTGGCTATAAATGCATTTGGGTAGTCAGCTGTCTCAATTAGTCGCGCGACTATAAGTGCAGCCAGGTGCTTTACCAACAGTGGGGGCACACTTAAAACGTCACCTTTTCACGTACACGCCAGCGCCTCTGGCGACAAAATGATAACACTAAATTGACAAATGTGTCAAACGTGGACTTGAAAAATTCAGTCTGTCCGCCATCTTTCCGCTGTATGTTGGTTGTCTGGCTTTCGCGGATGATTTTTAAGTTTATCTGTTTTTTGCTGTTTTCTTAAAGTTGTATTACATTGCTCCGCTTGGGTGACCAAGTGAAGTGACCACCATAAACTCGTTTGCTTTCCGGCCTCGCGATGTAATGCAACTTGCGCAATTTTCTTACAGGTCTAAACTAGGCTTTATAGACGTTAAGCTTGTTGTGTGCGTGCATGTACATGTGTGTGTTATGTCAGATTTAGTTCTTCGGCTAGCTACCAGATAGCGCTTGTTACCATACATGCAAATTTGACCATAGAGTTGACACTCTTTTTCTATATTGGTACTAATACTCTTTGTTTACCAACTAGTCACATGACTATTATAAATATAGCCGGGTAGTCAGTTTACCCAACTATTTGTGCGACTATAAATGCCGCCAGGTAGTCAGCTTTCTTAACTACGCGCGACAAGTCGGTACATCTCTAAAAATAATACATTAATTTCCTAAAATTCTTTTCTGTAACTTCTCTGTTCGCGAACAAATAACCTTTTCAGAGTTTTCATCCGTACTCGCAGCTTCATGCATGTATTATTACTTAAGCGAGTTATTTCAAGAGAACGTATTTGCATAAAATATTAGGCAGTTTATTTCAGAAAACCTTCACAGCAATGTGCCCTTGGGACAACAGAAACATTAAAGATAATGAATACCCGATATTTAGAACCTAAAATTAATTAAATATACACAAAGTCAGTGTGTTCCTTTGAGACTAATAATTATCCCAACCAACTATCTGTATGAAACTATAATTTTTTTGTTATTTAGGATACATTTTTTTTTTTATTCGACTGGATGGCAAACGAGCAAGTGGGTCTCCTGATGGTAAGAGATCACCACCGCCCATAAACTTCTGCAACACCAGGGGTATTGCAGATGCGTTGCCAACCTAGAGGCCTAAGATGGGATACCTCAAGTGCCAGTAATTTCACCGGCTGTCTTACTCTCCACGCCGAAACACAACAGTGCAAGCACTGCTGCTTCACGGCAGGATTAGCGAGTAAGATGGTGGTAGCAATCCGGGCGGACCTTGCACATGGTCCTACCACCTGCAAAATACCTGCTTTATATGATATTACTGTTGGGCACAGGCGTCCTCTTAGAATGAGAGGAATTAAGCTAAAGTTCCCAATGCGGACTGGAAACTTCACACACACCATTAAACTGCTTAGGCTTCTAAGGTGTTTTTCTTCGCCAAATAGCTTATATTTACCATGGTAAACGTAATTTTACACTAATTCCGAAATACTCGCTAGTGCCAGTCCGAACCAGAATCTACAACAGTGCTTCAGACGCCATAGGCCAAAGCACCAGGCTATCATAATATCCTTATTATAATATAGGTTACGTTATTAATCTGTCATCTCCCAGGATAACAGGATCGAAGGATATTGGGCACAAATTTGTGCCTCTGGGAGAGGACAGGTTAACGAAATAAAACTTAATAAATAAGTACGTCTTTTTGTTCAAAATGGTTCAACAATGTTCCTTATAACTTATATCACAAGTATGTAATACAGTTACCTAATAATCAAGTTAGAACACCATGTCTTGCAATACTAGCGGGCGTGCCCAGAAATAATACACTGATTATAAATTCATACGGAAAATGCGAAAACAAAGCCATACACAGGAATGATCATACATAATATCACATTTCGCAGGCATTTATTTTAAATAACGAGTTCCCACAAACCTCATTTCCCTGTACATTTATCAAACTGGCTGTATTAACGCGAGGCATGGGGCATATCAACCTTTGTTTCTTGGAATAAGGATCTGATAAGGTTATGAAGTTTCATGGTGTGCCAGGTGTATCAGTAATGGAGTTCCTACCTTCAGGTTCATTATTCGTAGAAATTTACACTCATGTTTCTTGTCGGATTTTTGACCACAAAGGTTTTTTCGTACTGGTGGTAGTTTTTTTTTCTGACATTAAATTTCTTCTTATAGGCTGACTTTGAGTTTGAAAATTATGTAATACTGTGTTAGTTTAGGTTAGATTAGCATAAATAATTTACATAAGAGATATTAAATATTTTTCTTTTATGTTTGAAAAACCTATTTTATAAAATTACACCAAAATTATCATTTGCCTGGGGCTTTTGCTGGGGTTTAGTTTTTTAATTAAAATTCTAGAAAGTTGTAAAAAAATACAAAGGAATTCCCAAAACTTATATCCTAGTTTTAATGCACGTTGCATAAAAAACACCTGCGTCAAATTTAATGTCTCTACCTAATCTTAGCGGTAAAGATTTTGATATTTCATGTTAATTTATTAAAACAGAGCTTAAAGTTCCTCGAATTAATAGTCGCCGAACTAAAAATTTGTTTCGAGTCCCCTTTTCCCGAACCAATTATGTAAGCAATGGTTTTGTAAGTACAGCATGTAAAATGTATATACGAGTACATCATTTTCTGAAGCAGAAGTATTTAATGTTTCTTCGCTTCTCTTTTAGATTTAGTTGGTTAATTTCATTTTATTGTTAATATAATTCTCGACTTCCTCTCTAATATTGTTTAAAATATTTTGTTCAAATATGGATACACCAAGCCACTTTAATTTTAGGTGTTATCTAACGGTGGCATCTTTATTGGTTAATTTTAGATATAAGTTTGTAAGATCTAAGTTAAATTGTACCTATTAAATTGTAGGTATACCAAAGTTTATCCAAATCAAAGATGAAAGTTGAACTTAAGTGTTTTTGTACCCAACGTAGGGTTTTTGGAGGTGAATAATCGTTTTAGCTAGCTGCTGTTTAATTAAAATACGCTTCAGATAACATTATTTTAATTTTAATGTGTGATGCCACCTTGCGACAAATAGCTGAACTATGCCGAAAAACTAGTGTTGTAAAAAACTCAAGTCTTTTAGTCTTCATTTCGAGACTTGAGTAGATTTTTAAGACTAGGACTCGTTAGTCACATGAGTCCAAGTCCTTTGAGTTCTTTGAGTCTTCTGAGTCCTTTCGAGTATTTTAAGTTCTTTGAGCTAGACTGAGTCCTGAACTTGAATTGATGTATATAAATATTATAATAGCTAATACTTGGTGATTTTATATCGTTATCCATATTTATTTACAAATCTGATTGAAAATAAATCGCACAATAAAGATTAGTAACAATTTAATTGCATTAAACGAAAATAACCTAATCAAAAGTATCCACCTGAAGACTACGTACCTAATAAATCAATAATTTGTTACATGCTATTTTTATTTACTTCAAACTACAGCTATGGCTTTAGAGGACTCAGTCATGAGTTCTTTTAAAAAGACTCAGTCTTTGAGTTCTATTTTGCAGGACTCAAGTCTTTTTACAAAAGATTCAAAATTCTGAAGGACTTGAGCTCGAAGTATTACTTATAAAACTTGAGTCTTCAAAAATAGCTCAAGTTTTATTAAATAAGACTCCAAGACTCGAGTTTCTTACAACACTACGAAAAACGCCGCGAGTGTTTCGCTCGGTCGTCCACGTAAGTACCAAATGGATTTCAAATGCGTTGTTTTGACCGTAAAACCCACCTTCATGGCTGCAACAAAGTGAAGTTTTTATAAAAAAGTCACAATCCTCTTGGATTTCCATCGCGGTTCGTCAAAGGAGCTATAATTTCATTCTTCATAACATAATAACGTTTCCTGGTTTTCCATTCCATACAATACTTCGTTACACTAGGTACCTTAATCTTTTCAGAATCGTCATTTTCCATTTTCTTTCCAAATAAAAGCCCAAAACGAGCTTAAAGTAACCCAGTTAAGTTCAAATTGGAATACCGCTGTATGCCAGGAGAACCGCTTTAATACATTTAAAGTAGGTATATTTACGATTTTCCTTTGAATTAAGTTTGACTTGATAAAATATCAAGTTAAGTGGACGTGATCCTTTATAGGTCCGTTTGGTGGACTTTAACAGTGGTCCTTCGTAGTCAATTTTTTTATCCGATTGCTCCAAATTACTCCTCTTTTCTCTGTAGCTTAAACTGTCGCAGTGACAGAGTACAAAACTTTTCAAAGTGTCTGCGAAAAAAAATACGGACGGGGATTAAAAAACTACCATTTTCACCGGAAGATCAAAAAGTATGAAATAAAAAAGGCCTGTGTCAGACAGCGAAGAGACAGTAATAGAAAGAAAGAAAATAGTTTGAAAAAAAAGAAAAAAACGGAGCAGACAAATTGTCACGAAATGGTCACAATTCAGCATGATGTCGGCCTTGCAGCCAACGGTGATCCTCCGTTGGAAACTTTTACATTTTACATTACATTTTGTTAGGTCGATTTTACATTTTTTTTTATTGAGTTCCATTTGTCACCCTTTGGGCATGGAACTCTAAAAGCGAAGAAGGGTTCTTATACTGGAGCGTTTCAAATGGCTCAATTTGCGTGGTCAAATCTTGTTATGAAATAGCCGTAGAATTTGATTTATTTATTTACTAGCCCGCGACGTCGTCCGCATAGTATTCATTTATCGCTATCCCGCGGGAACTATACAATTTTCCGGGATAAAAACTATCCTATGTCCTTTCTCGGGACTCCAACTATCTGCATGCTGAATTTTATCTAAATCGGTTCAACGGTTTAGACGTGATTGAGTAACAAACATCCAAACCCCCAAACATCTTCACAAACTTTCACATTTATAATAATACTAGCTTTTGCCCGTGGCTTCGCCCGCGTGGAATTCGGTTATCGCGCGCTGTTCCCTGGGGAACTGTGCATTTTTCCGGGATAAAAAGTAGCCTATGTCACTCTCTGGCCCATAAACTATCTCTATGCCAAATATCACGTCGATCCGTTGCTCCGTTTCGACGTGAAAGACGGACACACATACACACAAACATACATATGTGTTTGCTTAGAGTTGAAACACCAATGCGTTGTAAAATTCAAATTATTCAAAAAAAAACAATGACAATATCGATAAATATCGATTATTTTTTAAACGTCCTGTACTTCCACCAGATAACCTGAAAACCGCAACCGATTCTTCTACCATGTCAAAAAAATGTACCCACATAAATCTTTAAATAAACGCTCGAATAACCCAAAACTGAGGACACTTTCGAAAACGGTTAAGAACTTCTCGAACTAAAAAAACTTAACATTTTTCCGAACTCTTCCGCCATTTTTGATGACCAGCTTTAGGCACCCAGCTGACTCCAAGGCCCATAAAGATCCGCACGTGATATCCGTCGCCCAATTCCAAGTCAGCTTTTTCCGAGATAACGTTAACGTCCTAATGACAGAGGTCAAAGGGGTCCGCTTAATTTGACAGGCCTACGTATTATTGACAGACCGTTTCGTCTCTGAAGAGAAGATTGATAAAATGCGCATTGCACTTTTTTCTAATCATTGAATTTCGCGTTTGGTGAGGTGAAAGTTGGTGTAATTTTTTTCACTACTAGCTTTTGCCCGTAATCAGTAATCAGTCATTTATTTGCTCAAACAAAGAAGATGGTTGATGGTTAGAAGATTGTTGGTGTTGGTGGGAAGAAAGGTGATGGAGGATGGGATGGTTGGTCGCCCGACTCCGTCTGTGAATTTTTCGTTTATCGCGATCCCGCAGGTACTATGCAATTAATCAAAATAAAAGCGTATATAAAATACGAGTATCAGTAAAAGAGTAAGGGTGTGTTTGATGAATTGTTTTTGTTTTGTTATTCTATTCCGATATTTCCGATTAGTAATATGTATTGTTTTATTTGTATAAATTTGATGATTACATATTTTCTGAATTTCTTATAATACCCTGACATGTATTTATAACATATTTTCAGAAAGTAAAATAAGTTTACACTAAAAACTTTACATACTACCTACTCTACAACACCGTCAATCAACTGACGCACTGACTGTCGCTTAGTGTATAGCCGAGTTTAGACTTGCAAGATAAATCGTGCAAATTGCATTACATTGCGAGGCCGTAAAGCCAACGAGTTTGTAGTGGTCAATCGAGCGCCGCAATGTAATGCAACTTGCACGGTTTTTCTTGCAAGTCTAAACTAGGCTTTAGATTCTGATATGTAATGTGTACCTATCTGAACCGTAAATCATTAAAAACTGCAAATTAAAAGACTAAAAGATATTAAAAGCTGAGTACGGTCAAGGACTTTATTTCATGAGCCACCATGAAATCTTTTCAAACGAAGTCAAAGTCAAAGTCAAAATATCTTTATTCAATTTAGGCTATAACAAGCACTTATGAATGTCAAAAAAATCTACCACCGGTTCGGAAAAACATCTGTTGAGAAAAATCCGGCAAGAAACTCAACGAGGTATATTTTAGACGACGAGGTATTATAGTCTTTACGACTTTCCTTGTTAATTTATGCGATGTCACGACGACTTTTACTGTGAAATGATTCCATAGTGGCTCATGTAATTAAAGTCCTTGACTCATAGTCAAAATACCACGCACAGGACTTATCACGCTAACACACACGAGTAATATGAGTCTACTCGTGACCACGGCCACTGTAATGTTGCCGAAACGTCGAGGTAAATATTACTCGTGTGTGTTAGCGTGATAAGTTCCATACGTATGTATACATAGCTTTCCATCTGTGAGGATGTAACATTTAATCTTATCAACGGCGCTTGTTTTACGAACCAACAAATTCTGGACAACAATTTCTATTAACTAGCCAAGCGTAATAAAAAGCAATGTTTTATTAAATTTCCCGATAGAGGAAAACACCCTGCTCTCCATTTCGTCTAGTAATGGTTATGGTCCAAGTAAGAAGAGGGTATATTCTCATATACATACGAGTACAACGAGGGATAGGAGAAGGAAGCTTATTCAGATATGACAGATGATTTCCTCCAAATTCATTTTTATTCGGAGCAGATTACAATAAATAAGAAGCAGTACCTACAGAGGTAATTCCAATAAAATATACTGCAAAAACGTAGCAAGTCTCAATGAGGGCTATCGTTTTTTGTCTCACTAGATGGCGCACTGTTGCGTGAGGTTTTTAAGTATGGTTTTGAAAGTCTGTTATTACGGGCGTGAAAACAAAGTTTAGATTAAAATCATATTTAATACAGCTTAAAACTGTACCATATTAATATCGAGCATGCCACAGTGTTGCATAGTCCCTGTTTTGTTCGGAAAAAAGGGAGGACGAAGGTTTTCGAAAGACAAAACTGTCTCAAAACACAGACATTCATTGCCCCGCAACGCATAATTGCCATAATTAATTTTTAATTCTAAATAAATCCGCGTAGCTCACCCAAAAACTATGAGATTTGACATTTCGGAGACCTCACGCTACACTAGCGCCTCTAGCGGCGAATTCATACGCGATAGCCCTCATTGACATTGTCTAATTTATAAACTTACACGTATGCACCATTTTGATAAATAACCGAAGATCTTCTTAACTCACAAATTCATGTAACATCCATGAATATCCCTGGCTCTGAAAAACATCGTAGGGCGTCACCTTTCTCTGCAGCTGACATACAGTTTCTTAATGTAAGCTGCTATTTTTATGTATTTTATGTACAAGCCATACATGTGGTTTACATATCATAAAACAATATTGCCAGTAGACGTGTCTGTCAACTTGAAAGTTCGATTTTAGCGATTTTCTTTGATAGGGACTTGTTTATAAATTGATAGTCCACTTATTTGGCTGATGGTACAATAAGGAGTTGTGTCTACTCCTAGCGCCATCTAGTCTTCACAGAAAACAACTGCAAGTTCCTGCATCGTTAGAAGTTCCTCAACTCGGACGCATAAATACAACTACAGATGCAGTTATAATGGTTCTCCATCGTATTTTACTATAGGAAAAGATCGTTTATCGTACTCACTCAAGTAGTTACTCTGTACCATTGTACAGCCGTATTTTTACTAAACAATAAAGTTCCATATTAATGGATAAGAAAAGTCACTCATTTAATACATAATTAGCTAGAGGACCCGGCAGACGTTATCCTGCCCGAAAAAACACTACATTAAAATTATGATAACATACCGACAACAGCGCCATCTAGCGAATCCAGTTGCGTTTCCAAAACATACCCCTGGTGTTGCAGATGTTTATGGGCGGTGGTGATCTTTTACCATCAGGAGACCCACTTGCTCGTTTGCCATCCAGTCGAATAAAAAAAAAAACATCAACCAACCTTGTTTTTAATACGTTCTTTAATTTGAGGAAAGAGTACAGTATCGACGGGATGAACATGAAATTTTTGCCAGTTACGAAACTCAATTATTATTTTTTCGTAAATTTTCCAATGTTTTTATTAGTTATTCTGCTATTCGGGACGGAGACAAATACAACAAATCATAACCATGAAAATCGGTGCAGCCGTTCTCGAGCTATAAGTTTTCGAACAAATCCGACTTTGTTTTGAGACTTCGAATCCTTGTCATATTATTATTCAGATTAAGATTCGACTTTTCCCGATGGAAAAACATTATGCACTATAATATCTATACCGACGCTCTTCCTTCGGACTTAGTTCCCCATGTGACGGAGAAGGAGGTCTCTCTTGCAGGTTATCACTCATATTTGTCTTTAGAAGAAACACAATAACTTTAAATAACAGTTTTAATGTCTTTCACCTGGTCTTCTGATTAATTACACTATTAACTACCTTTAAATGTCTTTATTATTTTAATTACTATAGACTTATTATCCTAATAACACCTAATAACCGAATACAATGTTCTATAAATTGTGTATGAAAACCTTCCAAATTTCAAACAGTAAATCATGAACCCGCTTACCGCTTAAGTATTGACCCTAAAATAAAGGTCAGAGGGTCCGCAGCAAATGGACCTTCAAATGCTACCGGACTTAGGAGCTCGATGAAATGGCTCGCCCTATAACGACGTCCCTTCTATCTACACTAATCATATTGTAGACTCAGATACGGGTCTGCGAGTTTGGATAACCTTTTATAATTCATGCGCGTGTACATTTCAAATCTATCAACCATACTTATACAAACTTGGTGTTATGGCCAAGGACTTCAGTGCAAGAGCCATCATGAAACCATTTCACAATAAACGTCATAGTGACATCGCAATAATTAACAATGAAAATCGTAATGACTTTTCCTTTACCGCACACTGAATCTACCGAACAACGACTAAACTGATAGTGTCTTTTCCAACCTCGACATTGGCGGAATCATCGATAGTATCGATGGACCTATACTTTCAAGAATTGAATTGAATTGACTTTTCCTTTGAAAAGGTTCCATGGTGCTTCAAGTAAGTCAGGCCAGGAATATTTAGTCCGACTAGTTTCTGATTTAAATTCGTGAGCTGCCATTTATCAAAATTATTATGATAAAAAAAGTTCTTCATCTCATTCCTAAAGCATTTATGACAATTTCTAATAACTTGGTCTGACACCGTCATTCGAAAAGTTCTTAAATCAGATTCAATACAATAATTCCAACTTTGGAACGTTTTACTTGCAAACTTTCGTTAAAAAGGAATTGGTAACCAAACTGGAATATTAGAAAAGTTCACCTCAAATTATGTTACGTCGGGGGTGCCTCGAAAATATAACGCTTATTGCAAGCTTTTGTTTTGAAAACACTAACGTTTTGGAAAATGTTTGGCGACTTCTTTTTACCCGACTGCCCGAAGGAGGGTTATGTTTTTCGAGCGTATGTATGTATGTGGGTATGTATGTCCATTTCTTTGGTCCTCGCTGCAGCCTAAACGGCTGGATGGATTGTAACATATGAGGTATCATTGGATTCGTCATAACTGTCGGAGTGACATAGGGTATATAATATTTCAATATGGCGTCTGCGAAAAAAAATATGGCGATGGAATAAAAAAATATATTTTGTATTGTAACAATATGGGATTCAAATGAAAGCTAATAATTAGCCCATTCTAAATATATATGGGCTATAATACTTTTAATCTACTATTTTCACAGAAATATCAAAAAAGTATAAAATAAAAAACATTTAATTTAAAAAATCAAAAAACCCGACTGCCTTAAAAACTAAAAGGAAGAAAATAAGTCTTGTGGTCTAGAACTCTGTCAAGAAGCTCATTTAAGGTTCAACAGTCGGGACCCATTCAAATCGTAACCAGCTCAAAAAATCTTGGTAATGGGTCCCGACTGTTGAACCTTAAATGAGCTTCTTGACAGAGTTCTAGACCACTAGACTTATTTTCTTCCTTTTAGTTTTTAAGGCAGTTGGGTTTTTTGATTTTTTAAATTTACTTAATGTTTTTATTTTAAACAATGTATTAAGTGCCGACAAAGGCACGATACAATAATATTAAATCAAATCTTTCACACACAAATCACACAAACCCATCTTAATAGATGGTGGATGGTGGTAATCCACCACCACAATACACTTACAGATAATATCTATACATACATATATGTCAGATGTTATAACATCTGGTAGCACGGGGTACGGTTGTGTTGCTCTGAAGATGAGCTCTGGTTGAGTTCGGAACGCCTCAGTGTAGTGTGGTGGTGGTAGTTACCTATTGCGGTTATTGATATCGAGCAAAAAACAGCAAAAAATCACGTTTGTTGTATAAGAGCCCCCTTAAATATTTATTTTTTCTATTTTTAGTACCTATTATTGTTATTTAGTATAGCGGCAACAGAAATATATAATCTGTGAAAATTGCAACTATCTAGCTATCACTGTTCATGAGATACAGCCTGGTGATAGACGGACGGACGGACAGCGGAGTGTTAGTAATAGCGTCCCGTTTTTACCATTTGGGTACGGAACCCTAAAAAAGGTGACTAGACATGTTTTTCCGTGACCCTTCATAATACAGAAAGAAAGTTAGAAAGAACATGGAAAGAACGAAAGATTTTTGGTTCCATCAGTACCACCTTCCATTAATAAAACTAAAACTTACAATACTCGTACTACTAAATTTAGTGGTAAAATGAAAGAACACAATTTTTTTTTTATTCTACTGGATGGCAAACGAGCAAGTGGGTCTCCTGACGGTAAGAGATCACCACCGCCTATAGACACTTACAATACCAGGAGGATTGCAGATGCCAACATAGAGACTTAAGATAGGATAACTCAAGTGCCAGTAATTTCACCGGCTGTCTTACTCTCCACGCCGACACACAACAGTGAAAGCACTGCTGCTTCACGGCAGGATTAGCGAGCAAGATGGTGGTACCAATTCGGGCGGACCTTGCACAAGGTCCTACCACCTGCAAAATCCATTATAAATGTTTTCTTCTACTCGCGTACTACAATGTGCTGCTAACGATATCGCTATCGGTAATCCAATGAGGTGCACCATCCATTGATTAGTGTTAAGTGACGGTTAAATGTGATGCCGTCTCTATTTGTTTTGTTCGAATAGACGGAGACGGCATCACATTCAGTTAACACTAATCAATGGATGGTGAAACAGTCCCTTAATAGTGAAACGTTTCACAATGTTCATTTTCGCACTGCAAATGCCGCCGGGATTAAAAAAAAACAACCATTCCATTTTATTTATATAATTATTATTAAATCGACTTTAAAGATAATGTAAAATATGTTTACATAAACAATTAATAAATAATGAATACCTACATTATAACGGACAATAAATGAATTTTACAGTTATTATTACATTTTAATATTTCAACATTATTTAATTTGGTTTAATTAGTGAAAAAAAAAAACTTTCAAAATAGCGGGATTTTTTTTTTGTTGCACGGTGTTCTTGGAAATTAAAAGAAATAAAAGTGTTAATCACTAATTCAAACGACTTTTATGTGTGAGGTGTGATTTTGGTGAATTAAGTGATGCAGAAAATGATGACGTGTCAGAAATAAAACAGCCGGCAATGGAAGTGAGCAGTAATTTTATACCTTTAAAATCGAAAAATTCATTTATCGTCCGTTATGTGAGTATTCATTATTTATTAATTGTTTATGTTTGAGCTCGTAGAAAAAGTGATGTATTCAACTATTCATAATCAGCCATTGAGACACTCATGCGTATCTACGAGTATTATGACATGAGGCGAAGCCGAATAAACTCGCACTCGTGTCTCAATTGCCCTTATTATGATACAGTTGCATTAATAACTATTATTTGCTTGTGTTACGAACATTTTTTAATTAACATGGTGCTGGTTGGTAGTATACTCGGCGTATAAAGCCAAGAGATACGGGTTTACGAAAAACAGGGTCGGTATTTCCATTCCGGTATGATCCGGGCCGGGAAAGAGTGTCACCCATTATGCTATTTATGCTTATGTATGTGACAGTCATTTGTGATGCCGTCTCTATCTGTAAGACATAACCATTAGAAGAAAATTACTCCGTCCAATTATACTGGCCATAAACAACAAACATAATAGATCTGTATTCCAATTTTATTTTCAGCCAGTTAAAAACCAAACGTTTAAAAGGAAAACAGAGTTACATAAAAGCCAAGAGATACGGGTTTGAATCTCATCCGGCGTACCCGAAAACCTTTTTCTATTTTATACCTTTCTGGTACTCATGTTTAGTTTCGGTATAATCTAGAAAGTGATCTTGCTCTTAGCTCTTACGTCATTCTAAACAGTAAAACTGGTTTATTGGCTTACGTCAAATAAATCAACATTCTCCCGAACGGCGAACATACCTTAAGACACAAAACTGAACAAATATGGACTCAGCGTCAACATTTCACATACGCCGACGAATATTTCACGAACGTTCGAATTCTCTTTTCCTTGGGAAAAGTCGACCTGAGGTCGTATTCTAGAAAGGTAAGCGGTATAGCAGCCAAGTGAAAGCGAGGTTTGAGTATTTGTGTCCTTGAATAATTCCTTGCTCACAGTTGTTGTTTTTAACAGAGTGCGATTATTTTTTTGGTAAAATAACTTGTGTTACCAAAATATTTAAATAAAAAATCAGAAATTTATTCTTTAGTACTACCTAGAGTGGTCTACCTAGGCCGCAAAGGGCTCTTTACATGTTACTTTTTTATACTACCAGCGCTTAGATACCATCATTGACAAGAATGCGCCGCAAAACAACTTGGCAGAAAGTCATATTTTCAAACCAAATTTATACTTATATCATAATTCTTTTATACTTCTCACTGCAGGGCACAGGCCTCCTCTCAGTACGATTGGACTTGGGCCGTAGTTCCCACGTGGGCCAAATGCGGATTGGGAACTTCACACACATCATCATCATCATATCAGCCATAGGACGTCCACTGTTGGACAGAGGCCTCCCCCATAGACCTCCAGTTGCCTCGATTGGAAGCGGCTTGCATCCACCGCGCCGCACTTAACACAAACGCAACTGATTTTTTCGCAGTGTGCTGGTTTCCTCACGTATTTTTCTTCACCGTAAAACTCGTGGTAAATTTCAAATATAATTTCGCACACAAATTTCGAAAACTCAGTGTAGTGAGCCCGGGTTTGAACGCACGGTCCTTGAAAGTGCTTGAAAGGCCATATAGTTCAAATCACTGGGCCACTACGATAGAAATCAGGCTTAGATGGGCCAATCAACTTTTTTACCGACACTAATCTGTCCGCGACATTTTTCAAACAATTGCAGATTTTTGTCAGTAAACATGTTGTTTCTGTAATTTAATAGATGGTGTACACGAATACATGCCATCCTACGTAAGTTCAACCTATTAAACCGTGAAATATCTTGTTGGAAGTACGATTTTTTGGTAACGCCAGATACAATTTTGGTAACGCAGGAGACGCCAAAGTGTCGGTAAAATAGTTGATTGGCCCAGATATCACTTCTGTCACTTATACGTTACAGAATAGAGATTCTCTATATTGGGAAGCCATTTCTCGCGTGTCGCAAATTCAACCGCCTGACATGATTGCAGGCATGCGCCGTACTTTATTACGTACGTTGAATGGAAAACTTTATCAGGCAGATAGGTGAGGTTTGTTGAAATTTTAAAAGGGATGCTTCTAGTTTTGTGAAAAGCCTTAATATTAATGAACTAAAAGAATTTCCTTGCTCACCCGCGACCTTATGATAGTTAAGCTTATGAAAAATATGCGTGTTCATGCACCTTCACCTCCACACTGTAAACACACACAAATCACACAAACCCATCTATCACCACCACACCACACTGACGCGTTTCGAACTCAACCAGAGCTCATCTTCAGAGTAACACAATATGTTAGCCTTAATATTGTTTGTGTTTTTGTAGGTACAGACCAGAATAGAGACTGTGGGTCGGTAAGCGCGGCATAGGACGTCCACCGACGTGATGGACCGATGAATAGATATTATTTATAAAATGTGGCTTGATTATTGTTAGGACTGTTTTTCATTTAAACTGGTAGGTAATAAAGTTTCTGTCCGAAATTAAATTTTACCTAAATACAAGCTTTTTGCTCACAGCACTATTTGATGATTGTACTTGCAGTGACATCCATCTTACATATGTATACCAAATTTCAAGTCTATCCGACCACATCTTATATTGTTACGAGTTTTCAAACTGAAGTTTTAGTAGTAAATACAGCAAGGGATTAATGCAATAAATGCAAGAAGCTTGGATTGATTATGCTGGGTGACACTCTTTCCCGGCCCGGATTACACCAACATGGAAATACCGACCCCGGTTTCCGTGTATACGCCCATATAGAAACTGACAGGAGCTTATACTTTATGCTATTTATGCTTATGTATGTGACAGTCATTTGTGATGCCGTCTCTATCTGTAAAACATAACCGTTAGAAGAAAATTACTCCGTCCAATCATACTGGCCATAAACAACAAAACTTATTCAAACTAAAAAAATAAAAATCTGTATTCCGATTTTATTTTCAGCCAGTAAAAAACCAGACGTTTAAAAGGAAAACAGTTACATAAAAACCGGTTCGATTCCAAAATCAATTTGATTTCATCTACAGCGTGTATGCAATATCGTGGCTGTTTTTATTTTACATTTCATTTTAAAGTTCCTTATCGGAACAAACATAAATTTGTATCGGAAATCTGAACAAGCCTTAACGAGATGCCGGCTCAGTGTAATTTTAATGAGTGGACTTGAAGTGTGCTCATGTTAAAGCAGCGAACCGAACATGGATCAGATTATTAAGAATACATGAATATCCAATAATGTTTCATAATTTTTTTACTAATAAACAGGAGGAGTCCACGGGCTTGTCTTTAAATGCTTTTAAGCATCTTAAGGAATATTATCACAATGTGAAACATGTTAAAGTAATGACAATGAATAATTTTATGATAGGAAATAATAAAACGTGCATGAATTTTTAAGTCTATATACGTTCTTGAAACTGGAACACAATCGGTGAGATTGCCAATTCCGTTATGTGTATTTTTTATTTTTTCACATAATTGATTATGACACATATGGCTTTTAAATTAAATGCCAAAATCCATCTATCAAAAAAATGCACTTTGTGAATGTTTTTTTTTTTGTAAAAGCAAACAATTTTATTTTTTTTTACTTTTGAAACGTTTTTTTAAGACAGCCTGACTTTTATTTCAAACACAATCACGCGAGGCATTATTCGCGTGAAGCTTGAGTAATAACCGAAAAAAAAACACAAATTTATTATTGAAACCCTGTTGTTGAGAACAAATGAATAAATAATAAAAGGTTTTGATTGTACGTAATAATAGGCTCGCAAAAGATCTTATGGAGAGGCATTTCAACCCGTTTTAAAATAAGCGACAGTTTAACAATATTGAGAACTATTCTTTTAGTGATAACTTTAAGAAATACTCAAAAATTGCACCACCAATGTCAAAATCCATGTCAGTAATCATTCATCTTAAAAAAGTCTATACTGGCTGGTAAAATTCCTGTCCAAAAAAAAACAAATTAAAAAAAAAAACGCGACGATTCCAGCCAGTGCGCCACAAACGAAGCCAGAATTTAGTTTTAAAAAAACTAAGTAATACTTTTTGGTAGCATTTGCCTCTTATTTGCCTCGTGTGAGAGCTAGGAGAAAGATTTTTAAATCAAATACATTTTAAAAGAAAGCGTCAGATTGACTTAACAACCTGAATTCAACTAAAATTAGATAAGTACTCGTATTTGCCTTAAACTTAATTAAAAAAACGCGTTTCAAAGGTAAAATGACTAAGTTTATTGATTTACTAGTTTACCCGCGGCTTCTCACGCGTAAACTATTCGATCTGATACAATTGAAATTTCGGGATTTTATAAAATTCCCCTGCGAATTCCCAAAATTCATATCGTGGTCTCCATGTGGTCTCCAAGCCCAGTGGTTGTTGATTCGAGATTTTATCCCTATCCTTTGGGAATATCGGAATAAAAAGTAGCCTATGTGTGATTCCAGATGTCCAGCTATCTACATACCAAACGTCATCCGTCTAGCCAGTGGTTTTGATTCGAGATTTTAACTATCCCACACACACACACACACACACAAGTACACACACACACACACAGATGTCCAGCTTTATACAAACTTATCTAAATTCTAGCCTTTAGTGAAGGAGTACATTGTACACACAACACACACTACCACGCGTATAATACAAACAAACAGTTTTGTAAACATCTACAACGTGCGGAACTAAGTACTTACTTAAATATTCCTTCTCACCTTATTTATAAACATTTGTTACTCTTAAGTAACTCTTATTTTATCAAAAATTTACTTTTATTTATTTTACTAAAATTGTGGACTCATCACAGGATACCGACTGACTGTTGGACCCATTTTTAAAAACCTAATTTCCTTTTTGAAGGTCTTAAAACTTTCTGACATCTGATTAGTTCGACACGGGTACTGCTCAGTTATTTGGGGTTTTGCCTCAAATATTTAAAGGGTACTTTTACAACGCGTTAGAAAATAGCGAATATTCATTAAAGCCAAAAATAAGGATATCGAAAATACAAACTGAGACATGGATGCACAGAAAAACCAGAAAAAGAGACCAGCACTGGGAATCGAACCCAGGTACTCAGCATTCCGTGCTGCGTGCTATAACCCCTACACCACTGCTGGACAGGAATCTAGACACGAATTTTTCCTATGCATACATATCTCAGACTCCAAAAAGCCAATCATAAAAATAAGGATGACCAGCCATCAGACTGCATAGGCTAGTGTCTTTAGGAGCGTTTATACCTGCTGAGCTGGCAACGTTGCATTTTTGTTAGTTTATCTCGATTATGCCATAAAAATTGAATGAAACCGATTAATTCGTTTTTAAGGAATATAAAAGTCTATCACGAATAATTATTGGAGTAGACACATTAATTTATATATTAGGAACAGTTCTATCAGACCACATTTTTAAAACTAACAAAAATGCAACGTTGCCAGCTCAGATGGTATAAACTAATTAGTATGTCAATACGGTATTTGTCTATTTTGTATATGTTTTATAAATTTAAACTACACGATGCCTGTTATCGAATAGAAAAACAATTTTTAAGCTACCTTTACAAATAACAAAGTTATAAAGGATCTAAATTCAAGATTAGACAGAGAAACACATACTGGCATGTGACGTCACACGCCAGTACCGCCATACTCGCTGCATAGAAAAAAGCGTTTGAGAAAGAGACAGGTATATAGAAAAAAAAAAACACTATTAATCCAATTTTCAACCGATTTAAATTTTCTCTTCGCTAAACACTATCTGTATATCTAATAATATTAAGATGGCAAAATCAGGAGGTGTCAAATACCGTATTAGATACAGTGCAGTGGTGTAGCGTGGGTAATAACAGCCGCCAGGGGCGGACGAAAAATTTGCCGCCCTAGTGTTTAGGTTTTAAAAAGCTAAGATGTCATTTTTGGATATAGTTAGTATTATATTAAGATATGAAGGTGTTGAAGAACTATTACATAAGATACTTAACACCTGATTACCTTATCTTAGACGAAAATTTTACTTCATACGCTAGAGCATAAAGTCATTTTATGTCGCTTAGATCCAGCATAAATACGAACTTTACGAGCATAAGAAGAGAAATAATGTTTTTGTATGTCTGTTTGGCCAGCTGTCAGGCCGCTTGCTCTTCTAGCCATGATAGGATTGCATTTATAAACTTTCAGACTGGGCACGGTAAATAGAGGGATTCAAAAAACGCAATCAAGTTTAAAGTAGGTAATGATTTATATAACTATCTTCTAACGGAAAAAGGCCGGATGGTGACACCTTAGTGCCTTGGACTTTGGGACGAACTTTGGTGTGGGACGCGACGTGTGTCGACACTCTTGCCGCGTCTCACATCCAGAGCACCGCGCTCAGAGCTGGGGCGGCTGCTGAACAGGCTCAGATAAACAAGCGCCGCAAATACTCAGCTTTAACAAACTATCATGAGTTTGCAGCGCTTGCTTTCGAGACAATGGGTCCATGGTCGGAAGACACAAAAAAATTATCAAGGACCTATCTACTCGTCTGGTTTTGGCCTCAGGTGACCCCAGGGCTGGCACTTACCTCTCGCAAAGATTAGGAATAACAGTTCAGAGAGGTAATGCTGCCAGTGTCTTGGGGTCAATGCCTGGGGCAGAAAATTTGGATGAAGTTTTTTTTTGTAACATAGTTTAGTTTATAAATAGTTTTAGTCTTGTATATTAGATAGTTTGTAAATAAAAGTATTTTATACCAAAAAAAAAAAAAAACTATCTTCCTGTACATTTTAAACAGTTAGATTAGATTAGATTAGATTTATTTATTACCTTTTGAAAAAATACATTATAAGCACATGTCAGTTAATTACAAGAAATTCACAAAAGGATCGTCAAATTTATAAAAAATAAATAATCTTATTAAGTATAATAAATAGTCAGCGATAATAAAAAATAAATAAATTTAAAATGTCAAATTAGAATTAAATTCAATAATAATAATTAAAAGCAAACAAGAATATTCTTAAATCTAAGTAAAATTTATGCAATAGAACCAAACGAACAATCAAATTTTAAAATGCCCAGAAATACAATAAAATTAAATATGAAATTAAAATTCAGTTCACAAAACTGTGAAAAATGATATCAAACAAAACAGAGTACAAAACAAGGTAAGTACATAAAAACAAAAATGAAATGCATATATTATGATGTCAACATAAATCTCACTGTATTCTTTTAAAGAGTACAATGACTTGTCTAAAAGAAGTTTTTTAGTGTGCGTCCAAATGTCTCATCCGAACATTCATTTTTTATGTCCGCGGGTAGCCGTTCATAAAGCCTAGGGCCCAAGACGCGCGGGTTTTTATCAAGCTTGCGCCAACCGCCGCGGCACTGCTTGCAGTCGCCCGTCTGGCGGGTTATTCTGCCTGGGATATTGATGTCGGCGGCCGATCGTAAAATCCGCCAGATCACGAAATTCCTAGGCATATCGTGAAATGCCGCCATTTCATGAATTGGCTAAGGGACATCCGCCATATCGTTAAAAACTCACCGTTTAACGATTTGCCTAGTGACGTTTAGGCAGATCATGAAATTCCTAGGCATATCATGAAGCGCCGCCGTTTCATGATTTGGCCAGTTTAGGCAGATCATGAAATTCCTAGGCATATCATGAAACGCCGCCATATCGGTTCTGGCACATCGCCGGCCGCTGCCGCGGCACGCTCGCTTCGCTCGCTCGGCTCGTGCGTCGTGATCACAATTAATACTAACCACTCCTCGCTTCGCTCGTCGTACCTAATTTTTTCTATATAAATAAATAACAACTAGTGAATACTTTATGTATCAACAAAATACTAACCTCTAAAATACGGGCAGACGTCCATGGTTTTTTCATATTGTGCACAGAATCCGTTTGATTCACAAAAAAGAACGGAGCTGATGTTCAAAAGCTTATTTTGCACTTCTATTTTGAATTCAATCTCTAGTTTCGGTTTAAGGATCATTTTGTTGCGACGCCAACATTTTTCACGCGCTAAACAAAACACGACCGGTCAGCTGGTCACGGCCGCCATTGCATACGCAGCGCCACCAGTGGCCAAAAAAGAAACTATTTACGATGTGCCCGGTATAGAGCTAGGAATATCGACGAATGCGTTGCTCTAATCGATCTGCCGTATTATTTCTCAGGCACATCGTGATATGCCTGGCCAACGTTTAGGCATATCACGAAATGGCGCGTTTCACGATATGCCTAGGAATTTCGTGATCTGGCGGATTTTACGATCGGCCGCCGACATTGACACGTTTAAACGAATTAATATTTTGGCGTGTAAACATAATAATATCGTAAACGTACTGCGAATAATGCGTCAATATCCCAAATTTCTTAAATTGGTCCCTGCAAGAGTCCCTAGGCCTTAATCCTGCCATCGTGCGCAGAGCTCGCTTCTGGATTTTAAACACTCTGTCAGAGTTTGTCGAATTTCCCCACAAGATGATGCCGTACGACAAGAGTGTATGAAAATGAGCATGATACATTTGGATTAAGGCTTTCCCGGACATAAGAGGCCTAAGTTTTCGTAAGGCAAAGACGATACTGCACAATTTTTCACAAAGCTTGTCCACATGCTCTTTCCATGTTAATCCAGCGTCAATTTCAAATCCCAGAAACCTGCTCGTACTGCACAGCGGCAGTGGACTTTGAACATGAGAAGTCTCACATGGTTCCTGGTCTTAAACAGCACCACGTTGGACTTTGTGACGTTCATAAATAAGCCCATTTGCCGCAAACCACTCCCTCAGCTGATTGCACACGTCACTCATCCTTTCCTCGAGCTGCATATAACTACTAGCTCTCACTACTACCGTTGTGTCATCCGCAAACAACACCACTAGACCATCAGCAACAGAGGCAACGAGATCATTAATAAAGAGCAGAAAAAGAGTGTTCCCAAGGCGGACCCTTGTGGATTCCAATATTAACATTACCCGGCCTAGATTTGACCCTCTTTCCGTGAATTTGAACCGAGACCGTCTGTTTTCTGTCTTCAAGAAAAGATTTAAATATCTGCAAGGCTTTATTTTTAATTCCATAGTGTTTGATCTTTTCTAACAGTAACTGATGATTTATTACATCAAATGCCTTGGAGAGGTCACAAAATATACCTGCAACTTTATTTTTGTCGTCCAGAGCCGTTGTAATGCAATCATATAGTTTATACGCAGCTAGTGTAGTAGATCTGTTTTTCCTATAGGCAAATTGTTTGTCAGTCAGTAGGTCATTTGTCTCAAGATGGCGCATTAAGCTATCCGATAAATCGACTCAATAATTTTTGAGATATTTGGCACTATGGTTATCGGTCTATGGCTATCTGCGGAACATCTGTCTCCTTATTCTGTCATCTGTCTGTTATTCATTCCAATGCGGAAGGCCTATGTCCAACAGTGGACGTCCTATGGCTGATATGATGAAGATGATGAGTTATTCAATTAACACCTTGTGTGAATATTAAGAGATTTTGAACCCACGAAATTTATAAAGTTTAACGAATTTTTTTGATTTAAAATGAAAATTTGGTTAATTTCAAATGACTGTAAGCAAATTCTGGTAAACTCCAAGTTTTCTGCGTCCAAAAACTCATTCATTTCCGTCTCACAATACAAACGCAAGCACGACCCCAAAATCTTACGATAAAAAGCTAAAATACACGCCCCTAGCACACTGGTTCGACGTCGAAAATTTTGCACAAAATGCCCAGAAGATTTCGTCAGGCCACACTGACGTAATACGTTTTTTCGCAGCAAATAAAAAGTGTCACGTCTCTTTGTCGGTAGGATTTTGAGCGTTCATTTTCGTCGGAATCGGTTTTTGTCATGATAAATTGGAATTTACGGATTAAGATGTCCTGAGGCTTGGAGTTTTTACGCTGATTTTTAATAGCAGTAGATCCTTATTCGTGGAAATCGAGCGTGAACGAGGTTTTAAGAGCTTGGCAGAGGAAACGATAACGACTGCTGACGCGAATTCAAATGGTTGGAAGTTAAAGTCATACTTGTCGATAGTTTAGTTTGTGCAAGATCCGTCCGGATTTCTACCACTATCTTGCTCGCTAATCCTGCCGTGAAGCAGCAGTGCTTGCATTGTTGTGTTTCGGCGTGGAGAGTAAGACAGCCGGTGAAATTACTGCCCCTTGATGTATCTCATCTTAGGCCTCTAGGTTGGCAACGCGTCTGCAATACCCCTGGTGTTGCAGATGTTTTATGGGCGGTGGTGATCTCTTACCATCAGGAGACCCACTTGCTCGTTTGCTATCCAGTCAAATAAAAAAAAAGAAAAAAAACGGTAGTTAAATGTTTTGATTCGTGCTCTAAAGATTACCTACGTACAAATTTAAAAGCAAGCCCAGAAATAACCTAGCGTAAAGTTTATCTTTTGTTTTTCGTATAACAGACCCGTGATTGCACCCTCACTTGATAAAGAGTGCAATGAGGGCAAAGGTGTATCTGGTTCAGTAACAGCCTATTCAGTATAGCTTTGAGGTGCGCTAGGTTGTATCTATCTGGAAATACGTACACGATAGGTGCAAATTCCACTTTAGCAGTTTGTGTTAGGAAAGATGAAATGAACCGCTTTGTGCGGGCCAATTGAATATCAACTACATATATATTAGAATGAAGAAGATGAGAGAAGTTACTTAAAGTGAATTTTCTATATTTATCTAACAATCAGTACATATCTGAATCTTTAAAATTGATTTATACCCAGTTTTTTGAACTAAAAAAGATTTTTTTTAAATAAAAAGTAAAATCGACTCCAAAAAAATTACAGAAAATGGATCCGAGCTAGTAGGTACCTAGAAAAATATGTTCAAGGGTTTTGTAGTCGGTTCCATTTTTTGTTATTTTTTATTTATTTTTTGAGTCGGTTTTACTTTTTTGTTAAAAATTTTCTTTATTTCTCCCAATAACGGCTTAGTTACGTTGTTTCATAACAGAGTTCCGTTGCCTCGGCTTCAGCATCAGATCAGTTCGAAAGAATCATTAACTTAAAGCTTCTTCTTAGTCGCTTATCTAGGTATATTAATCATGATCGTTTATAGACGAGCGAGCATTACTTAGCTTTGACGAGTTCCATTGGTCATCATACGGTCTTCTTCATCAGGTCCAGTTTACCAAATGATACTTTCTGAATGTAAATGCTTATCTTAATGCTAAAAATGCCAAAATCGCCTATAACATTTGAGGTTTGCCCTCTATTTCCCTAGGATCCCATCACCAGATCTTGACTTGGTGACAATGAGACTACTTCAGAAAAGTACTCTTTCGAATAAAAAAAAGAATTTTGAAAATCGGTCCATACTTGACTGAGTAATCGGTGAACATACATAAAAAAAATACAAACATTGGTACATACAACCTCCTCCTTTTTTGAAGTCGGTTAAAAATGTCGATAAAGTAGTAATGTAGACACTGAAACTCAGATAGACCAAACAACGTAACCGAGACGTGTCTGGAGCTTTTGGAATAGTCTTAGAGCGTACCTTCTTTTTGCAAAAACTAGAGCATTAAAAATATAATAATAGAAATAGAAATATTTTATTCTCTTCGCAAAGTACAGAGAACAAATTAAAAAAAAAAATTAAACACTGCTTTCTAAATTTAATAACACCTATACGTTCTAAAGTTCTACACTACATACTTAACACTAATTGAGTTACAGCAACAGAAGTCAAGTGGCTTTAGAACCTCAGAATATGAGACCCAGTATCCTAGGTTACAAATCTCAAGATCCCTTGATCCTCCACGACGTCGAGCTCACATTTCCAATAAGTACGTACTCAGTTTTGGCTTACTGCTTCTATGCTGTGCTTACACGAGCTAAGTAACTAATGTATACGAGCTACTAATGCTTAAGTCACGGGTGGCTTGCCGCAGCATCTTGCTGAGTGTTTAATATTTATAATACGTTCATCCTTTTCAGAACTTCAAAAAGAGTAACACGCATTTTTATAATGCGTAAAGTTATATCTTTAACGCATTATGCGTTTTCGGAACTTTACCCAGTGCTGTCATAATTATTTATACATCTTGAACGCACATTTGCGTCGGTCCTGTGAAAGACAGGTGGCGTGAATGCGTTATACGAGCTCCTTGTATAGTATATGGGGGTGAGAGTAGGGGTACAGTCATGTTAAGTAAGATTGATTCCAAAAAAGTGATTTTTGAGAGTTCTTTTTATTGTATGTTACAAAGAACTAAATTAAAATCCAACTTAATACTTTGAAAGATTACACGTACTAATAACCTCAAAAAGTTTAGGCTTAAAAAAATCCAATTATTGCAGTCGATTGATCATCATTAGCTAGAAGACGTTCACTGTTAAACAAAAGCCTCGCCCCTAGAACGCCACAGTGAACGACAACTCGCCACTTCCATCCACTGGTTGCCCGCAACTCTCGGGATGTTGCCAATACACCTAGTGAGAGGCCTGCCAACGCTTCGCCTTCCGGTTCATCGTGCAATCAATTAGTGTTTCCAAAAATAAAGTTATTAACGCAGTTTTTGACAATAAATAAAATATAATCTAATCTAAATCTAACTTTGAAACTTATGCAATGTTTGCATATTTTTCCCATGCATATCATGTAAACGTTGGCTTTGCAGATTAGCTAACTGTAATGTTGGCAAATACTAAACCCGTGTAAATTTGGCATAACGGCGTTCAGTGTGTTCTGGTTTGACTTCTACCGTGTTGGAGTTAATAGCCTTACCAATGCAATGTAAAGGTAGGTTTAGTGTATGTTCAGTTCACGTGAATTGGAAATCAAACACACCAGTACGTAAGACTATTGCCGTTTAAATGGACTGTTAAGGAGGAACTGTTTAATCATAAGCTGGCTAATTTCTAGCATCTACCATTCTTAATGTCTTCGAATAAATGGCTTTTACCGCTTATAGTCCTGCTAATATTATCAAACTTGAATTAAAAATCAAAAAGGGAAATGAAGTGTTATAGTCGAAGAAAAGCTCTGTTAATTCACTTGGATTCTTCTCAACAGAGGTTTTTCCGAAACGGTGGTAGTTATTTTTTTGACATTCATTATCATAAGTGCTTGTCATTGCCAAAAGAAGTGGCCATACCGCTGCTTAAAAAACGGTTACGGTACGGAATCGCAGTGACGCATCGTATGCGTGCCATTTTTTTTGCATGATTTCCACACCGCTGCTTACGACATGTGACTTTTGGTATTCCGCACCGTCTGCGTATTTTAAGCAACGGTGTGGAGAGCATGCGAAAAAAAACGGTACGCATATGATGCGTCACTGCGATTCCGTACCGTCGCCGTTTCTTAAGCAGTGGTGTGGCCGCTCCTTTAATTAAATAAAGATATTTTGACTTTTGACTTTAGATTTGATTTTTATTTTCAACCCCCGATGCAAAAAGGGGGTGTTATAATTTTTGACGGCTATGTCTGTCTATCTGTGGTATCGTAGCTCTCAAACGGACAAGCCGATAATGCAGTTTTTTTACGTAAAAGCGAGTTTCCTTGCGGTGGTTCTTAGTTATGTTTCATTAGAATCGGTGTAGCTATTTTTTAGATATTTAACTTTAAAGTGACAGTGTCGGGGGTTCTTCGATTTTTTAACCGACTTCAAAAAAAGGAGGTTTATCAATTCGGTTGTATTTTTTTTTTTTTTTTTTAATGTTGTTACCTCAGAACTCCGTCATTTATGAACCGATTTGAAATTTTTTTTTGAGTTCGTCTAGGAATGCTTTCAATTAGGTCCCATAAGCAGCAAATTAAGATCTAATGATCGGATCTTAAGGAAATCGAGGGAACTCTTCAAATATTGTAGGGACACCTATGGTAATTTGGATATATTTAGCAGTAACTCGTGCATTTGCTCTTGCTAATCATAATTTGGTGAAATGGAACTGATGATGAAGACCAGATTTGACCAACGGAACTACTATTATCACTAACAAGTACTTCACGGGTTAAATTTAAATTATCATGATTAATATACTTACCTAGATAAGCGACTAAGAAGAAGCTTTAAGTTAATGATTCTTTCGAACTGATCTGATGCTGAAGCAGAAGGTAGGCGACGGAACTCTGTTATAAAACAACGTAACTAAGTCGTGTTTGGGCTTAATGGAATAGTTGTGAGATGTTTCTTTGGCTACGAATCACTAAAAAGTGAGAAATAAAAAATTTTTAAAAAAAAAATAAAAAACCCGACTCCAAAAAAATAAAAAAATAACAAAAAATGGAACCGACTACAAAACCCTTGAAAATATTTTTCTAGGTAAGTAGGTACGTACTAGCTCGAAGTCGGTGACTCAGCACGACCCAGCAGGAGGGATGAACCCCATAGTATGTAGGTGAGGTAGACGACTATTGTGAATTGTCCCACTCCTGCTGGCTCGTGCTGAGTCACCGACTTCGAGCTAGTACGTACCTACTTACCTAGAAAAATATTTTCAAGGTTTTGTAGTCGGTTCCATTTTTTGTTATTTTTTTATTTTTTGGAGTCGGTTTTAATTTTTTGTTAAAAAATTTTTTTTTAGCGTTTTGTACCCAAAGGCGGGACCCTATCACTAAGACTTCACTGTCCGTCTGTCTATCTGTCTGTCACCAGGCTGTATCTCGTGAACCGTGATAGCTAGACTATGAAATTTCTACAGATTTCTGTTGCCGCTATAACGATTTTTTTTAAAAACAGAACGAAATAAATATTTAAGGGGGACTCCCATTCAAAAAAAGTTTTTTCTGCCGTTTTTGCTTGATATTAATAACGGCAACAGGAAGACGCTTAAAATATTCACAGCTTTATTTGCCTAATCACTTTAAAAATAAATAATTATATTAATATCAAATAAATATTAAAAACGGGGCTCCCATAAAACAAACTTGATTTTTTTGCCGTTTTTTGCTAATGTCTAATGTTGTATAGACACAGAACCCTTCGTGCGCGAGTCCGACTCGCGCTTGGCCGGTTTTTAAGTTGTTTATGGATCGATTGTGTGTTGTGTGTGTTTATGGTTTTTTTTGTGGAAATCATTTATTTTTCACACCTCTCCTTCAGAAAAGTAACTTTTCCTCCCTGTCTGGAGGGAGCAAAATGCAACTTTTCTGTTCAAGGCTTTTCTAAGTGCTTTATTGCAAATGACAATTTTTGATGTTAATAATTGTAAAACTACGCTATTTTCTATGCTGGTTGTTCTTTAATGATATTTAGATATTTTTTTTTTCAAGTTTCTTAATGCTCGGTGTGAAAAGTTGTATGAGCCACACGGGAGCAAAATTATTTTCATCTTGGGCGTTAACACTTGAATCCCTCATTACGCTCAGGATTCTATTGCAGAATCCTTCGCTACATTCTGGATTCAATGTACGCCCTCGCCGTAAATACACCATTTTGCTCCCTCGTGACACAAATAACTATTTTCTTTCTTTCTTTCTTTCAACAATAATTCAATAAACGAAAAGCCATTACAGTTCAAAAGTGTCACGAAAACTCATGATTTCAAGACTTACCCTTTACTTTTATACCTTTCCCATTTTTTCTATGTGAACGGGAAATAGATACTTAAACGTATAACCTTAACCGCGGATCTGTTAGCAGTATAGGTGTTCATTTTCAGACATGTTTCTCTACACATTGGACGTGCCTTGGGTACGAATGATGTAACAGATTGCGATGTATTCTGTAGACGTAGACATTGTAATTAAAATGAAATTTTAGACGAGTGTCGAGGGGAATTGAGGTGACGCCTGCATATTTATTTTATAGCATCATTAATGTTAATGGTTATGTAATTGTACGAAATTTTGTACTTAAAAGCTGTACAGTCGAAGTCAAGCATAATCTTTACACTTTATTACCTTGTCGCTGTCAACATGAAGTCAAAATTGATAGCTGGCATAATTGGCATACAGTGACAAGGTACTAAAGTGTAAGTGATAACTTTGACCTCAACTGTACAAGAGTTTTTGGTAACGACAGCACTTCGACAAAGCGTGGGCAATGTGAACTGCAGGGCTACTACGAAACTCGAAACTCGAAGTTCATGTCGTGCGGTCCCTCTGACACTTAAACTATTTAATACGAGAGCGAGAGCGAGTTTCGAGTTTCGTAGTAGCCCTGCTGAGCAGCTGAAAGATGTCGACGTAAAGTTTACATTAAGGTCGTCTACACCTTTTGAAACTTCAATAAACAAATAATAACTTCAGAAAGCAAAAATAAGCGAAGCGAATAATAATTGCCTAACCTTCAGTGCAGAGAGATCCATAACCTCAATAGGTAATTAACTGGTTTCATTTACAATTAAAAGTTACAATAACAAATCGCCATTAGTAAATATATTGCTGAAAAACAAATTATTAGAACACACACAAATCACACAAATCCAACAATCACCACCATCACACTACACTGACGCGTTTTGAACTCAACCAGAGCTTATCCTCAGAGTAACACAACCGTCCACTATGCCCCTTATGTTTGACTAGCCTAACATCTGGTAGGGTAGTAAATGTTTATGTTGTTCTGTGGATGAGCTCTGGTGATGGTGGTGATAGTTGGGTAGAAGTTGCATATAAGTACACATTCGTTGCATGGACTTAGCTATCATAAAGGCTGCGGGTGAGCAAAGTCTAAACATTTATAATAATACTTACTTTTGCCCGCGGCTTTGTCCGCGTGGTATTTTGTTATGCGCGCTGTTCCCTCGGGAACTGTGCATTTTTCTGGGATAAAAGTAGCCTATGCCACTCTCTGGCCCATAAACTATCTCTATGCCAAAAATCACGTCGATCCGTCGCTCCGTTTCGACGTGAAAGACGGACAAACATACAAACACGCAATCACACACCCTTTCACATTTATAATACTAAGTACTAGCTTTTGCCCGCAGCTTCGCCCGCGTGATATTCGGTTATCGCGCGCTGTTCCCACGGGAACTGTGCATTTTCCGAGACAAAAGTAGCCTATGCCACTCTCTGGCCCATAAACTATCTCTATGCCAAAAATCACGTCGATCCGTTGCTCCGTTTTATCGTGAAAGACGGACAAACATACAAACATACAAACACACACACTTTCGCATTTATAATATAAGTATGGATGAATGTACCTCCTCAAAACGGCTGATTCAATAAATTATTTAAATTAAACTAGTTTGAAGCACTTTACGCTTGTAATCATTTTTAAACCACGTTTAAATCCAATAATTCCGTTTGTTGAACTGCACGTCTTTCGCATTTTGGGCAGGTTTCCAAATATTTGCAGTTTCACGTTTATTTAGATAATTCTGGTCTAGCTCGGAATTTAGATTCAGATGTAGATTTTAGAAAGAATATTCGAAATTGCAATATTATTTGAGTAAATGGTTTTTGTCTGTTTATAGGGTTCCGTAGTCAAAGTGACAAAAAACGTACCATTATAGTTTCGTCCTGTCCGTCAGCCCGTATAAAGTTAACGGAGATACAGATATAAGCATTTGTAATTTACCGTGTCTAGCTAAAATGTTATAATAGTAAAAAGCACATAGCTGATAATTAAGTTGTCAAAGACAAATTAAGATCAGGAAGTTTTGGTGACCTTTTTGAGGCACTAAATATATAGCATAACTCGAAGCATAGCCCGAGGAATTGCGAAACTGAAGTGGCAGTTGACGGGGCATATTGCTCGCAGGACTGATCGCCGATGGGGTCAGAAGGTTCTCGAATGGCGTCCGCGGAACGGGAGACAAGCTGTCGGTAGGCCTCCTATAAGATGAAGCGACGACTGGTTACGATGCGGAAAGCACAAGACCGGTCTGAGTGGAGAGCCTTGGGGGAGGCCTGTGTCCAGCAGTGGACGTCTTTCGGCTGACATAATGACGATGATGATGACGAAAAATATAGGTATTCGTCTTTGAAGACACGTGATGAGTAACTGGAGAATGGTACGAGCCTGTCGTTGATCGGTGTTGCTGGCATGTCTTTAACCCATCATAATCGCCACAAATTTAAAGTTTGCGTTTATCCATTTTCGTTTAATTTGGATTGTATTAAAAAGTGACAGCCTGGGCAAACTTATGTCCAAAGGGCAAAGTTGTACGTTTTTACAGTATTTCCAAAGCCAACTTTCCAAATACGCGCGAGCAAATTCCATTTTACCAGAACATCTCATATTACAGATAGATTTAACGCCTTCCCGTTTAAGGCGGCCATATAAAACGTTATAAAAATAATAAAACGAAATTTTTCAGACATGACACCTATCTAGATGGCATTCAGGTCTTGCTTGAAGTACCCATTCTGCATATTTACTTATTCAATTCACGTAACGCTTTCTCTGGAATGCATATGGAACAATAACATTTAAATATCGACTGGAACGAGAACAAAATAGTATAAAAAAGAACGTGGAAATAAAATAAAATTTGATCATACTTTTCTTCCTAAATTACGGAATTAATAAAAGATAAATAACTATCACGAAACACTGACACAACCTGCTTTTGTCTCAAATAAGCCAAGCTTGTGTTATAAAATAAAATATAAATATAATAAAATGAATAAATGTGTACAGTCGCCAGCACAAATATCTGACACAACAAAGCGTGCATTAATATCTAATCTCTATTCCTAGGGTTGGTAGGACTTGTCAGATATTTTTGCACGCTTCGCTATTGCAGATAGTAATGCAGATGAATGTACAGTCGAGTTCATAAACTTGTGAGCAAGCATATCTGAACACGACTCTATTGTTAACAGCGTAGAAGCATGTCCAGATATTTTTGATCAAATTTTTGCTCACAAGTTTTAAATTCGACTGTATCAGGCAACGAATAAACATATTTACATATTTAAGTACATAATATTTAACGCTCACGGCTTCAAAATAAACATTCGTATTTTTGATACAGTTTTCTACGGGATCAAAACCCGGATCTTAAGCTTCATAGTCAAGTCCTTTAACCACTCTAGGCTAGCTGGTTGTCAAATTAGTAACAGTACGTTTATAGAAAAAATGCTAGTTGCAATTTCCATTTTAAAAAGCACATGAGTGTGGCCCCGTCTGAGAGTACACTCTAGAAAAAACATGCCACTACCAATATGGCATTTTTTTTTAATTTGAAATCATATTTCACTACAGGCAAAGGCTTCATGTATTAACAGCCTCTCTGCCAAGCCAATATTAAAAGCTTTTACCAGCATGTATCCCGATCCGAAGCCTTTTAAAAAAAAACTGTATAAAATGGCCAGTAATTTATCTGTTCAATACTCCTTGGAGAAAAATCATTAGGGGCAAAGGTTTTTAACGAGCGAAACTTTATCGCTTGCTTTTCGCGAAAGATATGCAAAGTGATATCGAATTTCACCTAGGATGGTTCTTATGCGGCATTTTGTAAGTCATTTGATATCGTCTATCGCAGAGTAGTGATATCAAATGACTTACTTACAGAGATGTTTCATTACAACCTTTAAGAAAAGTGATGCCAAGTGACAGCTGTTAGAGGAATAAAAACACGCTAAGATTATAATAATTGTATGAAAAGCATATTTAGGGTTGTTTTTGTTATTGGCTAGCAACCTGTCGCTATTGTACCTTTTTTGTCAAACTTATACCTAAAATTGCGTATGCTCTGCCTACCCCATTTGGGAATACAGGCGTGATGTTTGTGTGTGTTTTTAATCTGGAAAATTACATAGTTCCCATAGGATAGCAATAAACGAAATCTTTGCTGACGAAACTAAAACTAACAGCAGGCTAGTAATAATCCAATGTTCTAATGAAAACCGGCGAAGAGCGTGTCCGAAATAGGGTTCCGTAGTCATTACAAAAAAATTTAGTAATATTTTTCTAAGGATTTCGTGTATTTTGTACGGAATATTCCAAGTTTAGGTATATTTTATACTTTAGGCTGCTATTTACTCTTAAACTACTAATAATTCTTAAAAAAACTTAACCGCTATAGTTTTTTTTAAGTTTGATATACTTACTACCATATTGTTTTTTTTTTCAAATTATTCCACCCACCGGTTTAGATTTTAAGGGGGGGGGCTCGATTTTAATGAAAATTTTCACTTTAAATTTGAATATTTTGCAAACTAATCACTGAATCGAAAAACCGTTTTAGCAACCCCTAATGGTTTTGATAACCTATGAAACGTTACCCCACACTACAAGGTTGGATGAGAAAAAAAATCACCCCCACTTTACGTCTATGGGAGGTACTCTAAAAAAATTTTTTTATAATTTTTTTAGTGTACCATTTTGTCGACATACTTTATGAAAATGAAAAATGAAAATGAAAAGATTTATTCGGGACACACACACATATAAATAATAGATACAGAACAATAACATAATAATAATAATAATGTGAAATAAAATAAAAAGATTCAAAATACAAAAATAATTAAAAAAGAGAAAAAAAAATATACTTATATATATGCGCCCGAAATGGTCCCGCCTCAGCATAAAATGCGGACTCCTTTGGTGGAGCCAGCGCTGGTCTTCCGGCGAGACCATACATATATATTCGTGCAAAATTACAGTTTTCTAGCATTGACAGTCCCTGAGCAAAGCCGCGGACGGACAGACAGACAGACAGACATGGTGAAACTAAAAACGAAAGACAGAATGTCAATTAAAAGAACAAGGCCGTAGTTCCCACGCGGGGCTCAGTGTGGTTGGGGAACTACGCACACACAATTGAATTTCATCAAAGTTGTGTGCGGGTTCAATTAAATTTCTAGACCGAATAAGTTTTTGGTAAAAATTTCATTCTTAATACAAGCTTTTTTTGCTTACTGTACTTTTGTCGACTGTACTTAAGTCGATGCCATTAACCGTTGATGAGATCTGGCCTGCGGAGATGATCCTGGCCGGACTACCAGGATGTCACTACCAGATTATATTGTATTGTCACGCAATTTACATATGTAAGTACTTATGCCAAATTTCAAGTCAATCCTACTGGAAGTTGGTCTAATTTAACTTGCAAGATTTGACTTCAGACAAACAGACAGACAAGGGGACAGGTAACACTAAATAAAAGCTTGTAAGAACTCAGAAGTGCGAGCCAGGGCTCGAATCCACTACCATCTGCTTGAGAAGCCATAGGGCAAACCACTAGGCTGCCACGACTGTGCTAGTATAGTCTGCGATGAAATGACTATTATAGATACACATAGCAACGTTAGTAACGTAAGAAAACTCCAACTTCAACTTCACCAGGTTAGAACTTGTGTTTACCGCGACATAATTCCGGGGAAACTATGGTGATTAAAGTTAAAACCGAAGCATCTTAACGTACTCCGAGATTCTTGAAGGAAGTTCATACTTAAACAATTCAAACCGTGTGTAGACTTTGTAACACTGCATACTATGTAAAGAGGAGCAGTTGCATAATTTTTTGATAAAAAAGTTTTTTTAACAAATAAAAAATAACGGAAAATGGAACCGACTACAAAACCCCTGAAAATATTTTTCTAGTAGCTCGAAGTCGGTGCCTCAGCACGAGCCAGCAGGAATAGAACAATTGTCGTCTACCTCACCTACATACTATAGGTCAATCTATCCTGCTGGGTAGTGCTGAGTCACCGGCTTCGAGTTATTAGGTACCTAGAAAAATATTTTCAAGCGTGTTGTAGTCGGTTCCATTTTCCTTTATTTTTTTATTTTTTTGGAGTCGGATTTACTTTTTTTTGTTAAAATTTTTCTTTATTTCTCACTTTTTAGCGATTCATAGCCCAAACACGGCTTAGGTAGGTTGTTTTATAACAGAGTTCCGTTGCCTCCCTTAGGTTTCAGCATCAGATCAGTTCGAAAGAATCATTAACTTAAAGCTCCTTCTTAGTCGCTTATCGAGGCATATTAATCATGATCGTTTATAGACCAGCGAGCATTTCTTAGCTTTGACGAGTTCCATTGGTCTACGGTCTTCTTCATGAGATCCAGTTTACTAAATGATACTTTCTGTATTTAAATGCTTCATTTAAAAATGCAAAAATCGCCTATAAAATTTGAGGTTTGCCCTCGATTTCCCTAGGATCCCATCATCAGATCTCGACTTGGTGAAAATGGGACCACCTCAGAAGAGTACTACAATTGACTGAGTAATCGGCGAACATACATAAAGAAATAAACTCCAAACATTGGAACATAGAACTTACTCCTTGTTTGAAGTCTGTTAAAAAAGAAGAGGTCCACTATAGGGTTTATGAAACGAAACTTCGCACAGTTGACATTCGCAGCAAAAAAACTTCTTCGTTTTATAGGATCTGAGGCAACCAAACGATAGCGCCATCTAATTCGATCCCAGTGACATCTATTGGATTTTAAATAAACTAAATACTCCGTGAACAGTGATGAAGATTTATTCATAATTGGTATTTAGTGTGGCTTTTGTGTTTGCAAACATTGAAAATATAATTGGTTCTAATACTCTAAAATACCTAATGAAAATAAAAGACAAAAATTTAATTTAGCATGTTTAATTTTAAAGGGCATTTATATCCTCTGACCCATTTTTGCATCAAGTCGTCTATCCCCACGTTACGGAACCATCCTATTTTTATGGGGTCAATAAAAAATCAAAAACCCGACTGCCTTAAAGTCTAGAACTCTGGTAAGTAACTAATTTAAAGTTCAACAGTCAGGACCCCTTAACAAATATTTTTGAGCTGGTTACGATTTGAATAGGTCCCGACTGTTGAACTTTAAATTAGCTACTTTACAAAGTTCTAAACTACTAGAGTTATTTACTTCCTTTTAGTTTTTAAGACAGTCGGGTTTTTTTAATTTAATGTTTTGTTTTATACTTTTTTGGTATTTCTGTGAAAATGGTAGATTAAAAGTATTAACGCATAATATATTTAGAATGGGCTTATATTAGCTTTCATTTGATACCCATATTTTTACAATACAAAATCTTGTTTTTATTCCTCCACCATACTTTTCGCAGACGCTTTATTGAAAAATGATATACCCTATGTCACTCCGACAGTTATGACAAATCCAATGATACCTCATAATGTTAAAATTCGTTTAACCGTTTAGGCTGCAGCGAGGACCAAAGAGATGGGCATACATACCCATATACATGCATGCATACATAAATACGCTCGGAAAACATAACCCTTCTTCAGGAAGTCGGCTAAAAAAGTGTGATTTACACAAAATCTATTGACTTTTATGAAAACAACAGTCTGGTAATCATACGTATCATACGTTATCATACGAATTGGACACATTACTATGATGAATTATTGAGTGATAGTGATTTAAAAAGTGGGACATCTATCCTGGACTTACCCTATAAGTAGACACTTTGTAACACTGCATACTATGTAAAGAGGAGCAGTTGCAATGTGGGTTACAGCAACAGACTACTTGGCGTAGTATCGTGAACTCCGTTTGAGAATTTTGACTTTTGCATCACGTTTGTGATTGGTTAAATAAATGAGTCAATCACAAGCAAGAGTGTAACGTCAAATGTACCTCTCGATACCAACGCCATCTAGCGATATTTACCTGTCAACCCTGATTTTTAATCAACTTAAATTTGCTTCAATGAGTTCTTATAGTAAAGGAGATGTGCGTGATCACCAGGCAGCGGACAAACGTAATTATATGCAGAAATATTATACTTATACATACAACACCTAAGAATCGCGAAAAAACATTAATAATATCCGCCTTCTTTCGGTCCCGCGGGAATTTGACATTTTTCCGAAGAAAAAGTAGCCTATCTATGTCAATCAGGGATAGTTATGGTTTCTATTGGGGAAAGAATTAAAAAATCAACCTCCAAAAGACAAAGAAACAAACAAAGTTTAGATACTCACATTTCCCTATCCGATAGAAATTTCAAAAATCCTTCCTTAGTGCACCTCTACGATACTTTTATGTAAATGTATGCCAAATTTCAAGTACTTCAGTTTATGCGTTGTCTGTCAGTCAGTCACTGCTTCATGAGCATAGATGAATGAGTTATATAGAAATTAATATCCGGTAACACGTTGGTTTTACCACAATATTAATTAATAAACCGAACACTGCATCTGACGCTAGTGAAAACATAAATTAAAAATTAATAATGAGCTTGGTAATTTAAATTAATAACACATGTGAATTGATACATTTTGAAGGCTTTGCGGGAATCGTCAATGAATATTACACTTATTTCGTTTGTTTTAATAATAAACTAGAATTTATCCGTAAATGAGGTAATTATGATGATCATTTCGATACAAATATTCATGTCGAATTCAGATGACTTCGAAATATTTATATGTATAATGTCAGAGAAGGGGGCAGTACAGATACGGACAAGGATGGTTTCGTCATCTAACATCATAATGGGCGAGATTTGGAGATTGAGCAACACGGCAAAGTTAATCAAATCAACACTTATAAAGCAAACACTACAAGTTGAATGTTTTTATTGTATTCATGACCGTGATGGCTCCGACATTATAAGTTTTAACAAATATAGTAATTTAACAAGGTGCGTTCCTAGTCTACATTTTATTGTAGATTTGTCGCTAAAATCTTGCCATGAAATTAAAGCTGGTATGGGTTACAATGAGGGCTAAAAGACAGGCAAAATATCGCTAGATGGCGTCAGTATCGTGAGGTTTTTTACGCTCTGCTTGCAATTGGCTAATCTAAAGTATTTTCAACATGGCTCCCTATGAAAGTAGCAGTCGCATGTTAGGAGCTATTTCTTTTTGTCTTCCTAATAATCAAAATCACTGATTCTAGTCAAATAGAAATCTATTTCTTTGAGAGCACATTTACATGTGTCCATAGATGAACGGAGAGACAGAGAGTGAATGATATTAATTACACCGTGTATGCGGAAATGAATGAATGGATAAAAAGAACAACTTTCTTATATCTGCTTGGCGTTGCCCAAAGCATATACCTAGTGAAATAGGGCAACTGAAACTGTTTCGCTTCTAAAAGAACCTAACGAAGTTGTCAGTTAGTATTTTGAGAATTTGGTAGAGTCACGCCATTTAGGCATTAACTAAAGCGATCGTTCTGTTGACGTCAATGCTATCAACTGAATAATAGAATCGAAAGTGATCAAGATTTATTTTTTTCTTGAGGGAATTTCGTAGTAATCGGTGAAGTTCTTGCGTGAAATGGGATATTAAATTGTTATTTTGCTTTATACAACAAAATTAGTCTTATAAATAGTGCTAAGGTGTCTTACGTTCTATAAATACTTTTTTTAGCTTAAATTGATTCAATATCTACTTTCGAATCGGAAGACGGAGCGTTTCGAACTCAACCAGGGCACAGAGCGTCAGAGTAGTGTGGTGGTGGTGATTGATGGGTTTGTGTGATCTGTGTGTGTTCTTACAGTAAGTAGGCTTAGGAACTGCATGAACACGCATATTTTTCATAAACTTAGCTATCATAAGGTCGCGGGTGAGCAAAGAAATTATTTTAGTTCATTAATAAGTTGTATGAAAAAACCCTACAAAATTTCACGAGTTAAGACCTGGCGGTTGACACTACGGAAATATCAAAATAAAGAGCTTATGTATTATTATAGAAATTCAGCCATCTACAATTACACCCAATCCATCAATACGTTGAAACCTGGAAGAATATTCGAGTAATAAACATCCATACTCAACTCATAAACATTCGTGTTCATAATAAGTATAGGTAGGATGTGTTTCAGTAAATTATCTCAGAAAGCACCTTGACAGTGAAATTCAACAGTAAACTCGAAGCACACAACGCTGAAAGCGATTGAACATGACATTGAAACGACAACAAAAGAGCTGCATCACCTTGGGTAAGATTGTGACACTGTATTAAAATGGCAGCTTACATTTTGTACATGTAAAATGGTAATGATGGAAGTAGGCCGCAAAAGACTCTTACATTTATTGTTTTTAGGGTTCCGTAGTCAACTAGGAACCCTTAGTTTCGCCATGTCTGTCCGTCTGTCTGTCTGTCCGCGCTAAGTTCAGAGACCGTTAGTACCAGAAAGCTGTAATTTGGCATGCATATCAGTCACGCCGTCAGTGGTAAGATAAAAAAAACATAAAAATATTTTTTAGGATATCACGACACGTGGAGTGGCAGATGTTTTTTTTTTCACTCCCACCCTATATTATGGGGTATCGTTGGATAGGTATTTGAAAATGAATAGGGGTTTCCAAAAAACACTTTTTGACAAAGTGAATATTTTCGGAGATATTCAGTACGAATGTAAAAAAAAACGTGTCCCCCTCTAACTTTACGGTAGGTCTAAAAAATATGTAAAAAATCAAAGAAGTTAAGTTTAATAAGAACTCTCTAGGAAAATTGTTTCAACTTAATCAGCTGAGCAGTTTTAAAAAAATTGTAAGAAAATATTTCTAAGGCAAAGTTAAGTTGAGGCAAGGTCGGGAACAACGAAACCCTACACTAAGCATGGCCCGACATGCTCTTGACCGGTTTTATACTTAAGGATAGTCTTTAACTAGTTCTTCAGATATGGCTCTAAAAGATGGATTGCCTTGCAATATGACTCCATTTATAACTAACGAGTACATGCCAGTTTACACTGGCGTCGCGATACAAATAGAGACTACAGACTGTATAGCTAGTGTTAGCCATCGCAAGTTTAATCCTGGGTCCCTACAATACTACCAGCGTTTTCGGAAAGACCATCATTGCCAAGAAGAATGCGCCACAAGAAACTTGGCAGAAAGGAAATTTTCGGTGGAAGTTTGCATGATCATATATTTTTTTTAGTTTTATCATTCTCTTATTTTAGAAGTTACAGGGGGGACACATTTTACCACTTTGGAAGTGTCTCTCGCGCAAACTATTCAGTTTAGAAAAAATGATATTAGAAACCACAATATCATTTTTGAAAATACAACTGAAATAGATGCACAGAAAAACCAGAAAAAGAGACCAGCGCTGGGAATAAAACCCAGGTCCTCAGCATTCCGTGCCGCGTGCCATACCTCTACACCACCACTGGACAGGAGTACAGACACTAATTTCTCCTATGCACCACATATCTCAGCTTGTTTGTTAGGGTTCCGTACCTCGAAAGGAAAAAACGGAACCCTTATAGGATCACTTTGTTGTACGTCCTTCCGTCTGTCAATACCCTTTTTCTCAGGAACGCGTAAAGGTAAATTTAAGTTGAAATTTATATCAAACACTCAAGTCTACTTTCCCTTGGAGCTGTGAAGAAATCAAATATCTAAGCCAACGCAATTAAAAGATACAGCCGTTTATGCCGCAAATTTCCGCAAATTTTCGAAACTCGCAAGGGAATCAAAACCTACAGGGTAACATCCCGTGAACTCAGAATCATGAAATTTGGTACGAAGCAATGTCTTATAGCGCAGATAAAGGAAAAATTGCGAAAACCGTAAATTTATAGTTACATCATATATTTAATAAAAATATTTATACGGAACCCTCGGTGCACGAGTCCGACTCGCACTTGGCAGATTGTTTTTTTTCTATTCAGTCACTTTAACTGTGTCACTAGCGACGTCTATGTTGGAGCCCTCATCGAGAAACTTTCAACACTAAATTGGAACTCGATATATGTAATTTCACGGGATGACCGTAAAAATAACAAAATTTGGAGTTGAAATAAAAATGACAAAAAGGCTCCAAAAACCAATCTTAACGGAAAAATACTTAAATTGTCCAATTTTTTTTTTTTTTATTTAACTTAAAACAATTAAACATGCATTACATTTAGTGTTACTCGCCAAACTGTAACGTTTATTGGCGAGAAGCGCTCAATTTATTTTAACTTATTTTTTGATAATCTATTTTTTTACACAAAACTGCCTGTGTTACCCCTAACCCCCTCCCCCCATTATTTGATGGCCCTATTAGAATTTCTAGAACACTAGCCTATTCAGTAATATCGTTTACGCGAGAGAAGCCGGGCATAAACTCCAGCAACTTATAAAACCATGACAAATCGACGCAAACCATCACAATCACGTCCTATCGCTAAACAATGGTGAATTAGTGAAATGAAAACGTTTCATTTCTGAGATAACTGAAATGAAATTCGAAGGAGTCGTAACAAACTTGTGATTAATGGCATCTCAGGTTCGAGCTTCCTTCTTATTATATATTTGGACCTTTTTTTATTAAATTTCCGTCATGCTTCTCTGTAGGACGTCTAGCCGCTTATAAGGAAGTTCCTGGCCGTAGGAATTCTTATATTTACTTGAGATCTAGAAGAATATGTATTAGCATACCTAATTTTAATCGTTCCACTGATCTTAATCAAATTTGGTAAGATTTGCAATTTTGAACATGAAACTACCGTGAGACCCACTCATATTAACTATAATGACCCGGATAACTCACGTCTTAAATCGAGTTTAGCTCGACATGTTTCGGGCTTGTGTTGCAGCAGCCGCTGAGTCGCGTTGCTCCGAAGACAAAGGGCTACGGAGTAGCCCGAAACATGACGAGCTAAACTCGATTTAAGACGTGAGTTATCCGGGTCTTTATAGTTAATATAAATTTGGTAAGGTAATATTTTAAGGCTTATAAAAGGACGCATGATACTTTTTATTCCGGTAACTTCCATAGTTCCTGCGGAATAGTAATTAACTAAATCTACGCAGTCGCGGGCTAAATGTAGCATAGTTACTAAAAAGTAACAAATTATAATAATAATAAATAATAAATATCACGGGACAATTCACACCAATTGAGCTAGTCCCAAAGTAAGCTTAGCAAAGCTTGTGTTATGGGTACTAAGCAAGGGATAAATATGATTATATAGATACATATATAAATACAGCAGCAGGTGCAGGTGCAGGTGCAGGGGGGTGGTTTTGCAGGTGGTAGGACATTGTGCAAGGTCCGCCCGGATTGCTACCACCATCTTGCTCGTTAATCCTGCCGTAAAGCAGCAGTGCTTGCACTGTTGTGTTTCGGCGTGGAGAGTAAGACAGCCGGTGAAATTACTGGCACTTGAGGTATCCCATCTTAGGCCTCTAGGTTGGCAACGCATCTGCAATCCCCCTGGTGTTGCAGGTGTCTATGGGCGGTGGTGATCTCTTACCATCAGGAGGCCTACTTGCTCGTTTGCCCTCCAATAGAAAAAAAAAAAAAAAAAAAAAAAAAATACATATTAAACACCCGAACCACCCGAAGAACAAACATTAGTATTTTTCATACAAATATCTGACCCGACACGGGAATCGAACCTGGGACCTCAAGCTTCGTAGTCAGGTTCTCTAACCACTAGGCCATCTGGTCGTCTATCTAAATTCGAGCTCTATGTAAAGTAACTTTACATATTAGAGCTTGTCTAAGCTAAAATGGCGCGTCCCTCAACTAAATCAGTTGATTATGACTGAGTTAATCTTACAGTAACCGCCTGGGTCTAACGGGGAACTTAATGGTCAATAACATTTACATTTTCACTTCTGATTCTGATGCTCAAACCACAAACAAAAAGTTTCTATACCATATTTTTTAATAAGTTTTATTTTATGTAAAAATAAATCAAACCAATCAATTTACATCAATAAAACTAAAAAAAATCTAATTATATAGCAATGCATGATTAATATCATGTTCCTAGTAAGTATAAGCTAATAATAAGATAAGTTAATAAGCCTTGTCACAGACCTACGTCTGTTTATGAAACGAAATATTAAAAAATAAACTTCAAAGGAACTGGCAATAGAAAAAGGAGTAATTGCACAAAAGGTTCCGTAGAGAATGTCGGGAATGCATTTGGAAAGACCCCGAAGATAAGATTAGATCGCAATCCTGGGATGGAGAGGACGTTTGAATAATAAAAGTATTATGGGAAAATGATGGGGTCCCTTATAGTTTAAGTAGTATGACTAATATTTTATTATATTAGGGAGCCGTGGTGGCCGAGTGGTGGTGGATTGGACCTATTGCCTCTGAAGCAGAGTGTCGTGGGTTCAAACCCCGGCTCGCACCTCTGAGTTTTTCGAAATTCATGTGCGGAATTACATTTGAAATTTACCACGAGCTTTACGGTGAAGGAAAACATCGTGAGGAAACCTGCACAACAAACCTGCGAAGCAATTCAACGGTGCGTGTTAAGTTCCTAATCCGCACTGGGCCCGCGTGGGAACTACTGCCCAAGCCCTCTCGTTCCGAGAGGAGGCCTGTGCCCTGAAGTGGGACGTATATAGGCTGGGATGATGATGATGATGAGAGGAGACTGAGGAGAGTTGTGACAGAGGAGAGTTGTGGCATCGTCTATTTTGCAAACTCGGAACAGCGCGTGCTTGATAGCTCGAGACTTGTAACTATAAAACGCGCGTTATTGGGAGCTCGCTAGCAGTAAATAAGTATTAAAAAATCAACGTTGTCACTACTTTCCTCTGTAACAACTCTCCTCGGTCTCCCCTACTTGCAGCGTAGCGTGGCCCATGGTTTTTCAAAGATCTTGTGCGAAATATCGATCTTTGAAGGTATTAGCATCATACAAGCTTCGAATTTATTAACACACTTCTTTGCATTTTGTTTGATGTGCAGATTTCCTCGCGATGTTTACCTTCACCGTTAAGCTTGTGGTGAGTTTCAAATGTAATTACGCACATGAATTTCGAAAAAATCAAAGGTGCGTCCCCGGGTTTGAACCCACGATCCTTTGCTTGAGAATCCAATCAAACCACTTGGCCAACACGGCTTTTTTATGATTTTTAGCCCCGACGCACAAAGAGGTGTGTTATAAGTTTCACCGCTATGTGTCTGTGTGTCTGTCTGTGGCACCGCAGCTCTTAAACGGGTGAACCGATTTGAATGCGGCTATTTTTATTCGAAATCAGGTTATCTAGCGATGGTCCTTAGACGTTTCATCAAAATTGGTTTAGCCGTTTTTGAGATATTGAACTTTGAAGTGACAAAGTCGGGGTTTTTCCAACTTTTTGCTGGTTAGGTTATTTCAGATTTTATAATTTGATATAGTAATTTTTGTGAGTACCATTGGCCTCTTGGTTTAATAAGGTCATTGGGACACTAGAGTGACATTTCTATGTCTTATATTATTTGTGTGGTATCTCTCCTTTTCTATTTTCGAAGCAGCACAGCTTCACTGTTCCATGTAGCTAAAGTAAACAAGCGTCCGGGGCAAATGCTGAAAATGATTCTGCCCAAAATTCTCAGTATATACGCTCTTCATCCGGTTGAATTTCAGCTTCAAACCTGGACTTGAAAGCTATACCAGATCATCTTGAAAACTACACTGTTTCAGCAAGAATATTGTTGTAGAAATTTGTCGATGTATATCTGAATTAAATTAACGGATGAATCAGACAATTCAGTAATAATAATATTAACTTTAATATAATAATATTATTAATCAATTTATGCGTCGCACCAAAGCATGTGTTGTCACAGAGCAGCAAAGTTAATGTATGTAGTGATTCAGTAAGTAATGCCACTTATTATTCAATTAATATGCCGTAGTAGAAATTTTATGAAAGTCGGTTCAGTAAGTTTTAAGATATTTGACTTAATTAAAATATTTTTTTCATTCAGTACTAGCCTTAACTACGGTTGTACTCGACTAAACTATTTTAAGATGGTGGTCGAATTTAAATCATTTTATTTCTAAATAAACATGAGAATCCCCAAAAATTGGAAAATGTAACATCCATGCCAAATTTCATGTCCCTTAGCCTAGTTGTTACAATTTTGGGATTAACATGAGTTCCATAGGGTCGAAAATTATCCTATGTGTTATTCCAGACGTCCAACTACGCACTAAATCTGTCCAAACATTTTATAGTGAAGGAGTAAAAAACACAAGCTTCCATATTTTATCATATTACTGGTATTCAATAATCTAGTTGCCTATAGTTTTATAAGTTTTCTTATGGGTTCAAATATTAACCGAATCAGATATACGTAACTGACTGCCAACCTTCGATAGATGGAGAGGCAATTGAAGAGAGAATAGTTCTATCTAATAAATATAGATTACTCGTACTGGCCATACACCGACAAACAAGTATACGAAGACGGATTGACGATTCTTTTTTCTCCAGCAAAATTCAAAAACGACGCAAAAACATTCCAAAGCTTGACCAAGCATTTTATGAAATTCAGGGTCTTCACGACAATAAACCTTTTCCGGGCATGATGACGTCGCACGCATAAACACTAAAACGTACGCTAAATCAGCAGTTTATAATCCTTAGGGACAGCCCTATTATTAACTAATACCAAACCCTTACTTAAACATTTAATACACGCAAACTTTTAATTGCCTCCACTAATTAGGAAGTAAACTTTCAATAACTCGCCTATAAACCGAAAACATCAATTAAAAAAACTAAAGTAAAAAAAAACTATAAGTAATCATTCATAACTGGCCATTAGAAATGTTAAAAAATTAAAAATAAAACTTACATTGCTCAGCTAGTATTCCAAATTCGAAAAGCACTGACACTAGCACACACACACAAGCACAGTACACTGTTCGGTAATCGATGTTTTTTTACACGGCGGGGCACAGGAACGTGCGTTCTGCTGCGTTGTCGGGATCGACTGCGGCGGGCGGAGGGTGTCGCTGCAATCGCCCGGGAGAGCTGTAAGTTGCTAGTTCTATATCTTTACGAGACCTGAAACCTTAGTTATGTTTAAATTGTTTTTACATTGATGATCAAAATTGTGTGAAATTAGATATACGGGTAAAGCCTTTAACAGGAGCATTCATAATTAAAACATAGATCGTGCTCGACAAACTGTACGATTATCAGTTTAGCGACTTTTAAAAATTACTGTTCTTTTTAGGGTTCCGGAGCCAAAATGGCAAAAACGTAACCCTTATAGTTTCGTCAAGTCCGTCTGTCTGTCTGTCTGTCCGTCCGTCCGTATATCACAGGCATTTTACTTGAAAACTACAAGATGTATATCAATGAAATTTGGAGTACAGATGTCTTGTCAAAGCCGCTATTTAGTTTTGTAGTTAAATTACAATAATAAATATTTATAGGGGGGAGGGGGCACTCCATACACGTAACAGAAATTGAAAAAAAAAATTTACTCGCCTCAACGTGTGGCACATAGTTCGACAGCTCTTTTGAAAAGATAGTAAGGTTTCTCAATTTTTTTTTTGATTAAGTGATGCGAATTCATGTTATGACAATTTTATTAATGTTATGTGTTATAAGGGGTACGCATTTTTTCCCATAAGTGGCCTCTAGGATTAAGCTGGCGATATCCTTTTTATTATTAACTCCGCCAACGTTTCCCATAAATCAACATACGCACTTCATAATTGAAATCATTTACCTCCTCAACCACGATTGTCCCAGTCCTAAGTACTCGTAGCCCTTTGTCCCTCACCTATTTAGTTAAGTGCAGTCCTGACATGGGACGGGACGCACTTTACACTGTCACTTTACATGGCTTGATAAATAGTCTTTCATGTTTAGGAGACTCTGCGTTGGATGTAAAAACGTTGTGTCCGGTTTCTGCGAATTACGGCGTAAAATTAGGTTGATATTACAGATTTAGTGGAGAATCTTTTGCCTTGGAAATGCTCATATTTGTCATGATACTTCAGTCAGCGTCAGTATTCATCAGTACAGCGTAGGGAAAAGTCGCATAGAGAGATGATAATCGATCGATAAAGAGTCGTTAACACCTACCACTACTACGAGCACCATAAAGGTCATAGCTCATTAGATCCACCCGGCACCCGATCAACGCCGCCTCGCCGTGAACAGTTAGTATTCTTTATATGGATTTGTAAATGCGCTCATTACATCAACTCCGTAGCGTCACCGGATCGCCTCGCTCGCGAGGTGTCCACGCGCGGACAGCGAGTAGACCACTCGGTGATAGCTCGCTGCTCGTACGCTTGCCTCGCGTGCACCGCGCGCGGTCTTCACGGCGCTCCCCGCCCTCATTTCATTATAGACCACTCGGAAATTAGTGGACCACGCGACGTCCACTCGTACACCACGCGACGTCCACCCGTGGACCAGCTGTCGACAATGAGTACACGCCGAAAGTCAAGGCGGTGCTGGTCGGGTGCAAGGTGGGTCTAATAAGCTGTGACCTTTATTATCAGGGCGCAGAGACCCAAAGTGGGTCTTGGTTAGATTTTTATTCACACTAGGTACATTCTTTGTATAGTTTGAATGTGGGGGTTATAACATCTCTTCTTCTTCTTCTCTTTTAAAATATGGCTTTTCTGTCCTAATTAATAGGTCAATTTTGCCAGTGTCAAGGTTCTCTTGAGAGGGACGTTGTAAGGTGATTTAGTATTTGCAATTTGATAGTAAAATTCCAGAAACCACGTAGAGACCACTTGCGCATTAAAAAATGTTAGACACGAGAGCAATATAGAATTTTGGATCAATGTTCACTGTTAAGGTTAATCGCCGTATAAAACACTATCAAAATTATACTTCAACTAGCCAAAGAAACAGAAATAGCAAAATTAGATAATGTCTACATCCGCCATCTTCGAATGCTACAAATCGAATCCGTTATAACATCTCAAAGTGGTATATTTCAAAGTCGTTGTTTGACATTTTTTAGTAATAAATAAAGTAATATAATTTAGACACGTCGGCAGTATTCAGAAATTGTGTTCAAATTTTTCACAATACAAACGGATTATTCACTACATTTTTGTGGTATTTAAGTGTCTGTTTCGGAAGAAAATTTGCCAAAGCTAGGACCTAAACCGAAACAAGCTTCGTAAACTTTCGTGCGGCATTCGGGAACAATCGACTATTGTTTCTGTTCGATCGGTAATAATTTTTGAAATTACCTATGGCATTTTCCAGAAACGACTTTTTGATTTTAGCCAATCTAATAGATAGATCTTCAAGCTGTCTTGTGTTTCTAGTAGCTCTTGGCTTATCGACGTTTGTAGGAAAATCATATCGATGGTGGAAGTCTCAATTGGCGTAAGGGACAAAATACCGAAAATCACTTTTAAACATAGAAAATTAGAGTTTTTTTTTCTCTGTCGATTGGTAATATTCAAATTACGATACGCCACTTACTTTTGCTTTTATCAACATTTATTATTTTAAAATAAAATGGCTTAAGGGACATGATATAAAATATTTGAGCTGAAAAATGGCGTAAATGTATTATTTTTTTAATATTTGGGTCGTAAGGGGCTGTGGCAGTCTCATATGTCCTTTACGACTCGGCTCATGTCGTTAAAAAAAAACCCAACAAATATAATAAAAGGGCGTATGGGTCAATTATTGTTTCATTGCCCTTTACACCCCAACATTTTATAACGAATAAGATAAAAAAGCAAGAAGTTGTTGGGCGTAACCTTACCGCCTGTACCTATTTCTTGTACCTAACATCAAAATACTAACGCGTCTACCTACCTTCCACGCGCCGAGCGTTTGCGCATTGCACATTCGGTCAGTCGTGTCAGACACGTCAAACACGGAGGACGTATTTGATTGCCTACGTTTGTTCTTTGTCAACGCGCGTATTTTTTATAAGATGCCAAAAGCAAAACAAAAAAAGAAGATTAAGTTGATGGATCCCCTAATGGCTTGAAGTCGAGCTAACATTTCCGTAATGGAATTTCAGTCAAGGATGTTGAGGTAAATTTCTCTTAGCTACTTTGTTTATTTTAAGCTGTCCTGACAGATCCTAATAAAGGAAGCCTGTGCCCAGCAGTGGGATGTATATAGGCCGAGATGATGATGCATACATAATAATAATTGGCCTGTATAATTAATTATGTATGTTGAGGGTTAAAAATGGTATAATCGGAACGTCGTAAGGGACATTAAAAAACAGCAATTTATAAAATAATAAATACTTTTATGGGCGTAAGGGGTATAAAAAGCAAGAGCTAGAGTAAATTGTCGGTCGTAAGGGGCAGTAGCAAACAGACATTTTAAAAAAAGGTGTAATTGGTACGTCGTAAGGGGCATTAAACAACAGCAACTTATAAAATAAGGAATACTCTTATGGGCGTAAGGGACATCAAAAGGTAAAACTAGAGTAAATTGTTAGTCGTAAGGGACAGTAACAAACAGACATTTTAAAAATTGAGGTTACTTTATAGAGTAAGGGGCACTTAAAGTAAAATACCTTGCTTGCTTCTTTTGGTTCATTAAAATACCTTGTTAATGTTAGGTCGTAGGAGGCATCAAAACAGATGGTTTTTAGAACTTGTAGTGATTGAAACAACAACTCAAGCAAGCATACTCCCAAATGTGCAAGAAATAGTGCAAGCAAGCGTGCAAGAAAGCATGCAAGCAAGCAAGCATGTACCTAAGCAACCACCTAAGCAGGCTTGCAAGTGAGCATGTAATTTTGTCAATCAAATCAACAAACATGCAATTTTATCGGCCTGGGTTAGATGAACATCGCGGGTTACCCCGATCCCGCGATGACCGGTCTATGGTATCTAGTCAGCGCTCATGAAGCGGGCTGGCGTCCCACTCCCTCACAGCTGCAATCAGTGTGTTAGAGGAAGCATAAATAGTGCAAGCATGCATGCAAGCAAGCGTGAAGCCAGAAGGCAAGCATACATGCAAACAACAAATCAAGCAAGAACACTCCCAAATGTGCAAGAAATAGTGCAAGCAAGCATGCAATCAAACATGCAAGCAAGCATGCAAGCAAGCAAGCAAGCATGTAAGCAATAATGCAAGCAAGCAGAGTTAGTACGCCAGTGGTGGTAGTGAAAATCATTTCATCATCATCGTCATCAACAACATCATCAGTTCGTTTATCGCTTCCCCCCCGGAACTATGCTATTTTCCGGGATAAAAACTTATTTACTTGGCGATTTTTAACAGCTGCAATATCTTCCTTGACCCTCTCAGCTATAAACAAACAAGTCAGCCATAGCCGAGCATTTGTTGGAGTCAGGACCAAACCACTGGATTGAGCTTCACAATCCCCAAAATTCTGTTAACGGAACGTCATTTCTACTCAAGAATGGTACTTCAGTTGAAATAAAAAAGCATAAAAATGTCAACCGGGACGATGGATATAAGCTTTCATCTTCGTGGAATCCTGTTATTAATAAGTGTCGACGTCGGGATGAGTGTTGTGAGTCGGTGTGATGGGGTGACAAATAAAAATCACCAATTGCGGGTAGTTCGTGATACGAGTGCTGGTACTATTAGTGATCAAGTGCGGGTAGTTCGAAGGACTCGCGCTGCTAGGCAGACTTGACACTCCACACTTCAGTCCACTCGTGACCACGGCCACTGCAATGTTGCCGAAACGTCGGGGTAAATAACTCGTGTGTGTTAGCGTAATAAGTCCCGTTGGTGGTATTTTGACTATGAGTGAGAATCACGAAAGTTTAAAACGTTATAAAATTTATTTGAGTTTTATTTAACTTTTAACTTATAATGTCCATTTAAAGAAAATGTTACAAATTACATATTTTTTAAGGGGACGTGCAAAATTATGGCTTTTGCGCGTTATTTTAAATAATTAAAGTGGTTCTTTGAGTTAATTCACTATTTTTTAAAAAATTTCTACAGGAACTTACGTCCAAATATGTAGCAAATAAAATATAAAATGTCCTATAAGACCAAAAATCGGTTACTACATTATTTATTTATTTACGGTTTATGGGTGTAAGGGGCTATGACACCCGTATGTCACGGGCGTAAGGGACAGCTATTTTTCTTATTAAGCTTTTTACGAAAATGTCTATAGTTTCACGTTGAAAAGCAAGAAAATTCAAGATTTTACGTAATTATAACGTCCTGCTAAGTTAAACATTAACAATGCTGTGAGGGTTTGAAAATTACCAAAAACTTCTTTTCGCTCTCCTGAAAAGTAGCATTTTGTCCCTTACGTCAATTGAGACTTCCACCATCGATATAATATTTAATATCACGGTATCTATAACGGCTAAGATGTGGGTACTGAACATATAAAACTTTACGGCACCTACGTATACAAATAGGAGTTTTATTTGCGTAAGAATGAAACCGCTGACAGTAATTTGACCCTGACAACAAATATGAGTTACCATTGAAAGCCACATTAAACTCGAAGAGCAAGTAAATAAGTCAATAGTAAAAAAAAAAAAAACACTTTTACAATCACGTTTCATGACAGCGATTGTTGCTTAATTATCGCTTAATTGTTGTCGCTTAATTATTATAATGTGAGTATAGCTATTAGTTAAGGCAGGTGGTAGGACCTTGTGCAAGGTCCGCCCGGATTGCTACCACCATCTTGCTCGCTAATCCTGCCGTGAAGCAGCATTGCTTGCACTGTTGTGTTTCGGCGTGGAGAGCAAGACAGCCGGTGAAATTACTGGCACTTGAGGTATCCCATCTTAGGGCTCTAGGTTGGCAACGCATCTGCAATCCCTCTGGTGCTGCAGGTGTCTATGGGCGGTGGTGATCTCTTACCATCAGGAGAGCCACTTGCTCGTTTGTCATCCAGTCGAATAAAAAAAAAGGTAAGGTTAGAACTGCACCCTTCTTAGAAAGTTAGAGTTGTTTTTAACGATTCAAGGTTCATGTACACTGCAAAAAAGTTTTGGCGGGAAAATTGACAAGTGTAATGACACTTGTCAATTTTCCCGCCGTCTTTTATTTATTTATTTATTTCTCTTAATGGCGGCCATAAGGCTTGGGCCAATGTCAGTTAAATTAAAGATAAATATATTCTTCTTATGCATGTTGTACGGTGATTGTAGTTTTTGCAACTTGATAGCAAAATTCCAGAAACCACGCGGAGACCACTTGCGCATTAAAAAATGTCAGACACGAGAGCAATATAGACTTTTGTGATCACTGTTCACTGTTAAGGTTAATCGCCGCATAAAACACTATCAAAATTATACTTCAACTAGCCAAAGAAGCAGAAATACCAAAATTAGATATCGTCTACATCCGCCATGTTCGAATGCTACAAATCGAATCCCCGCCGTCTTTTCATTATTTATTGTGATTGACAGGACTGGGGCTTTAAATTATGGCTTTAACTATTTTGCAAGTTAGTGTCATTGTCATTTCAAACGTTTCGTTTAGAAACGTGATCTGTGATGTTATTTTAGCAGTCCGTAAAAACAAAAAGAACAAAATAAAAAAATACAAGGTCATACATAAACAATTTTCCTAATAAAAACAAGAAACAACATTGATCCCGGCCAATTTTACTACAGTTTCGAGAACAACCAGTAAAAACTAAAACAAAACGACAAATATCGCAACACGCCTACATTTACTCTGAATATAAATCTGATGTCATAAAATCTTTATGGGGTAGCCAACTGCTGTCAAGTTTATTATCTTCCGGGAAAAAAACGTTTATATGGTTTTATAGAGGTAGGAAACAACCCCGGGCTTAGTCGGGATTATATGGAATTAGTTAAAAACAATTATATTTACTTCGGCTTGTTGCTCTGGGCGAGAAGCGAACCCAAAGTTCTGTAACTTAATGCGAATTAACAGAAAGATCACGCGTATCTCTAACCCCTGACGCAAAAAGTTAATAATTTGACGCCTTTATCTATCTGTGGCATCTGGGCTCTCAAACGAAGGGGCTGATTTCGATGCGGGCTTTTAAGGTGAAAGCGAGTTTTCTAGTGGCTATTTTTAGCTATGTTTCATTAAAATCGGTTTCGCTGTTTTTAATATATTGAGCTTTGAAACAATGTCAAGGGATGAAAAATCTAGCTTCTAAATCAACGTGTCAAAAAGATACAGTCACTAGAAATAGATGTTTCCATACAAACTATGTGGAAACCAAATCACCATAATTGTCGAATATATAGTGTAGGTGCGCGGTCATCATATTCTCTCATTAAAAGAATTGTGTAATTATAACAAAATTTTAATCAGTATTAGTTAACCAATCTATTCCTCTTTTAAATGCAAACTTTTCTCTTATCAATCGCTAAGTGAATTAACCTCGTTTACATCTCAATTCAAATAACTTAAAAGCTACGAAACGTAGCAACCATAAATATAAATTAAACATCGAGATTGGGCATTTCAAATTCCACGGGCTTCGATTTGTATTAAGGGTTAGCTTTTAATTTAACCTTTATTTACGCAAAAGAGTTCAAGATTGTGACTTTACTTACAACCTATTTTTTACATAATAACTGACAGTGATTGACCCCTATCTCACCTGATATTATGTGAAGATGAGGCCAAAGGTGTATCTCACTGGTTCGTAACAGCCTATTCACTCTAGCCTTGAAGAGCCCTAGATTGTATGTATCTGGAAATACAGACAACGGGAGCGAATTAAATTCCTTAACAGTTCGCATTATGAAAGATGAAGCAAACCTCTTCATGCGGGCTAACGGAACGGGATCCCTTCGATACCCATAATTTTATTGTTTCGATTTTCAATAGTCAGAATTTGGTACCCATATTATTTTTGGTCATAATAATCCATAGTCATAATCGTTGTTTGGTATAACGCGAAATAAATATTATGATTAAGTAGAATAATGTTATGATTGGTTTTTTGGAGTATTTTTTATTTTTACTCCAAATTTGTTACTCTTACGGGTATCCCGCATCCATGTCTCAGTTTGTATTTTTGATAGAATAATGTTACATGCCATAAAACAAAAGTCATAAAATTGATCAGCATAATATCAAAAGGCATACCGTTTATTTTTCATAAATATTGTAGGTCATATTTTTATATTTACTATTATTATTATTATTATTCATAGCATTTTATTCTATAATGTTTTAAAGGAATAATTTTAAAATTCAGTAATAATAAGTGTCATACTTTAAAACATTCGAAAGTTAGAACTGTGACTCCTTTTAAAAAAGACGAGTTTACAAAAAAGCAGGTTATGTTAGATTAGGTTTGTGACCCTTACAAAAACACAGTTGCCAGAAAAGTAGGCTAGATTAGGTTAGAACTGTGACCCCATACAAAAAGTACCAGCTGACAGAAAAGTAGGTTAGGTTAGGTTAGAACTGCGACCCCTTACAAAAAAACAGCTGCCAGAAAAGTAGGTTAGGTTAGGTTATAACTGTGACCCCCTTACGAAAGGTACCAGTAGCTGACAGAAATGCGTTATGTCAAATAATAATATTCCTTTTGAATTTCAACCTTTCCATACATGACCATACCAATAACGGTATGAAATTCAATAGTTCTGACTAATAAGCGTTATGTCAAATAATATTTCTTTTGAATTTCTACCTTTTGATACAATCACCACATTAAATGTTATGACCAATAACGGTATGAAATTCAATAGTTATGACTAATGAAAGGGGGCGAATGAAAATTATGACTATTGAAATTATGACCAAAGATATATAAAGATAATATGACGAGCAACGATTATGTCAAACAACGGTATGGATAAACCAAATCGAAATTTTACCGTTATGGGAGTCAATATAGACCCTAACGGAACAATAACTACGTAAGTGTGAAAACGCTCCCCCCCGCCTGGAAGTCCATGGGCAAAGTAAGTTTTCTTCTTAGCCTATATAAGGGTCCCACTGTTGGGCAAAGGCCTCCCCTTTATCCGCCATTCGCTCCTGTCGAGAGCATGCTCCTGCCACTCCACTTGATATGCGTCCAAGTTGTCCCGCCATCTCCTCTTCGGTCTGCCTCTGCTTCAATGGCGAACCCACGGAACCCAATGGGTAGCGATTTGGACCCATCGTTGTGGGTACAAGCGGCAGGCATGACCAGCTTAGTCCACTTAACTTAGCAGTCTTGGTGCCCACGTCTACAACACGGGTTTTGGAGCGCAGTTCGTTGTTTCTGATGCGATCAATTGTACGAACACCCAAAATACAGCGCTCTATTGCGCGCCGGCGCTTCAGAGTAAGATATTAAAGTTAATAATTTGCTGTGTAAGACGACAAGAGGTTATTTTTTTTTACAAAAAGTGCCTGCACTAGTGTTAATAGTTAGAGAACTCTGTGTCACAGGCTAAACGAGCTAGCATAAATGAACTATAAACAATGTGCTCACCGGGCGACCTTATGATAGCTAAGTCTACGCCACGCACAGGCACAATGCTATGGCATAATCCTCCTATACTTAGTTTTTTTTGGCACTAGAAAGAAGGTAAGCGGTCTTGGCGTGTCTTTTTATTGAGAAACACTTTTGAAAAATAAGTCACAGCAAATACTCGTATCTTACTCGTAGAGGGTCGTGGGTTCAAACCCCGGCTCGCACCTCTGAGTTTTTCGAAATTCATGTGCGGAATTACATTTGAAATTTACCACGAGCTTTGCGGTGAAGGAAAACATCGTGAGGAAACCTGCACAAACCTGCGAAGCAATTCAATGGTGCGTGTGAAGTTCCCAATCCGCACTGGGCCCGCGTGGGAACTACGGCCCAAGCCCTCTTGTTCTGAGAGGAGGCCTGTGCCCAGCAGTGGGACGTTTATAGGCTGGGATGATGATGATGATGATGAAATACTCTAACGACATATGATCATTTACATGCTTTTGGTATCATACGTAATAGTTACTATTATTTTAAAAACGATTTTCAATAAAAAGACTCGTGAAGATTGTTTACCCTTTTTAAATATTTAAATGCTAAAAAAATTAAGTATAGATGACGCTACGAATTATCCCGAAACTTTTCGAGTTAAACTCGATTTAGGACGTGAGTTACTCGATCTTAGTTCATTAAATAATCATAATAATTGTCTCTCTCAAGCTCTAAACACCTGAAAAATACCTACAGCTGCGCCTTATCCCGAACAGCCACTTTTAACGGCGTCCCTAATAGACGCTATTATAACTTTATCTTGCATTAATTACTCTTGCTAACTCCGCGACGATTGTTTTATGGGTACCATCGTTGTAGATGTATGGTTTTGTTGAGCGGCGAAATTTTAGATGTTTGGAGCGGTTTTGTTTTTAAAGTGCTGTGAAATATGAGCGACGTCGTGAAGGGGAAACCGGTTGATGCAAGTGGCGAGTTGTTCATTGTGGAGTTCTAAGGGGGAGGTTTTTGTTCAGTGGACGTCTTCTGGCTGATGATGATGATCAGCCCGTTTGTAAAGTTGGGTGCCCGAAATGAGAGACCGGTTGGTTTTTTGGACTTTTTACTCCGAAGCCGATTGCAACGGAACAAACAAACTTAAAAACCTTATTTATATTGATGCGCGATACTAGCGCCACCACATTTTGTGTCTTATTTTGTAACTGCTGAGGTTCATGAATGTCAACGGGCATCGATCATTTTGATTAATTAGCAAGCTATCTAGTTCAGCGGATGAACTATAGATGGCGCTGTATAGAACACCCCTTTGACCTGTTTTTTTATTCGACTAAACAAGCAAGTGGATCTCCTTATGGTAAGAGATCACCACCGTCCATAGACACCTGCAGCACCAGGGGCCTAAGATAGGATACCTCAAGTGCCAGTAATTTCACCGGCTGTCTTACTCTCCATGCCGAAACACAACAGCGCAAGCACTGCTGTTTCACGGCAGGATTAGCGAGCAAGATGGTGGTAGCAATCCGGGCGGACCTTGCACAAGGTCCTACCACCTGCAAAACCACATACACAGGAGTAAAAAAAAAACGTTTTCTACAAATCTAGCTTTTTTAACGAAAGTCAGTGACCTGTAAGTTTTTTTTTAAACAAAATGGTGCCCAAGGATTCGTATCCCTAAGTTGTCTGTCAGTACGCCCGTCCTAAGTCTATATCATTAAAACCGCTGGTAAACACTCGTGTTGTTATCAAGATCTTAAAATGTCTGTACGAATAGCTTCAAAATTAACCTTCGTAAGGGCACAGCAACAAAACAAAAATAGAACAAATTTTAGTCGCTTCCCACGCGCATCCATTTAGTCGATCGAAAAATAAAACATGCTCAAAGGCTCAAGAAACGTGTAAATTTGTTTTGTCTTCTGTCTTAGATCTTTTCAATGGTGATTAAGTAAGATGTACTCTTACTGAACTTTAGTAAAAAACACCCTGTATAAAACCAAATGCAGCAGAAATTACGCGACTCACTACTTATAGTTACATTGTGCATTAAGGTGCGTAAGAAGGGGATTACTAACGAGAGTAGAAGCCCGACGCCGGAGGAGGAGGGCTTTAAATGACTCAAGTTTGTAATACCCTTACGGCCCGTGATACATACAATGATTTTCATTTTCAGTAGCCCCCCTGATTATCACTTTTTTAGAGTCCTCTACCATAGATAATGCTAAGCTAATTATTCCAACATGCTACAAAAAATATTTACTAAATTTATTGCAAAACATTTTATATAAATTCAAATTATAAAAATAACGAAGTTTCATGATGCGTGGAAAATTTTTATGGTGTAAAATTGGGATTCGGACTTATGATCGGTTAGTAGTGAGTATTATGACAGAAAATTGTATGACAAACATTTTCGCAGTTCCAATAATCGGGGTTGAAAAATTATGCCAACTCTGGCGCACCCTTTAGGGACATCTAAACAAGAGAACCAAGTGGCCAAGTTTGTTTATTTAGAATGTTGTTTGTCCCCATGATTCTGTTTGTTTGTCCCGTTTGGTTGGGGACCTTCGGGACAAAGTTTGTGTGATGAGTCCGTTTGTACCTGAATTGATATGTATTATGTATTACAGTTCTGTGGCCTTTTTTTCGGGACATTTACAAAGTAAAAATTGTATTAGGTATTGTTTTGCAAGCAAGATTGTAACTCGGAAAAGAAATATCAGTATACATCGCTTTAATCATCATCATCTCAGCCGTAGGACGTCCACTGCTGGACATAGGCCTCCCCCATAGACCTTCAGTTGCTCCAGTTGCATCGCCTCTAATACCGGATTTAAATATCGGTTCCAGTCTTGGTTCTACCATCATCAATATCATTTATTTTATCATCATTATATATCAGCTGTAGGACGTCCACTATTGGACAAAGGCTTCCCCGTATACATTCAGTTGCTTTGGTTGCGGCATTAGTTCTATTCATCATCATCATCATCATCAGCCGGAAGACGTCCACTGCTGGACAAAGGCCTCCCCCTTAGAACGCCACAATGAACGACAACTCGCCACTTGCATCCACCGGTTTCCCACTACTCTCACGATGTCGTCAGTCCAACTGGTGGGAGGCCTGCCAACTTCGCTTCGCTTCGTCTTCGTCGGGGCTCGTTCTATTAGTACCGCTAAATTATCAGTATGCCGCTTCAGTACTAAAATTGAGTACACGTTGTGTGTAGCTTTGAGGATGAACTTGTAGAGAGATTGAAACGTGTAAGCATATTGTGTGGAATTTGTCAACTGTAACAAATTTCAGGCCTGTGTGACATATGTATCGTTAAATGTAGAAAAAGAGAAGGGCGGGTTCTTCACTTTAATTATACAAGGAGTCTCTACTCTCTGGACAAAGATGAATAGAACGTGTCGATAAGTATTTCTAACCTAATTACAAAGCCTCATACCAAACGCCACAGCATCTTTTTTTTAATAGCCTATACAGTGTCCTACAGCTGGGCAAGGCCTTCCCTTTCACCTCGCCTCTGATTTCGGCAAAATGTTGCCAGTGCAGCTGGAATCGCTCCAAATCGTCCCGCCACCTTCTTTTAGGCCTATCTTGCTCCGGTGCCCGTCGCTTGGAATCCAATCAGTGGTGATTTTGGCCCAACGATCCGGATGTATCCGGCAGACATCACCTGCCCAGTCCCACTTGTTTGGCGGTCTTTGTCCCCACATCAACAATTCGGGTTTTAGAGCGCAGTTCAGTGTTTCTGATTCTATCAGCTCTGCGAACACCTAGGATACTGCGCTCCATAGTCCGCTGGCAAACTTTGAGTTTAGACTTCTGTGCCTCAGTCAAAGACCAGGTCTTAGCACCGTAGGTTAGGATGGGCAGAATGCACATGTCAACGAGCTTGCGCTTTAAGGCTAGGGAAAGTTTATATACTCTTCATTAGTACTTTCATGGCCCAGTAGCTCTTCCAAGCTTTTTCGATACCTTATCGATTCCTTAGCCTTGCTTGTTTGTTTTAGAAGGAGACTAACTGGCCTAAATAAGTATACTCTTTGACATAGTATTGTCACATGCCCAACTACCGTTACCCTACGTTTGATGCTTTTCGTCATCAACTTAGTCTTTGACCGATTCATCGTAAGTGCTACGAAAAAATTACTGATTTACGATTTAATACCTCAGAATAGCCTGTACGTAGATACATAGTAATAGTAGATAATTCAACAAGAAATTTAAATGAGCCATTTTACCCAAGATGTTCATATGAACTGAAATCGGCTATCGAAGTGAAAAGCAGAGTGTAAAACTCGAGCATTAACGCTATTTTCGCTTCGACGTGACATACACCCTCGTCGACGGCGACGCCGGGGGGCAGGATGAAATAACAACAGTGGAAAACCTCTAGTGGAATACCTCTGATGTTGCAGATGTTTATGGGCGGTGGTGATCTCTTACCATCAGGAGACCCACGTGCTCCTTTGCCATCCAGTCGAATAAAAAAAAAGATAGATACAGGTTTACCTATATCAAACATTCTAGGTCCACTCCCATATGTCCTATGTGACAAGGCACTTTAATATAGTGTACGTAACCTTCAGCAAACAATATATCTCTCTGAAGTATATCGATCGCTGAAATAAGGTTAACTCAAGGAATACCACAGAAGGCAAAACAGCTATTTCTTTTGTTAACCCCCAACCAAACAAGAAGAGTAACGTTTAATGTTATAACTAAGTTTGACGCCAAAACGACGAAAATTCAAAATGTTTATTCTGCAATTAGCCGCAAAGGGCTTATTAACATGTCATTTATTAAAACTACCAACTATCTACCTGTCAGTGGCGATGCCAAAAAGACGAAAATTCAATAATTCATAATGGTTTTCTGCAGGTACTTGTAGGCTGCAAAGAGCTCCTTTATAATGACACTTTTTTTTACTACCTACTATCTGTTAGTGGCATCGTAGCTTTCAAACAATGGATCAATGCGGTTTTTCGACGATCGAAGACATTAAACTGAAATGACAAATTTGGGGGTTTTTCAACTTTTCTTCGTTAGTTAGGTTATTGTAAATGAACGAATGAATGAATGGTCTATTTTTCAGGTGGTAGGACCTTGTGCTAGGTCCGCCCGGATTGCTACCACCATCTTGCTCGCTAATCCTGCCGTGAAGCAGCAGTGCTTGCTCTTTTGTGTTTCTGCGTGGCGTGTAAGACAGCCGGTGAAATTACTGGCACTTGAGGTATCCCATCTTAGGGCTCTAGGTTGGCAACGCATCTGCAATACCCCTGGTGTTGCAGGTGTCTATTGGCGGTGGTGATCTCTTACCATCAGGAGACCCACTTGCTCGTTTGCCATCCAGTCGAATTAAAAAAAAACATCAGAACAATATAAATGAATATCAAGACGTTTTTCATCACTTTCTACCAACCCTAACACGTTCGTTGTATTGCATGATTTACCCAGCGCGTTTAAAATTAGTGGACGATCTTTAAATTATTACTCTAGAATGTAGAAGACGCCCTGAGACATGTTTCTGGCGGCAATTCTGGATCAAATTCACGAACGCACTTATAACAGGAGATGGCACTTAATATAACAAGATATTTTTACCCGACTGCGAAGAAGGAGGGTTATGTGTTTGATGCGTATGTATGTATGTATGTCTATTCCTTAGGTCCTCTCGTAACTACTCAACGGCTGCACCGATTTTGATAAATGATAGGATTCGTCTTTATGACGCGAGTGACACTGGGTACTTAATGTAACTCTTCAATTAAAATGACGGATTTATAGCGCCAAATTGTAAGTTTTCAAAAAATGATTTTTATTCAAATCTATCGAGTGGGGTATCAAATGAAAGCTAATAATTAGCCCTTTCTAAATATATATGGGTTATTTTTAATCTACCATTTTCACAGAACTATTAAAAAGTGTGAAATAAACAATAAATTTAAAAAATCTAAAAACCCGACTGCCTTAAAAATACGAAAAATAAAAAATAAAAGTCTAGTGGGCTAGAACTTTGTTAAGTAGCTAACTTAAAGTTGAACAGTCGGGACCCATTTAAATCTTGACGCCCAAGAATTCTTACCTAGTTGCTACTTATATCCGTGCAAAATTACAGCTTTCTAGCACTGATAGTCTCTGAGCAAAGCCGCGGACGGACGGACAAATATACAGACAGACGTGGCAAAACTAACAAGGGCTCCGTTTTTGCCGTTTTGACAACGAAACCTTAAAAAGAAGAAATTAAAACTATTATTTATTGAATCAGGCATTCAGGCGTTCGGTACTTTGTGGAGGTCCATATGAATGAACTAAAACAATTACTTTATAGCTATAGCTAAGTTTAATGCAAGATATTATGCGTGTTCATGTCGGTTACGAGAAGGCTATTATTAAATTCAAATTCAAAATTCAAATCATTTATTCAGTAAATAGGCCGCAATGGGCAATTTTACGTCATTTTTTAAACTACCAGCGCTTTCGGAAATACCATCATTGTCAAGAAGAATGCGCCGCAAGAGACTTGGCAGAAAGTCATTTTTACAACTAAAATACAATTTCAAATAAAATACTTAAAAGCCGTGGTGGCATAGTGGTTTGACCTATCGCCTCTCAAACTGAGGGTCGTGGATTCAAACCCCGGCTCACACCTCTGAGTTTTTCGAAATTCATGGGCGGAATTTGAAATTTGAAATTTACCACAGAAGGAAAACATCGTGAGGAAACCTGCACAAACCTGCGAAGCAATTCAATGATGTGTGCGAAGTTCCCAATCCGCACTGGGCCCGCGTGGGAACTATGGCCCAAGCCCTCTTGTTCTGAGAGGAGGCCTGTGCCCAGCAGTGGGACGTTTATAGGCTGGGATGATGATGATGATGACTTAAAAATTACGGTATTGTTTATTTATTGTTTGGTGATAAATGGGTTTGTATGATTTGTGTGTGTTCTTACAGTGTGGAGGTGGAGGAACTGCACGAACACGCATATCTTGGATACACATAGCTATCATAAAGGTCGCGGGTGAGCAAAGAAATTGTTGTAGTTCATTAAGGGGCTGTTTCACCATCCATTGATTAGTGTTAACTGACGGTTAAATGTGATGCAGTCTCCGTCTATTCGAACAAAACAAATAGAGACGGCATCACACCTAACCGCCAGTTAACACTAATCAATGGATGGTGAAACAGCCCCTAAAACTATTATAAATAAAAACTACTTCTGTAATACTAAATTAAATCAATAAATAGCCCCCGTGGCATTGTGCCCAAAAAGCTTGCAGCGTTTCCTCGTTGAATACTAATTCAGCTTAGCTTAGGTCAACTCCCGTCAACTTGTTTCTTCGTCTAATATAACTGTTCGTTATTTATCGTGCACGATTTATGGTTTACCTTTACATCGCCGCCGTATCGGCGTTCATTAAGATGTCATATTGCTGGATGTTTATTAAAATGGCAGCTCAAAAGCACTTTTTATTTAATCTGTAACAACATTTTGCACATTGCCATGGTTATAACATGGTATATACAGGGTGTCTATGATCATGGGGTTTTAAATGCAAAGTTCGATTCTGCTCGCACAACTGAGGTACTTATTTTTTTAAATTTGCAAATTTTGGTATTTTTAATAAATAGAGTATGCTCGGTAATAAATTATCTATCATTTTATCGAGCAATTTGTGTTGATTAATAAATGCCCACTATTGCAGTTACTGTAAATATTATTATTTTTTTATCGTTTATTTCTTGTTTATATTTTGTAAAGTCTTGTTTAAATTAATAATTGTAGTTTTTTTTCCTGATTTCGTGATTTCACAGCGTCCATCATCAGTACATCCCGATCCCGGAAGACTATCGGAACAAAGTTGTCCTATCAAATCAGAGTGTAATGTATTTTTAGCTTATTATATCTTATGACATAATTGTGATTACTTATATAAGAGACTTACAAACATTCGCTTTTATAAAATTAGTGAGATAAATAAATAAATAATGATTCCTAAGATTCAACTATGTAAGTACCTATATGCTGTGTTTTCTACAAATCGGTCCCCTTTTTTTGCTGTTATACACAACAAACCACACACTCATAAGACGCACGCACACACGCATGTACACAGGCACTGGCGCACACAAATAAGGGTTTTTTATTAAATGAGTCTATCAGTCTCTCAGAGGCACTGTGCCTGTGATACCCCTCGTTTTGAGGGTGTACACTACATAAATATGAAAAACTAAATTCCGTAAGTCGGAATCACGAATTCAAAATACCGATTTTTATAATTCCGAACATTTTAAAACTACCTATACCTATGACTATTCCGACTCTTAATAAATCTGATTTTTATAAATCCGAAAGTTAAAAATATCTTAGGTTTAAAATTACGATTTCCGAAATACCGAACTTTAATAAATCGAACAATAAGAAGTCAGACTCAATAATAATCCGAAATGTCAAAAATACGAATTCCAATTATTATAATACCGAATTTCAAAATTCCGAATATAAATCCCGACTTATTAAGGTTAAGTAGGTTCGATTGGCCTAAAACAGTAGTAACTATTCATTTTCAGCAATGTGACACAAGGTCGACGGAGCTGCGCTTCACGGAGCTCCTATTCCACGCAGTTAGAGCCTTGACGAAAGTCTAACATTCAAGATTCTGATTATTAAAACCACGAACATATTTCCGAAATAACAATGTCATTTCAGGAAATTGATAATCGGAATACTTGGGGCTAATAATATTTCGTGTTTTTCATTCTTCGGAGTAATAAGAATCGAATATTAAAAAAATCGACATTTTGAAATAAGCAAAAAATATTTTTTTTGTTTTTGAGTCATCGGAATCATAAATGTCTTAGGAATTGTGAAAATCGGAGTTTTGAAAATTGGAATTAGCAAATTCGGAATAAAATATTTCGGAGTATTTGTATTTGGGGGACCCTGTTATAAATAAATAAATATCGTGGGACAATTCACCAATTGACCTAGTCCCAAAGTAAGCTTAGCAAAGCTTGTGTTATGGTTACTAAGCAACGGATAAATATAATTATATTGAGACATACATACTTAAAGACATATTAAACATCCAAGACCCGAGAACAAACATTCGTATTTTTCATACAAATGTCTGCCCCGACACGGGAATCGAACCGGGGACCTCAAGCTTTGTAGTCAGGTTCTCTAACCACTAGGCCATCTGGTCGTCTACACCTACGTCTACGTCTGGTCGTAAATATACATGAAACAATTTTAAAATTAAACATTAAGGGCCCGTTACAGTATTACTAAGAAGTTCTATTGTAGTAAAAGGTTTATTTCACCAGACAGCTAGGTATTCTCGGAAAACCTACTTTATGCTACTAAAGTAAAATGTTATTTGGTTCGCTGGATCAAACGAAAAACTTTAATGGTATTACTCAGAACGTAGTTAAAAAACATTATTAAATAAACTAAGTAACAAAGATTTTGTTGTACATAATATTATGTTTAAAAGGATATTTTTTCAGTTCGCCGAATTTTTGTGTACAATGAATCTATTCTTTGATATAATTTATTTTTACGCTAAACTTTTTATTCTTTCAAATTCAAGGATTTTTTAAAGAATTGTTTTAAAACATAATAATATGGGGTCTTATTATACAGGCTACTTTTTAACAAGCAGGTGTGTAACCTACTCTGATTATTCATTATGCATATGAAATGTTCGCGGTATTTTTTACATAACTTCAAAAAAAACAGGTTTTGAATCGAATATAGTTTTGCTTTTTACCTCAGAACTCTGTCATTTATGAACTTATTATGAGAATTATTCTAAAACAAACACGCTCTTCTAAAACAGCACATCTCTGGCGGAAACAGCTGAGCGAAGCGAGGCGAGGTTCGCTGGGTGCAATGCAGGAGGTGGAGGAACCACGAATCGATCGCAGCGCGCGCCGTGGCCAAACAAGGAACTTTTCGGCGGACCAACTGTCACTATTTACTAGTGCAATTTACGTATTCGTGCATTATTAAGCAAAAATAAATAAATTGCGTTACGAAACCTACTGCGTAGATAACTGCAAGAACAATAGCAAAAACAGTGATCACAAATTCTATTAATTTCCAAAAAAATTGAACTATCCGTCCGTCCTTCCGTTCGTCTGTCACAGGGCTCTAATGTCTTGAGCCGTAATAGCTCGAGACTTATTTTTTTTACAGATTATGTATTACTGTGGCCGCTATAGCAACAAATACTAAAAACAGAATAAAATTGATATTTAAGGGGGGCTCCCATACAAGAAACGTGATTTTTTGCTTGATATTAATAACGGCAACAGGTAGACGCTTGAGATATTCACAGAATATTTAGTTGTGTAATAAATTTAAAAATAATTAAATTAAATTAATACAAAATAAATATCTATGGGGGGCTCCTATACAACAAATTTGTTTTTTGCCGTTTTTTGCTAATTTCTAATGTTGTACCTTTCGCAACCGATGGCGACAGCTGGTGGACAAAATTAAGAGTCACGATCCTCAGCAGTGAGGGAGCGATTGAGAAGAGAGAGACCTTTAGATAATGGTACGGAACCCTTCGTGCGCGTAACTCCGACTCGCACTTGGCCGTTTTTTTATTTTGTATTAGTATCTTATATAAAAGTTTTTAAAATGTAAATTTTTATGAAAAAATGACTTTATGCCAAGTTACATATTATTTTATATCTACGTGAAAAAGTATTTACTATTCATTTGAAGAATTTTTTGAATTTGAATTTGAGTCCGACTCGCACTTGGCCGTTTTTTTTATCCAGATTAGTATCTATAAAAACCCTACCAAAATCTAAATTTACATGAGGAATACTCCAAATACATAATAATTCTATACATAACATCCATGTTTATCCTACCAGAAAATCACTAGTTGTTTACATTACTCCAGAACAGATAAACAAAATCTATAACACGGAGGCTCTAGCTTTACCCGTTGTAAATAAGGGTGTTACACCACCACGACAATGAGTTAAAATCCTCATAAAGTGATGTTATACCTTATCTTGTTATTTCGCGTGTATTCCTATTCGTCCGGCGTACAAACATTAAACTTGGGGCTGTTACGTAAGCGTGTTTTAGAAATTGTCATTGACCGAGCTTTGCACGGAGTTTGTTTTTGGAGAAAATACGTATTTGAATAAGTTTCAAAAGTAAAATGTTAACTAAGTACGTGAATAAATGAGTGGAAAAAAAACTGGGTGTGCTTTTTTTTCTTTAACTCTGCTTCTAAGTCGCACTATTGACAGAGTTGTCGTGGGACATGAAATTAAATTAAATTTAATCCAGACATTAGTCCATAGGTAGGTACACAATCAATAATTAATAAATAAAATATAAAATCCTGGATTAAACAAAATTGAAAAAAACTCTCAATTTGAATTAAATTACAAATTCAATAGAATTAAATTACAAATTCAATAGAATTAAATTACAAATTCAATAGAATTAATTTACAAATTCAATAGAATTAAATTACAAATTCAATAGAATTAAATTTACTAATTCAATAGAATTAAATTACAAATTCAATTGAATTAAATTACAAATTCAATAAAATAGATTTCATTTTAAAATGCAATTGAATTAATTTTGAGATTGACCCAACTTAGTAAATTTTAAACTAACTTAAGCAGATTAAATTTATTTTCTACAGATACTTTAGCCTAGCTAGCTTTCTCTTAAACTCTAGCACTTAGTATTGACGAACCTTATCTGCCTCACAGCTCGTGGACTTCCTGGCCTCCCACCTCCGCCGTTAGCTGAGGATAATCGCTGATTTATGACTATTAACGCCGCGTGATTTAACTGCGCCATTTTTATTCTACCTCCGTAGGTACATGTATTCGATTTAAGTGCCTACAATGTACAACAAAATCATCAATAGAAATAAGTTTTAAGAACGCCTTTACATGCCGATTTGTTCGTGTAACCAATTCAGTCTGGCAGTAGAATAAGAAGTCTAGAATTTTACTAATATACAAATTCAGGAAAGTCATCGTGGTCGCCATTTATATTGTATGTTCAATTTGAGGGCATAAAATACGAGAAAAAAAGAGGACTATTTTGCTCTCGGAAAATAAATAAACTCACTCGGAATCAAAAGCACCCTGCAACATTCCTTGCTGTCAAACAGTTAACATTATATCCGATAAAAAGAGATGATAAAAAGCGATTTTTTTTTTTTAATTTATGACGGTGGATGCAGTCTACGCTTTCACTGAACGTAGATAGAGGTAGTGTTTAGTTTTAGTTTTGTAACTAAGGAGCCCCATACATCCGTATTATTATTACTATTTTCTCGTTTCTTTTTTTACTTTTTTTTATTGTACCACTTTGTCGGCGTGACTGATATGTATATTCATGTCAAATTACAGCTTTCTAGTTTTAACGGTCCCTCGGTCCCTGAGCTTAGCCGCAGACAGACAGACAGAGAGACGGACAGACATGGCGAAACTATAAGGGTTCCTAGTTGACTACGGAACCCTAAAAACCTAGTTATCAGTGTAATCTGTCACTAACCAGATTTACATAATAGGGTCCAGATCTTTTGAATCCGATGTTAACTTCCGCCAATAAAATTAAAATTTATTAACAACTTTCCCTTTATTTTGTTTAACCTTTAATCGATGCGGTGCGCGCCAAATTGTATCAATTCCACTTTGACTTTGACAAATTCATCACCGCCTGACCAATCTCAACTCCTTCGTTTAACGTCAAATTATCCGTAAGAAAATTCGAATCCTTATCAATTAAGAGGCTGCGAGCATTTACTGGGGGTGATAAATACAATTTATCAGGCTGGCACGCGCGCGGTAATTTGAGATGACGCCCTCTAGATTACTTCATCCAACTTAGGGTCATTGACAAGGTAAAACAAGACAAGTGAAGCATGAACAAAAATATTCGCGTGCTGGTTTGAAAAATAATCAAAATCCATACTTGGTTGATAAGAACTATTACCCAAGTACGCTTATCAAAAACCTGCATAGGTAATCCTGAAATTCTGCACAGTGTACGAGTATATTTTATTTAATAGCTTTAGCCCGTGGCTTCGCCCGCGTGGGATTCGGTTATCGCGCGCTGTTCCCTCGGGAACTCTGCATTTTTCTAGGATAAAAAGTAGCCTATGTCACTTTCTGGCCCATAAACTATCTCTATGCCAAAAATTACGTCGATCCGTCTATCCATTTCGACGTGAAAGACGGACAAACATACAAACACATACACTTTCGCATTTATGATATTAGTATGGATTTAACTTTAACGTTAATAACTGGATCGATCCGATATGAATTTTGCTATTGGTGCAACAATTACCCACTTTTTGAATTTATTGCAATATTTTGTTTTGTTTATTTTTTATTATGTGCAAATTAATGCTCACGTTCACTATGTTTATTTTAGGCATGATTGTTGTTTAGACGTATCTAAAATTTCTTTCAAAAAAAATTCTTTAACCTGAAATCTCTTTCTTAAATTACATACTTTATGGAACTATAGTCTTTCTCAAATAAAATCAGACATTATAATTCTTATCCTCAACAGCATTCTCATCAACCCGAAAGAGCTCAGACCGTAATTCCCACGCGGGCCCAGTGCGGATTGGAAACGTCACACACACCATTGAACTACTTTGCTAGTTTGTGCAGGTACGTGGTAAATTTCATACGTAACCTTGCACATGAATTTCGAAAAACTTATGAGTTGTGAGCCCGGGGTACGAAACAAAAGTAGCTCAGTCATACAAGTAGAATCGAACCTTGCGTTTAAATCCCCAACTGCCATGGACACCCTGTTTATTTTTAGGAATCTGGCCTATTGCATAGATGAAATCTTCACTAATGCAGTCGTGGTCGGAAGTAAGCAGAAGTTCGAAACAATGGGTACACATAGACGTGAAAATTCTCTCATAAATTGTATTGTGTCCTAAAAGTAAAACGTTTCGACCCGTCAAAAATAATCCTTTCAACTTACCTATTAGAAAGTTCATTAAGTTACTTTTAACGAGTCTTACAGTACACGTCAGCGTGTCAAGTGTTCTCCAATCGAATCTGCTCTCACTGTACTTGAATCTAGAGTGGAAAATTGTGTTCAAATTTCCACAAGCAGGCCGTGTCAAATGTGATTTTCCTCAATGAGCGCAAGATCTTGACGCGGAAGTGAAATTGTTTTAATTTCCCTTCTGGGATACTTTAAGATTTACGCAACAAAGATACGAGACATTTTAATGTTCCAGGCTTGGAGCAAAGGAGTTTACTATAAGTCTCTTTCTTAAATTAAATGTGACACCGTCGTAACTGAAATTTATACCAAAAGACAAGAAGAGACTGTGAAGAAACAAAAAATCGATGAAGTGCGGGTTGGACTCGCGCGTTGAGAGTTATAATTACGAGTATGCTTAATTTAAAAGCAAACAAAAAAAATGTTAGTCTTCCATTTTTTTACGATTGTCAATTATGTTGCTTTTTTGTAGAATTGAAGAATTTATATCCCACTAATATTATAAATACGAAAGCTTGTAAGACTGTGTGTTTGTTTGTTTATTTGATTAAATTTAGTTTGAGGCCTGGGGAAGGACATAGGATAATTTTAATCCCGAAAAATTCAATAGTGCCCGAGGGATAGCGGTAAACAAATTTTACGCAGACGGAGTCGCGGGTAACTGGCTAGTACATTATAAACATACATGAAGCATACATGTAGTACTTGAGCTCTGTTAAGGAACATAAGCTTTAACAGTCGAAACCCATCACTGGGAATTTTTGAGCTACTCACGATTTTGAATGACTCACAAAACTGAAGTGCAAGTTAATTGACAAAGCTCTATACTCGTTTTTTCCTTTTTAGTTTTTTTTAAGGCAATCGACTGTTCATTTTTAGACATAACTTTTTTTAACGATTGTATGAGACTGTAGCCATAAATATTTGATAATAATATTTAATTTCAATCACGGTCAGTTTTATGTAAAAAAAAAATATTCTAATATTCTACTTAACGACATTTCCCTTTTTAGGACATAAAGCGCTTAATATTTCTCTTTATACTTAGATGTCGTAACTCAAGTTGCTGTGAAGGTGGTGCCTTATGAAAAGTCGCCGAAGGATATGATGTAGACAAGCTAATGGTAGCTCCAGCTAAGTTCTATGGCATTGCCTATGAAATTGCCGATAGTACTCTAAGCATTTCCTCGATGATATCGGTTGTGTGCTCAGAAATTCAAATTAATGAGACCGTAGTGCCAGCGACGCATGCCTGCGGTCTGAATAGCTTTGGCCAATAGACCATGCGAGCGAGACATAGCTTCGAGTTGTGATACATTGCCGCTGATGACCGTTCATTTATAAATTCATAGCTGCGCGGCAAGCAATGTAATAAAATTTACACGATACTTTTCCGAACTTTGTAACTTTATTTAACAATGAGCATGTCGAAATTTTGGAAAAATCTGTTCTGTTTTTAAATTTTACATATTTTTACACTTTTAAGTAATCCTTTTCATGCCAATAATTAATGCGAATGTAGCTCTGTTTGCCTATTGGTCGGTCCGTCTGCTACCACTTTGCGCTTAAACTGCTTAACGGATTGAGATGAAATTTTGGTATAGGTATTTGGGTCAGAAGACGCAGAGAAGGACATAAGATAATTTTTATGGGTGCCCCTTGAAATGTTAACAAAATATTTATCGAATTTTATTTCATCGAAAACAATTCATAGAATATTCAATACTAATATTTTATCTTGGAATAATTTCACTTCGTCGAATATTCATTACATATTAAAACAATTATTATAACAACATCACAAGGATTATTATTTGCTTCAAAATACATTTCATCAACTATTCATGAGACAGAACAACTAAATATCGCTGTTTATTTCTACGACGTATATAAAACACCAGAAAAAGTAGGTTAGGTTAGAACAGTGTTCCTAATAAAATAAACTGGTACCAGAAAAATAGGTAAGGTTGGGTTTGAACCGCGACCCCAACAAAAATAAATCTCTGCCGGAAAAGTAGGTTTGGTTAGGTAAGAACTGCGACCCCAACAAAAATAAATAGAACTGCGACCCCAAAAAAGTAAAGGTTAAGTTACGAACTGCAAAAAGTAGGTTAGGTTAGAACTGCGACCCCATCAAAAATAAATCGCTACTAGTAAATTTGGTTACGTTAGATCTACGATCCCAATAAAAATAAATCGCTACCAGGAAAGTAGATTAGGTTAGGTTATAACTGCGACCCCAACAAAAATAAATCGCTACCAGAAAAGTAGGTTAGGTTAGGTTGGATCTGCATCCCCAAAAAAATAAATCGCTACAAAAAAAAAACATTCGAATAAATATGAAATAATAAAATATGAAATGAAGTTCTGCCAAATAAACTATGTATTAAATAATATTTCTACAAATTGAAAATTGGTGATTTAAAAATACTTATTTGAATCATTCGAGTTAAAGAATACTCGATGAAATGAAACAATAGGAAACGTTGACTTAACTGATATTCGATTAAAAGTTTGTCGACATTTCAAGGGTTAACCAATTTTTATGTCTATAAATTGCATAGTTCTCGCGGGATAAACGAATTCTTAACAGACGATATCGCGGACAACAGCTAGCTTACTATAATTTATGTATAGGTTTTTTTTTGTTATATATTATTTATTAATATTAGCACATACATTTACCAATATAGGTATTTAATAAAAATAAAAATAAATAAATAAAAATAGCCTTTATTCGCTGATAATAAAATACATCAAAATAGTTTGCTGACACCAGCCACATTCGTATCAGGTTGTCTTCAGGACATAGGCCTCCTCCAGCCGCTGCCATTCTCCTCTATTCGCTTCTCTTCTAAACTCTTTAGGCAGGTCATCCTCCCATCTATTGTGTTGCCTTCCTCTACTTCTTTTGCCATCTCTAGGGTACCAAAGTGTGAAATCTCTAGTTCATTTCTAATATAGGTATTTACAGAACGCCAAACTGTAAAACAGCGCTCTGATGCTAAAATTCTTGTGCAAAGTGGTGCTTAATAACTACATAACTAAACATAAACACAATATGCATACAAACGGAGACTCAGTTATACCCATATAGATTTTATTGCGTTGCAAATACTAGGTACTACTTAAGTAGGTTTTTAAAACATTTTTTTTCCTGAATTTTGAACAAACCTTTCCAACTGAGTTATAAAACTTACTCGTATTTCAAACAACCCTGAAAACCACACTGGTTCATATTTTTTAAATTAAATTACAAATTTAATAAATTAAATTAGGTACAAATTTAATTAAATTAATTTAATTTAATTAAATTTATTTAAATTTAATTTAATTAAATTACAAATTTAATTAAATTAAATTACAAATTTAATTAAATTAAATTACAAATTTAATTAAATTAAATTACAAATTTAATTCAATTAAATTACAAATTTAATTAAATTAAATTACAAATTTAATTAAATTAAATTACAAATTTAATTACAAATTTAATTGAATTACATTACAAATAAAAATGAATTAAGTTACAAATTAAATTACAAATTTAACAATGAAATTTGATTGATACTGAACTCGCATTCCGCAAACTAAACTATCAGCCTACCAGTCTTAACTAGTATCGCACAAACGCATTAGACCTGTCCAAACAAGTCCCCATCATACTAAGCACGGCAAACTGACGTGACGGGAAACTCTCGAGCCATAAATTCTGCGTGCTGCGGTCACAGCCCCTGTACAGCTGTGATACATACAGCTGTGGTATAAGCTATACAGCTCGTATACAGCAATGTGAATTGCGAAGTTGCTATTCGGCGGTTCGTCGCTTTGTTAGTTTGTTGAATATTTTAACAATATTACTCGCACATGATTCATGTGATTTACGTGACAGAGCTCGAAGAATTGCGAAACTGAACTGGCTGTGGGCGGGGCACATTGCTCGCAGGACTGATGGCCGATGGGGTCAGAGGGTTCTCGAATGGCGTCCGCGGACCGGGCGACGAGCTGTCGGTAGGCCTCCAACAAGATGGAGCGACGACCTGGTTAAGATCGCGGGATCGCGGTGGATGCGGAAAGCACAAGACCGGTCTGAGTGGAGAACCTTGGGGGTAGCCTATGTCTAGCAGTGGACGTCTTCCGGCTGACATGATGATGATGATGATGATTTATGTTTAACTAGCTGTTGCGTAGGCGCTTTGCAATTTTTCGGAATAAAACTATCTCCCCTTCCCTGTTCCCTGGAACTAAAACTATCTGTATACTGAATTTCATCTAGTAAATTGGTTCAGCGGTTTAGACATGACAGCTGGGCTACTACGAAACTCGAAACTCGAAGTTCGTGTCGTGCGGTCCCTCTGATACTTATACTATTTAACACCAGAGCGAGAGAGACGGTACGATACGAACTTCGAGTTTCGAGTTTCGTAGTAGCCCTGCAGGGTAACAAACAAACAGACTTATAATCTTTCGCATTTATAATATTAGTGGCATGAGATACAATAAAGTAGTTTATAACGTTCGTAGCATAATCCACATACTCAGTATTTTTTACCGCTCACATATCAGAGTGGGTTCAGGGGAAACTTTTTTGATTACCCATAATCCAATAATGGCGCCTTTTACGACCTCCAAATTAACTTTTCGAATAAAAATGGGAATTAAAAGGGAATAAACGCTTTAGTCGTAAAACATGTTTCAGACAAAGATGATTTTGATTAGGAAGTATACGAGAAAGGCCACAATAGAGATGTATCTCCAAGCAGATAAGCAACTGCCTTTAATAAGAGATTAATAGGAAATAGGTTTCCCTAAACACTTTTAATCCGCGTTGCAGCGGGCATGGTTTCTAGTGGTGACCTCGAATTGGAAGACAAAGGTAGACCTCCTACTAGGTGGACCGACGAAGTCGCGAGGATCCCGGGCAGCTGGGTTGTCATTCATGGTGGCGTTGGATGACCTTTGTAACAGTGGACCTTTTCCGGCTGATGATGATGACGAAGATAGATTTTCGTGGCAGGAAAATCTATCTTCGTCATCATCATCAGGAAAATTTATGTTTACCGTAAAATACATTTTCTCTTAAATAACTTAACTTAAAATAAAATTAATTACGTAAAAATAAATCATTATATTTGTTGAAAAATAAGAAAGATCCGGGCAATTCCAGTTTGCATTCCATCTATTTCTAGAAAAAAAACATTTAGTATGTACTTTCTACGGTCATATTATTATCGTGTCTTATTAGTCTCTAGTCTGTTAAATTGACAGTTTAAATCGTCCGTACCTAAGTATATTTTTATGTTAATTTAAAAATGATTGCGTATTTCCTATTTTAAGCTTGTCTATGAACAAAATCAACCCACATCCACTTACTGTTGAGCAAGGATGTCTATTTTAGCTCACTGCAGTAATTAATTTTAAAACCAGCCTCAAATTTTCAACTTTTATGGTAGTAGGCGAACAAAACAATTATTTGATGTGATGTAATTGTGTCTAAACCATCTTAAACGTTTAAAGGAAGATTATATAACGCTGTAGGTACATAACAATACATGTGAAATGGATTAGCGTAAGTGTATATAAAGATACTTATCTTGTACGACATTTCAAGACAACCTTGAACTTTCTCCTTTCGGATAATATGACGGTGGACAGTGGAGAAACAGTACGTTTATTTGAAAATAAAGGTTTTCGAGGCAAAATATCGCAAGATGGCGTTAGTATCGAGAGGTTGGTTTGATGTTTCAGTCTTGCTTACAATTGACTCATTTAGTTATTATTCAAATGAAAAAAAAAACAAAATTATTTATTTAATACAGTGGCAGTACAAGTGCATTACAATTTGGTTACAGGTTGGATACACATTTATTTCAGAAAGTTAATTACTTAGATATTACTTATTTAATACAATTCCACTGCTAGCGATTATGATTAGTGATTCACTTGTGACACCTACACTAGGCTAGGCCTGTTTCGCAGGATGGCACTATAGATAGTTTGCCAGGTAACTGTTAGGCGCTAGAGAATAAACAAATTAAAAAAGTGACGTTATCAACCAGGAAAAAAAAAAAACCGTCTTACATATCTTATATATCTGCCAAATTAAACAAAAATAGAAAGAAAAGAAAATAAAATAAATAAATAATAATAATAAAAGAAACAAAGTGATTTTGAGGATACCTATTCTATGTGTATTTATAAGTAAAAGTGTACATGTGAGTGTGTGAGTGGTGTTGTATAGTGTTTATTGTAGAGTGTGTGAGTAGTATTTGTTCTGATTCACGATAGTTCAAAGTGCTTAGCCAACTTCTTATTTTCTTCTTAGCTTCTCTAATGGATATTAACCAATGACAAACATGTCACAAAAGTTAAAGTTGTCTAACGGGGCTAACAACAATGACAAAAACTTCATGTAGTGTTGCTGTCCTTATTTCGAGCACATCACAAATATCACAATAATAGTTGTTTTTCGACCACCGTCTAAAGTAGTGGTGTAACCTTACCTATCCACCTACATGTACCTACATGAATTTGTTTTAAAAAGAGAAAAATAAAAAAGTACATTCTTTCATTATTTTTCAACAAAGAAAATAAATAAGCACGTACGTACTTACCTACGCTGGGGTTTTCAAAACTTACATAGAATTTTTAATTTATTAGGGTGCTTCAAAAATCACTTTTCTTTTGAATTACTTCTAATTTTGCCAAATTACGGGTTCACTTATTATGTTTTGTGTAAATTTCGTGTGAAGTTCCCAATCCGCACTGGGCCCGCGTGGGAACTACGGCCCAAGCCCTTTCATTCTAAGGAGAGGCCTGTGCCCAGCAGTGGGACGTATATAGCCTAAGATAATGTGTATATTCCACTCTGAAACTATTCTGTGTACTGCGTGGGAACGCTCGGCCGTGGGCTATATTTATCACCGCGCACTAAAAAAACCTTATAAGGCGTTATTTACCAAATCGTCTTTTTTATGGCTTCGTTTTAACCGAATCGTTTGGAAATTTTATCTGGTTGCTTTTGGTGTTTCCATGTACAGTCGAGTTCATAAAATTGTGGGCAAAAATTTGATCAAATCTGAACAGTTACAGCTTATATTTATTTAAAATTACTTACCCTAAGGGTATATGAGATCTCAAAATATAGAAACATAACATAAAGATTATTAATAAAGTTTCATCAAATTGAATAATCAACCAAGTTATTTACTTAACTGATTTAATTTTACAGAAACATTTCAGTCAATACATAATACGTTCGAACATTCGAGACAAATTGGATTCAATGACGACACTTCTTGTAACCACCTTTTTGATAGTGTCGCTAGGAAGCATATTATACTAAAAATAAACAAAAATCTTTTAGAATTATACTAAAAATGTTAACAAAATAACACACACGACCACCTACGTTCGGTCTGGGAGACCACGTAAGAATATTACGCAGCCAACTACCTGAGGTCTTGGAGACCACAGTCACCAGTATTACGCTCACTAAATTCAAAGAAATACACGTCCAAACGTGTCAACCACATGGAGGCCATTGATTGGCCCCCAGGAAAAGGTGGTCATTAGAAGTTTGTGCGCCGCGATTGCATGGAATTATTATCATTTTTAAAACTGCTAAGCGCACGTAGGTGGTTAAGGGGGGGGGGATTATAGTAACTATCGCAGATCGGCAAGCGCAGCGTAGGACGTCCATTGCACCAAAGAGATGGACGGATGACCTGGTTGAAGTCGCGGGTTCACGGTGGATGCAAGCTGCAGCCAACCGAAGCAACCGGAGGTCTATGCGGGCGGTCTATGTCCAACAGTGGACGTCTTACAGCTGACATGATGTAAATAAATTGATAAAAATATAGTTATTTAAGCTGGTTTATTTAGTTTATTATGTTTAATCGTCCTTTACCTATATATATACAAGCATTACATATTACTTTGTTCGTCATAACAGTTCAGCATGACTGTTCTTTCATTTATTTTAAGAAAATGGAAAAGTAAGTACGCACTGGGAAATCTCGCATCGTTTACAAGTTGCTCCCGTATTCATAATAAGTTTCATAATTAACCCCTACTCCCCTACTCCCCTATTTATTTCCCTACTCCAATTAAAATATGTATAACCATCCCAACTCAAATTTTAATCAAAACGCACTTAAGACAATTCCCTTCCCAAGAGCTCAATTTGTTAGAAATATTAATATCACTTAAGCAAATGGTTGGTGGAGGAAATTTGTGTCACAGATTTCACACTATCACCGAAATTTCAATTTCGGATAACAATTCCGTTAATGAGGATGATGATAAAGGCTTGAGGATTACCAGTGTATATTGACCCGTAAATGACTGTTTGCCGCGAGAGATATATAATTAGTCTACTTAAGTATTACATTTAAAGTGTGTCCAGCCCAGCGGTTGTTATTTCGAGATTTTATCCCTATCCCGTGGGAATATCGGGATAAAAACTATTCTTTGTTTTAATCCAGGTTATAAACTAACTTTTTGCCTTTCATCCAAATCCGTCCAGCCATTTCAGCGTCAAGAAACAAACATACTCACTCACTCACAAACTTTCACATTTATAATACGCGTAAGTAGGTTTTCATCCTGTATTTACCTTTCTTCTTTTTTCTTTTTTTCTTTCTTTTTTACCTTTTTATCGTTAAATTCCATATTTACAACATATTAAACATCTGAATACCTTAATGTCCAAGATTTCTCTAAAATCCGAGCTTAAAAGATCCAGTGAAAATATTTTTTAAACGCTAGACTAAATCCTTCCCGGACAAGTTGCAACGCGGCGAAAACTCAGCATTTTCACAATTTTTCTTAAGAAATGATATCGCATTTTAATATTAAAAAAGTTAACCTGATCTTGAAGCTGTTATGAAATTCGAAAGCGACATAACTCTTTTTAACTTGTGGAAAGGTATTTTACTGAGAAATTACTTTAAAATGCTAAACTTTTTCGTGCATTAGGTTCATTCATCATCATCATAGTACGGCAACATCAGAATACATAGTTCCACAGATTGGGACACCATTGAATTGCTTTGCAGAACGATGCTTCACCGCAAAGCTCGTGGTAAATTTCAAATGTAACTCCGCACATGAATTTCACTTAGGTTATTAGCAATTATTATCAAATAATCAAAAATCAAAAAACATATTAGAATTAGCATAAATTACGTCTTTATTAACACACAACAACAACGTCATCATCGTCTTTATCATAATAGCCGTAGGACGTCCACTGTTGGAGATAGACCTCCATAACCAGGCAAATTATATCACAGATATTATAGCACGGAAAAGACGAGGCCGAAAAGTTCTCGAGTGGAGACCGCAGATCGGCAAGCGCAGCGCAGGACGTCCACCAACGAGATGGACGGATGAGATGACACTTTCAACCAAAGCAACTGGAAGGCATATGTCAAATGTGCAAAGTGTATCATCATCATCCCAGCCTATATAATGTCCCACTGCTGGGCACAGGCCTCCTCTCACAATGAGAGGGCTTGGGCCGTAGTTCCCACGCGGGCCCAGTGCGGATAGGGAACTTCACACATACCATTGCATTGGTTCGCTGGTTTGTGCAGGTTTCCTCACAATGTTTTCCTTCACCGTAAAGCTCGTGGTAAATGTCAAATGTGATTTCGCATTATGAATTTCGAAAAACTCATAGTCTCAGAGGGTTTGAACCTCTGCTTGAGAAGCGAATGCTTGATAAGGTGTATGTTATATTATATTTATATTCCAAGGGCCCTATTTCACCAATCTGACACATTCGACTATTACTTTCGTACCGAGGCATTGTGAAAATATGCGTAGGTATGTTAACCACGAAACGCTACAATTGTAATGCAAACCTGACACAGCTTTGATCTCATGTCAAGATTTAGCAACAAATCTACAAATAAATGTTGACTAAGAAAGACAATTCTTCACAACATAATTTTCACTAAATTTGGATACAAATAATTGATTAAAAAGGAACTAAAAGAATTTCCTTGCTCACCTGCGACCTTACGATAGCTAAGCTTATGCAAAATATGCGTGTTTATGCAGTTCCTCCACACACACACACACACACACACACACACACACACACACACACACACACACACACACACACACACACACACACAACAACATAATTCAATAAATTAAATAATTGATTGTCACTCGACAAAATAAATAAAGAAATAAATATAAATATCACGGGACAATTCACACCAATTGACCTAGTCCCAAAGTAAGCTTAGCAAAGCTTGTGTTATGGGTACTAAGCAACGGGTAAATATAATTATATAGATATAAATACATACTTAAATATACATTAAACAGCCAAGACCCGAGAACAAACATTCGTATTTTATAAACAAATATCTGCCCCGACACGGGAATCGAACCCGGGACCTCAAACTTCGTAGTCAGGTTCTCTAACCACTAGGCCATCTGGTCGTCTAAATATGTTATGAATTAACAATTGTCACGTTGTTTGGTGCTGAATAATATGGTTACATTACAATCTTACAATAGGCGCCAGTTGTAACCATATTCAACAAATAAATTATAATTCACTCATTCAACAGTGGACGTCCTACGACTAACATGATGAGTATTTCGCCCCTCCCACAAATTGCAGCGGCCTTATTATAGCTTAAATATAAAAGCGTTGTAAACCACCACACAGCTTGAAATTTAATTTCAAATAAGATGCTTCCTGACCCGACCAAACTATTTTTCATAGACCGCAGACAGCAGCCGTCGTCGGCTGTCTTGTTAAAACTGGAATGCTCTTTTTACCTACTGAATATTTCTAGATATTTCGAAATTCTGTATCCCGTTCTTACACGTGCTTCACCTCTTTAGCTAGAAAGGGATGTGAAGAAGAAGTCTACGGAGGATTCAAGGATTGGAATAGCGCAAAGTGCTTCCTTATTTTTTAAAAAGTAACTGTCTTGATTAATGACACAGGCAACGCCAAGTAGATCGCGCTGAGTTAGTGTTTTTGTAAGTTGCGGTTTTGCTGCTTAAATACAACTTAAACTCTTTGTGCTTGTAACTTATGTTGTTAATTTGTTTGAAATGAAGAATAAGCTACGAACTCGTGCCAAATACAAAAAACGTACCTAACAACACTCACAACACATTTAAAAATATTTAGCGCTGGTCTTATAATATGTTTTGCATTGAATTGAAGTCTTCATTGAATTCGTCGTAGTAAAAATAATATATCAATATTTACTTGGTCATCTATTCATCTTGTCGGTGGACGTCCTACGCTTGCCCCGCGGTCTCCATTTGAGAACTTTTCGGCAACAATGACCAGCTATTTTCCATACTAATACTACATGACTTCAACGAGCTAATTTTACTAAAACGAGTTAATTGAAATGACAGAGATCGTATAACCTGGGTTAAAACATAGGATACTTTTTATCCCGATATTCCCACGGGATAGGGATAAAATCTCTAAATAACAACCGCTGGGCTTAGTCATGAAATTATACGGATAGGATGGGTACGGTGACACATGTCATTAAGCAATTAAAGGGTTGTGACAATGTATATTCGAATCGATTTATTGCGATTCTCGATTAAATATGCTAAGGGTGTGTAATCGATTTTATTAGTGATAGTTTATATTTTTAACAAGTTTTTGCCTGCGGCTTCGCCCGCGTAGCAAGTGTTTTTGCTTGTCTATCGGGATCTCACAAACCATGCGGCCTTCTTTGGCACTATATCAAAACTAATAACGGTAAAAAATTAACAAAAAATCGTTATAACAAAATTGAATAACAAAGTAACAATGAACTAAAAAAAAAATCCTTGCTCACTCGCGACCGTACGATAGCTAAGCTTATGCAAAATATGCGTGTTCATGCAGTTCCTCCACCTCCACACTGTAAGAACACACACAAATCACACAAACCCATCTATCACCACCACCACACTACACTGACGCGTTTCGAACTCAAACAGAGCTCATCTTCAGAGTGACACAAACGTACACCATGCTATCAGTTGTGAGTCAGATATGGACCTCCGCAAAGTAACGCCTGATTCAATAAACAAAGTAACACTTCAAAACATCAAACAATACGAAACACTCGAAGCAAATACCCATTTAAGGACCTTCGCTCTCGTACTAATTGACAGATGATGTGAGTCAAACGATTCGACAAGATTGTGGAATCGATTCGGTCGATAAGCAAAGTCAAGTCAAGCTCTATTGTAATAGAGTTCCGTTTTACGCGATGAAAGTTGACGAGATTAAAATGCATGTTATTATTTTTATAACAAAATATTATATTTTTAAGTGATTTGTGTTTATTATTACGAAATATTTTAAGCTACATGGAGATATTATATATTTATTGTTCTTTCAAGATTCAATATATATTTTTAAAAAGCCGCAGTACAAAAGTAGCTCACTTATGCGACTAGAATCGAACCCCGGATTTAAAGCCCCATGGTCAGAGACTCCATGTATAGTTTAATGTGTCTGTTTGTCTATCTGTCAAGTTCTACAAGTCTAACCGATATTGATTTGATGTATCCTATTGAACCTATACCTAAGCTTAAGCAAAATCTTTCAAAGTTAACCAAGCAAATCGATCTAGGGGCGCCATGCATGCACGATCAAGTGCACAACATAGCTACCATGTTATTCATGGAAGCTCGAAGCACTCATTACGAGAGTTGCCCTTTGGTTATTAACACTGCATTTTTCTGCTGAGACAGCTTCATTCGATCCCTTAAGAAGTTTTATAGTTAAAATTGAACGCTTGATACTTTTTATAATTTCTGCAGAAATATATTTTTTACGCGGACACAATCAAATGTTGAAAACCTTCCAGCCATTTAGGCTACAGAGAGAATCAAATAAATGTACATGTATACAGCACGTAGCATAGATACATACCTAGGCTCGCAAAACATAACTTTCATCCAGGCAGCCGGGTAAATAGAAACTGAAAACAAATCGGTTCCAATATTATATTTTGTTATCTGTGCGTTTGTCGCGTCTGATGTAACTGTGAATCATTAAAACTGTTAAACTATCCGAGATCGCAGTCATGTGCTCCCCATATTGACACGTCTCTAGTGTTTTTTTCGACAGTTGATAAAAAAAACAATGGTTCTTAATTCATTACTAATACGCCCCACTAATATATTTACCGATAAAAACAATAATTTTAAACAATTCACTGTATAAAACAGAAGACAGCAATCGAAGCCCATTTTAAAGCAAAATGGCAATATGGCCGCCGCGTGCACTCGCTCGCCCGGGCCACTATTGACAAGAACTATACGCATTTAGGCTAACGCGGATTCCTTAATAATGATTGTATACAGCTTGAGCTGTATAATAACTGGTAAATCATTCTTATAAAGACAAGATCTTTTTGTGACTCTCTTGTAAGTCTCTTAAGAGCTTTAAGTTCTAAATGCGCTGGTATATTAATGTTCACAACACTTAATTGCTCCTTGGGTAGTACCACAAAAACTCAGTGCGAGCGTTGTTAAGCATCACTTGTCGTACAGTTTGTTGATTGTTAAGTCACTGTCGCTAATCCAAGACATTATTAGATATTTAATTATAATACTTAGGTAGGTAGGAACTTTCAGCGGATAGATAGTATATCCACTGAAACTTACAAGCGTCATTATTATTGTCTGTCATATACTTTGCAGAAAGTATTGTGTACTCCTGTCGTAAGTGCGACAAGCATGGAGGAGACATTGAAAGGCCGCCATATTGGACGCATTCAGCCTCTTAGACAGGCCTGAATAGAGCTAGCATTCTAAAAATACGGCCACGAAACATGCGAGATTTTTTTTATTTATTTAACTATCTCGTACATCCAAGACGCTTTGAAATTAATCGGAAATCCTGACGATGAGGCACTAGAGTCGGATTATCAGATGAAAATAATTAATAATTAGAGAACTGTTGCAGCCGTATATATTTATTTTTGTTGGCAACATTCGTTTCCTTTCTTCGGTGCTTGCTTTAAAAGATAATAAATAACCTAACCATTTAATAATCATTTTTAATACAAGCTTTTTCTGTTGACTGTACTTTTTGTTCACTGTACTTGCATTGTCACCCAAACTACATTTGCATGCCAAATTTCAAGTCGATGCTATTAACCGTTGAAGAGTCACTACTAGAATATTGTATTGTGACGCGATTTACATAAGTATCCAAATTTCAAGTCAATCTGGCTACTGGAAGTTGGTCAAATTTAACTTGCAGAATTTGATTACCTACAGACAGACAGACAGACAACGGGACAGGTGAAACGAAATAAAAGCTTGTAAAAAATGGCAAAGAGCAAATCGTACTTGCTCACCAATGCTTCCGTTCTAGGTATCATCATATCGGTTCCCGGAAAACTGTCATGCTAGTCATGTACGTCTGCATTTTTACATTTAAATAGTAAACGTCCACAATGTTTAAACAGCTTGTTTTATGGCCACACCGTAATACCGTGTTCACTATTCTTCTTATGGAGCTCCTGATACTTTAGGTATTCTAAAATTTAATATTCAGGCAATTTTCGCGCGTTATTTTAATATCCTTAAGTGACTTGAAACTATAAAGCATAATACAAAAACTTAAATTTTTAGGTGGTTCTTCACTGTTGGCCACTTGGTAAGGCTCAGAGCCATGCAACGAGCTATGGAGAGAGCTCTGCTCGAGTTTCTTTGTGCGAGAGAATCCGCAATAGGGAAATTCGTCGAAGAGCAAAAGTCACCGACATAGTTTGAAGAATATAATAGCTGCAGTGGCAATGGGTTCACGAGGGATGACCGCGAATCTGAAGGCGAAACGTTGGCAAGCCAGCTGGACCGATGTTATCGCAAGAGTTAACCCTTAATTTGGCTGAGTATGCTACATTGAACATGATGGAAGACAATCTTTTTGTATATTTTTTAAATGTAGATTTTTTCGGACGAGGTTTGAATCATGAACTTTTTATAATTTTGTCAAATTTAGGATAGGTAACCGGTGGAGTTGGTGAAGTGGCAATGGGCAGGCCACATCGCTCGAAGAACAGATAACGAAAGCAGAAGACGAAGCGTTGGCAGGCCTCCCACCAGGTGGACTGACGACATCATGAGAGTTGCGGGAAACCGGTGGATGCAAGTGGCGAGTTGTCGTTCATTGTGGCGTTCTAAGGGGGAGGCCTTTTTTTGATGATGTTTTTCTCAAAAAGCGCCAATGAGGCCAAATTACTACGTTTCCTGTGTTAACACGTCCGTCAGTCTTCAAAAGACTTTACGAGTATCTTCTGAGTTGTAATAGATTTCTCTTCTTCTAAGACGCCACATTCTTGACAGTGTCGTAGTGATTAATGGTTTAGGATCAACAGTGAACCTTCATGATTATTTTCTTGGGAAAATAATAATCGAATCCGCCGTTCTGATAAGACATAAACTAGGATTCAAGCCATGCCGCTTGACTCTCTATAACTCGTGTCTCTCTTAGCAATTTAGTTGCCAGAGTTTAAAAATGAGCTTACACGTTGTAGCCATAACATCTAAACTTCCCAACATTTTCCCCTTTAATTCTATTGTAGAAACTACGTTTTCACTGTCTCGTAATCTTTTACATTTTTCCGACTCTCCCCAGTGGTCCTATTCGAAAATAAAAACCTGTATCAGTATAGATAACATTGCCCAAACCGTACTATTTAACATTCAATCCACGGTCTCTTGAAGTCGACACTTTTGGCTTGTGGGAGCAATAAGTACACTATTTCTGTTCGCTTTTCTTACAATCCAAGCGACATCCCCCCTAACAGCACTATACGCTGCTGCTTTACTTCAAAAACCAACTAGATTCTTAGTTTTATTCACGTAATGGATGCAGGGTCTAGCGAAGCGGTGGCTTTTTGTTTCAAATGAAGACGCCGGAGAAAGCACGTCACGTCCGTGAAATATTCAGTTTGAGTGTATTTTATTTATATGTATGCTTGTACCCGTGTTTGGTAAATTTGTTATGAAAAAACTTGAATGAAATAAGAAGTTCTTGTGCGCTGAGAGAATCAAATGATTCCCCGTCATAATAAAGGTAATTATTTCAAAGTCACATTGCTTCCCTTGGATTTTTTTGTCTATAGTCGTCTGTTTTCTGTGCTGCTACCTACATTGTAGTGTTCAATAATGACCAGATAGCCCAAAGGTTAGAAAATATCCCTTTAATTCTACAAACTTAACATTGGTTTTTGGAGTATTTTTTATTTCAACTCCAAATTTTATTACTACGTTTTGTTTTATTGTGTCGCTGCTTAAGTGACTAAATAAAAAACAAACAAGCTGAGATATGTGGTGCATAGGAGAAATTTGTGTCTGTGCTCCTATCCAGTGGTGGTGTAGCGGGTATAGCACGCAGCACGGAATGCTGAGGACCTGGGTTCGATTGCCTGGTCTCTTTTTCTGGTTTTTTTGTGCATCTATGTTTCAGTTTGTATTTTCGATACTACTAACTTGTTCCACTAGTTGACTACCTAATCTTGATGTTCCGGGTTCGATCCCCGATCGGGGCAGATATTTGTTTATTTAAGCTACCGAGCCTCGAACACCATCGTAGAGAAGTATTTTAAGCAGCGATGTGGAGGGCGTGCAAAAAAAAACGGCGCGCATACGATGCGTCACTGCGATGCACTGGTCGCTCCTTTAAACGGGTGTCATAAGTATGTCTATCTGTGGCATCACAACTCCCAAACGGATGGACCAATTTCCATGCGGTTTTCTATGTACAAGCAAGTTTCCTTAGATACATACATACTTAGTTGGTTCTTAGATAATGTTTCATTAGAATCAGGTTTAGACTTTTTGAGATATTGGACTTTGAAATAAAAATTACGGGAGTCTTTCAACCTTTCTAAGTTGGTTATAATTTATTGTATTCGTTAAATGTAGTTAATCGTGGACCATTCAAAAGTTTTGACGACTGGATGGCCAAGTGGTTAAAGAACCTGACTAGGAAGCTTGAGGTCCCAGGTTCGATTCCCGGCCGGGGCAGATAATTGTATGAATAATACGAATGTTTGTTCCGGGTCTAGGATGTTTAATTTGTATTTAAGTATGTATTTATCTATATAAGTATATTTATCCGTTGCCTAGTACCCATAATACAAGCTTTGCTTAGTTTGGGACTTGGTCAATTTGGTGTCAAGTGTCCCACGATATTTATTTATTTTTAGTTGAGATTTTTTATAGCGTATCCCTAATACGTATCTCTAAGTATCTGCCAAACTCTAACTTCCTCACATAATTATCCAACCCTACTTCCAACTGCAAATGTCTCTCGCTCAGCTCTAAGCGTCGATAAACAAATCCCGATGGTATCTGTGTCGACACAAATCGACGCGAATGACACGACGCGAGTCAACACATGTTTGCTCCGATATTGCATCCAAAACGACGTGATTACTCTGTCTTGAACTAATCAGTCCTGCCACAGTGTGTATAGGGCGGTCCAACAGTAGCTCCTGGAGTTAATCTAGACTCATTCAAGTAAATAACAAAATGTTTGTTTGTTTCTCGTATTTTGACTATGAGTGAAAATCACAAAAGTTTAAAAAGTTTCAATTTCATTAAAAAAAGCGCAACTGGCAAGAACATTACGAGTAGAGAATTAGAAATCAAACAGAATTAGTAAATGACATCGCAAAACGTAGTCAATATTTTTTTCATCACTTCAGCTCTGAAAGCAGGTCGCATTTAACTTGAAATCCGTGTTGTAAATTTGATTTACATCTTTAGTAGGGATGTAAGTAAGTCTAAAAACCGAATGGTGCTCCTTTGTATTCACGAACTGGTAAACAAGGAGATTATAATGCGTAATACCAAACCTCCATGCTGGCATAATGATGCTGGCCAGTGCTGGCTGAATGTGCCAAAGCCAAAGAGCGCGAGGCCATTAAAAAAAAAGACAGTTTGGCGTGATAAATTTTCTTCCGCTCTGTTAAAAATTGCGTATACTTACATCAGGCGTGATTGTGGCCAAACGCAAACCTATATTGTATAAAAAAAAACCATTTCTAACGGTTTTTTTTCCTCGCATTTGTAATGAAAAGTAGTGTTCAACTCGAGTGTAAATGATCAATTACACCTGCGAACTATAAGCACCCTCGCTCGCTTTGGTTGCTCGTGCGCCTAAATATCTTGGGTGTAATTGATCACTTACAACCCTTGTTTATCAATCTACTATTGAAATAAATAATAAGTACTTATATTTAACTCAAAATAAAAGAAGACAGCTGGGGTGTCCGAGATTTTTAATTGAATAATTAAACCTTTAATGTTTTAAATAATATTAAGCTGTGTCTACTGCAATTAATAACACTATGGCATAAAGACATCGACTCAACGGTTGTTCAGTCAATTTGTCTTCAGTATCGTATGAAGGGTATTAGAGATTGCTTTTAGCGTATGATATATTATATTGTTACGCCTTCAACACTATGTTTGAGTACAGAGCGATATTAAATCCATTAATTATTCTAGCTTAGATTTAAACGCAAATGTGAAAATTAAATGATAAAGCGTTATATTAGGTAGTACAACAAAAGTTGAAGTGAATGAATACACACACAGCTACATGAAGAACTGTTTTCACAAAAGAAGAATTATTAATTATTAAATGTGTTCAGGAGATGGCGGATTGGGTCTGCAATGAAAGATGCCTGGACAGTGTACAAAATAATATATTAAAAAAACCGGCCAAGAGCGTGTCGGACACGCCCGAAATAGGGTTCCGTAGCCATTACGAAAAAATCAAGTAACATTTTTCTAAGGATATCGTATTTTGTACGGAATATTCAAAGTTTAGGTATATTTTGTACCTTAGGCTGCTATTTACTCTTAAACTACTAATAATTCTCAAGAAAACTTAAACGTTATAGTTTTCCTTGTAAGTTTGATATACTTACTGCCATCCTGAATTTTTTCAAGTTTTTCCACCCACCGGTTTAGATTTTAGAGGGGGGACGCTCGATTTTAATGAAAGTTTGCACTTTAAAGTTGAATATTTTGTCGTCTTAGCAACCCTAGAATGGTTTTAAAAGACCTATCCAACGGTATCCCACAATATAGAATTGGATGAGAAAAAAAAACTTACCCCCACTTTACGTCTATGGGAGGTACAGCCACCAGCATTAATATCTGCCACAGCGAAGCGTGCAAAAATATCTGACACGTCATTCCGGTCCTAGAAATAGAGTCGTATTAGATATTTATATGCACGCTTGTTGTATCAAATATTGGTGCTGGTGACTGTACACTAAAAAAACATTTTTTTGAACTATTTATTGTACCATTTTGTCGGCATAGTTCACATATACATCCGTGCAAAATAACAGCTTTCTAGCATCGATAGTTCCTGAGCAAAGCCGCGGACGGACGGACAGACATGGCGAAACTATAAGGGTTCCGTTTTTGTCATTTTGGCTCCGGAATCCTAAAAATTAAGTCACGTCAGTGAGACGATCGAATGCTAACTGTAACTGGCTCCGGTGAAGGCGCTGGTGACGGTCTTCCTCGTCCCCCGCCGCACCTCTCAGCCGCCGCAGACCTGTGGTACATCACGCGCTGTGTGCGTGAACAAAATGAATGACTGAATGTCAAAATAGTGCTGTCATTACATGACATGTTCTTGTGTGCGTGACCTCAACTCTGGTGGCACTACCTATGCAAACCTACAAGCCACAGGTATTTGCTTTTTAACGGAACGTGTAAAATCAATAAAACCTAAATAAACAGTTTTGGGTTCACTATCGTTTGCCGGAATTTAATATGCCAGACGTATCGTTTTCTTTAATTTTCTTTTGTCATAGAGTACCTACTTTATTCGTGAAATTAATCTTCAGAATAACCTTTTCGCCGCCACGTCAAATATAAAAGACATCACCCATACGCCAGGCTTCTACATTGCAATGTCTGAAATTGAACCTTAACACAATTTAACGAAGGTTGCTTTTGAAGTTATGGACGTATATGAGTCGTTGGCGTGGAAAAGGTTTTAACGAGCAATTCTTGTATATATATGTATATATTTTATTTTTAGATTAAAAAACTTTATATTTTGCATGCTATTATAGTTAGCTAAGTGTGTGAACATTTTTATTGCTTTAAATTTAAGACCATTATAACCGACACTTATTGCCAATAAATGAAGTATGAATTATAAAATATTATATTAGGGTTATTACGGAACTTCGCCTCCGCCTCCGTTACTCGGAAGTTCCGCAAGAATCATGGTCCAGTGCTCTCCTCATCCAGCACCTTCCCGCCACTTTAACCAGGTGATCGATCGGTCTCGATTCCTGTCTACACGTTTCTCCCTCGGTTCTGGGTCTCCACTCCATCACGGCCTTCCCTCATCCTCAATCACTCATGCGGCATATGTGTCCAGCCCACTTCCACTTCCTCAGTACCTAAGAGTAGTAACTGTTGCCAAATTTCATGTCAATGGCCAATGTTTTTCACTCTGTCTAGTTAGATACTAAAGTCAGATTTTAATTCCCGACGGCAATGTCTGCGTGCTTTTCTGTTTTTCTGCCTGTGGTATCGTAGCTCTCAAACGGATGCACCCATTTCGATGTGGCTTTTTTTACGTGAAAGAATACTTGCGGTAGTTTTTAGGTATATTTTATTAGAATCGGTTCAGCCATTTTTCAGATATTGATCTTTGAGATGAAAATGTTATATGTACTAAATATTTATTGATAAAAAAAAACACTGAAACTTACCATTTTCCAAAGTGGTAGTGGACCTAATGCACCAAGTTTTTCATAATTCGAGTTAGAAATAGCTTTTTGTAGTACGAAGAAAACTTTCGCCGCATGCAATTTATGTGTATATGACCCGTGATGGCCTAAACTCTGCCTTAATTTGAGGTAATTTCGTTGTTATGAAAACAAAACAACGGTGAAGTGGCACATAATAGAACAGACTGGTGATTATATTTTGAAAAGCAAATAATCTGATTAGTATTTGACGAACTACCAGATTAGTAAAAGCATACATATCTACTTTGGCTCTTCAAGACTAGAGTGAATAGGCTGTTACTGAACCGGTGAGATACACCTTTAGCCTCATCTGCAGCTTTCGTCAGGCATGATAGGGCACTTATATGTTAAAAAAATACAAAAAAATGATTATATCTATCAAAAAAAAATTTTTTTTTCGACTGGATGTCAAACGAGCAAGTGGGTCTCCTGATGGTAAGAGATCATCACCGCCCATTAACATCTGCAACACCAGGGGTAATGCAGATGCGTTGCCAACCTAGAGGCCTAAGATGGGATACCTCAAGTGCCAGTAATTTCACCGGCTGTCTTACTCTCCACGCCGAAACACAGCAGTGCAAGCACTGCTGCTTCACAGCAGGATCAGCGAGCAAGATGGTGGTAGCAATCCGGGCGGACCTTGCATAAGGTCCACCACATGAATTGAGACACTAGATTAATATGAAACTATTGGTTCCAGTTTAGAAGACACCTTAGAAGAACAGATAATTGATGAAAAGAAAGGTTCTCTAGGTTGAAATTGCACCGTTGACAAGCCCTCACTAGGTGGACTGCCCGAAAGTTGCGGGCAAGGTGGAAGCAGGTGACAAATTGTCGTTCATTACGGAGTTCTAATGTGGAAGCCTTTCTTTTACAGTGAACACTTCGGCTTCTGATGATGTAATGATGATGACCTGAACTTTTAAATTTACTGTTATTTTATAGAAATTACACCAAAGTATTTGTTGTTGACACTAAGGGGCTGTTTCATCACCCATTGATTAATTTTATTTGACGGATAAATGTGATGCCGTCTCCGTCTATTCGAACAAAACAAACAGAGACGGCATCACATTTATCCGTCAAATAAATGTAATCAACGGATGTTGAAAGGGGAGGGTGGAAAAGTTTATCAATATTTAAATGTAAATGAAAATAAATTTAAATGATCTAAATCACTGTAGCTAGAGCCTCTATCTTGTGAGTGACGAAGGAGCTCCAACTAGAGATTTTGATTTACTTGATGGCTTTTCTCAACGGAGTTTGTTTCCTGCCTATGAATAAAGAAATGTTGCCTTTGCCTTTTATTTTTATTAAAATATGAAACCGCGAGTTTAAACTACTAATTCATAATCCCTTTTGCCTTAAAACCAAGTAAGTTTATACACAGCTTCAAACTTTTCGTCATGAAGAATGATTGTCCTTTCTTCAGCACTTGTTAAGCTGTACCATCCTATAACAAGACTTACCATATTATTCGGAGCATCGGACGATATTTCACAACCGCCTTTACCAGCCAAATTTAATTTTGTTGCTGCATTTTGTATAATGTCTTCATGGATTTGCGTGCTCTGAATAAAGAGATAATGTTGGTTTTGGTCGGTTTTTAGGAGTTATTTTTATGAGGATGTTTAAAGGTCCATATTAATAGTTACTTGTAGTGAACCGTTCATCATTGTACCTTTTTGTTTTATTCGACTGGGTGGCAAACGAGCAAGTGGGTCTCCTGATGGGAAGAGGTCACCACCGCCCATGATACTTGCAACACCAGGGGGATTGCAGATGCGTTGCCAACCTAGAGGCCTAAGATGAACCTCAAGTGCCAGTAATTTGACCGGCTGTCGTACTCTCCACGCTGAAACACAATAGTGCAAGCACTGCTGCTTCACGGCAGGATTAGCAAGCAAGATGGTGGTAGCAATCCGGGTGGACCTTGCACAGGGTCCTACCACCTGCAAAACTTTTACATACATAAATTTGGGATTTGGTTGAAGTATACTCAATATTTTATTGTCAATCCACAAAGATGCTACAAGAAGACATGCGATCATGGACCCTGTCACAGCATTATTTATACAGGAGATGCTGATGCTAATGTTCATGTCGAAAGTTTAAGGTAGATAACAACAGAAAAGCTTAGGATTGATTTTGGAGTCTTTTTGTATTTTTTGTCAACTCCAAATTTTGTTACTTTTACGGTCATCCCGTAAAATCCATATCGAAAGTACAAACTGAAACATAGATGCACAGAAAAACCAGAAAAAGAGGCCAGCGAATCGAAGTTTGTGTCTGTACTCCTGTCCAGTGGTGATGTAGAGGAGCACGCAGCACGTAATGCTGAGGACCTGGGTTCGATTCCCAGCGCTGGTCTCTTTTTCTGGTTTTTCTGTGCATCAATGTTTCAGTTTGTATTTTCGATAGGAAAGCTTAGGGTGAAGCAAGACGAGCGTATTTTTTTGAGTCGTGAGCGAGATTTCAAAATGAGTCAACTGATTTTCGGTTGCCGTGTGGCACAAAGTGGACTTTTGTATAAAACTAAATGCAGCAGAAATTACTCGACCGAAATTACGCGGCTCACGACTCAAAAAATTACTTCACCCTAAAACAAAAGTTGAAGTGGCAATGAGCGGGCCACATCGCTGGAAGAACAGATAACCGTTGGGGGAGAAAAGTCCTCGAGTGGCGTTTATTGAACTTAAATAATTTCTTTGCTCACCCGTGGCCGTGTGATAGCTAAGTTTATGCAAAATATGGGTGTTAATGCAGTTCCTCCACCTCCACACACAAATCACACAAATCCATCTATCACCACCACCACACTACACCGACGCGTTTCGAAATCAACCAGAGCTCACCTTCAGAGCAACACAACCGTACACCATGCTACCAGATGTTAGACTCAACATTGACGCGTTTTGAACTCAACCAGAGATCATCTTCAGAGCAACAGAACCGTACACCATGCTACCAGATGTTGGACTGGTAGATGTAGTGTGGTAGTGGTGAATGGGTTTGTGTGATTTGTGCGTGTTCTTACAGTGTGGAGGTGGAGGAACTGCATGAACACGCATATCTTGCATAAACGTAGATATCATAAGATATCGTAGATATAGTAAGCCCGGCAACGCACTTGTGAATCTTCTGGTGTTGCAGGTGTCCATGGGCGACGGTAATCGCTTACCATAAGGCGATCCGTTTGCTCGTTTGCCCCCTATACAATAAAAAATCATAAGGTCGCAGGTGAGCAAAGTTCATTTTAGTTCATTGATAATTATGGACCTCCCGCAAGTAACGCCCGATTCAATAAATTATTCAGACCCTAACACCAGACGGACTAAACAGATTTTTTTACCCAAAAAAAACTACCCAATGAGGGCTATCGTTTTTTGTCTCACTAGATGGCGCACTGTTGCGTGAGGTTTTTAAGTATTGCTTTCAAAGTCTGTTATTACGGCGTGAAAAATTAAAATTTAAAATCATTTAATAATATCAAAAAATAAAAATGCGTACCATAATGCATGTTTGTTTGAGACAGTGTTCAGAACATTGTCCTCATTTTTCCGAACAAAAGGGAGGACAAAGGTATTCCGAAAGACAAACTGCCTCAAAACACATACTTTGACCCGATTGAACGCATTGGCCATAATTAATTTCAGATATTGCAAGATATTCACAAAATTATTCGAAATTATAAATTTACCCGCGTAGCTCTAAACCTATGAGATTTGACATTTCGGAGACCTCACGCTACACTAGCGCCTCTAGTGGCGAATTCATACGCGATAGCCCTCATTACCTGATCAATTTCGATCTTAGTTCCGTTTCTCCACATATTAAACCTTTTCCTTCAAATCTTAGCTAATAAGCCTTTAAGCTTCAAACAAAGAAAACCTCGGCAAGAGGCAGTGCTACCTCCGCAGGTGTGGAAGTAAGAAGATCACGCCTGCCCCTATTGACCGTTCGGATTTGACGTGGTACTCCGAGTCTTCGGGTGAGGCATGTTATCTCGATTTTTTCTCGACATTTCTTTTGCTTACGTAAAAAACGTGATGTAAGCTAATTTGAAATTTTGTATTTAGAATAGGCCGCAGAAGCATGCCTTTAAACATGCATGTATTTAGTTTAATGATTGCCAAAGAGAACGAGACCTGCTTTTCATTTTTTTACCTAGTTTTTGTCTGCGGCTTTGCCCGTGTGGAAGAGTTAACAAACTACCAGTTTCTGCTCGCAGATATTTCGAAAAATCCCGTCTTAGTTCATATTTTTACAAGCTTTTATTTAGTTGCACTTGTCCCGTTATCTGTATGTCTGTCTGTAATCAAATCTTGCAAGTTAAATTTGATCAATTTCCAGTAGTCAGATTGACTTGAAATTTGAAATACTTATGTAAATCGCGTAACAATACAATAATCTAGTAGTGACATCCTGGTAGTCCAGCCAGGATCGTCTCCGCAGGACGGAAGTCTTCAACGGCTAATAGCATCGACTTGAAATTTGGTATGCAAATGTAGCTTCGGTGACAATGCAAGTACAGTAAAAAAAAGCTTGTAGAATAGTATTAAAAATGTAATGTTTATGGTTAGGTTATTATAAGTATTTTTTTTATTCTTTTGTTGGAGTAAACCCACGAGTAAAAACTAAAGCAAGTAGATTAAGTTATGTCGTACCACTAGCAAAGACTGCAAGTAAATTAACTAGGTACCATAAGAATTCGCATTATTGCTTACAATTTTACAAAATCAATTCTCAGTTTCTATAAATCGATGCACTGAGAAATCGCAAATCACACTCAATATTGCTCTATGTTCATTTTACCTTCCTACGTAACTCGCGCAATTCTCACCCGTTTTTCACCCTCGAGACCCAAACCAATAGTAACCAGCCCATTCTGAGCTGAAACACTAACATGGGCAGATGTGTCGCGCGCGTTTATTTTGCACATTACCGTTTTTGGCGCCATCTGTCGTGTTCTCGCTTACGCAGAGTAAGCAGCGCGTGTGGTGTCGGTATTGACTTAACGGGAAAGTTGGTAAGGGTACTGAGGCATAATTAAATTATTACGAGTTGGCATTTAATCTCTTTTACCTACCTTCTTCAAAGACCGCCGTAAGAGCGTTTTCACAGTATCCGATCCGATATCGGTATCGGACGACGATGGACGACACCCGACAGCCGACACCATGTCCTGTTTTCACATATTTCCGACAAAATTGTTCCGATACGGCCGGCTCAAAATGACCGCCACGCATACAAGTATTATTATCCGACAGCCCACGGGCGTCCGATGGTGCCGCCAACATATCGGTGTCGGCTCCGATATGCGATATCGGGCGAACGAAAGACAGGTACATATTTGTAGCTTATAATGTGACTGCAGGTATTCCACTCGTCTCTATTTGGTGCCAATCACTGTATTGGTACAAACATTTTACTTGCCCCGATATCATTATCGTCTTCCGATACCGATATCGGATCGGATAATGTGAAAACGCTCTAAGGCCCTGGTAGCTAGCTTAACCTTGGCCTCTGAAGTAGAGGGTCGTGTGTTCCGAGCTTGCATCTCTGAGTTTTTCAAAACTCATTCGTGAAATTAATAATAATAATTTAATAAAGTTTTTAACCGACTTTAAGAAAGGAGGAGGTTTTATGTTCCGATGTTTGTATTTTTGAAAATATCGCACACTGAAAAGGTATGCAAAATCGTTATAGCATTCCCCATCGTCATGAAGCGAAGCTAAATAATTTCATTATAATGTCAGCAATCTGTCAGACGCACGCGCCGCTAATGAGGCTGTCAAAACAATGTTCCGTTGTGGCAATTTGTCTTTGCCTGCTTTGATGTCTCTTTAAAAAAAAAACTTGGAATGAAATGTTATTTTCACTTCTCATGCTCGTTAATTTCGTGTTTATGCTGGATCTAGGCGACATAAAATGGCTTTTGAGGCTTTAGTGCATAAAGTAAAATCTTCGTCTAAGACCAAGGTAATCAGATGTCAACAGCCACAAACAAAAACTTTCTACATATTATTTTTTTTTAAATATTCAAAATTATTATTTCCAGATGCAAGGTCGGATACCACAATAAATAGCAGCAGTGCTTGCACTGTTGTGTTTCGGCGTAATAAGACAGCCGGTGAAATTACTGGCCTTGAGGTATCCCATCTTAGGCCTCTAGGTTGCAACGCATCTGCAATTCCCCTGGTTGTAGATGTTATAGATCTCTTACCATCAGGAGACCCACTTGCTCGTTGCCATCCAGTCGTAAAAAAAAAAAATTAATCCAATCGATCAAAATAAATAAATCTCTAATCTAATCTAATCATGAAAATTAAAAGTTACATAGATAGTGAACAATAGTTTCCACTATTGCTATTTCATTTCCTCGCAATCTAAGTGAAAAGCAGAGTGTAAAACTCGAGCATTAAACCCATTTTCCCCTCGACGCGTCTATCTACCCTCGCCGTACCTACCGGCTCGGGTGGCTATATGAATGCCTTGGGTATAATGACTCGTTTTATGCTCTTGCTGTACAATCTACTACTATTTGTTACCCACTCGAAGCACTTATGTGGAGAGTGTCTTGAGAAACTGAAGTGGTAGAGGATAATATAAATGTTATCCTTTAGATCCCTGCAAAATTTTCGATGTTTTTCTAGCTTTAAGAGATATTAGAATTGTAAAGGTAATATAATTAGTGTTTTGAAAAAAAAAACACTTCCTAATTTCTTATTGGTAATGATAGTTCAATTAAAAATCCCAGTTTTACTTACAACCAAGGCTCTTCCCACTATATTTTTATAGATGTCGGCGGCCGATCATAAAATCCGCCAGACCACGAAATTCCAAGGCATATCGTAAAATGGCGCCATTTCACGAAATGCTTAAAAGGTGGCCAGGCATATCACGATGTGCCTGAGAAACAATACGGCAGATCGATTAGAGCAACGCATTCGTCGATATTCCTAGCTCTATACCGGGCACATCGTGATACCGAAAAAAGAAAAATTTAGGTACGACGAGCGAAGCGAGGAGTAGTTATTATGAATTGTGACCACAACGCAGAAGCCAAGCGAGCAAAGCGATCCGGCGAAGTGCCAGAACCGATATGACGGCGTTTCATGATATGCTTAGGAATTTCATGATCTGCCTAACGTCACTAGAGGCAAATCGTTAAACGGTGAGTTTTGAACGATATGGCGGATGTCCCTTAGCCAATTCATGAAATGGCGCCATTAAACGATATGCCTAGGAATTTCGTGATCTGGCCGATTTTACGAACGGCCGCCCACGTAGATACTGCCTTTAGCTTATATTTTGATATCCATCCATCCATCCCAGCCTATATACGTCCCACTGCTGGGCAGAGGCCTCCTCTCAGAACAAGTGCGCTTGGGCCATAGTTCCCACGCGGGCCCAGTGCGGATTGGGAACTTCACACGCACCATTGAATTGCTTCGCAGGTTTGTGCAGGTTTCCTCACGATGTTTTCCTTCACCGCAAAGCTCGTGGTAAATTTCAAATGTAACTCCGCACATGAATATCGAAAAACTCAGAGGTGCGAGCCGGGGTTTGAACCCACGACCCTCTGCATGAGAGGCGATAGGTCAAACCACTAGGCCACCACGGCTATATATTTTGATATAACTACACAATAATATCTATATAGCCCTTGGTGCCTGTGTCCAATACGCACTTGATCTTTTGGTGATTTTTACTACTTCTGAACGTAATTTTCAAATCTTTCAAGGCACAGCTATTTTAAAGGACCTCCCACTGCATAAAATGTTTCGCTAGCAGCCATGAATCAGAATAATCAATTCAACCCAGACGTTTACGAGAACAGTGGCAATAGATAGACGAACGAACCGTTGAAGCTCTGATGTTATAATAGCGGTTATTGATGTCACGTTTTTATAAGAACTTTGATGCTGAAGAAGCTGATGTGTCATTTTATCTCATCTCTGGGCTATATTCCCGCTACTGAGCACAGGTATGGATAGGATTATCAGAATGAGAAACGTCAGGCTGTAGTTTCCATAGCACAAGTGTCGTTTTATACAATTCGTAGCCCTTTTTTGAACGAAACTATCGAGAGACTTTTTAAATGATGACATAACAGATAACTCACGTCTGAAATTGGGTTTAGCTGTGCGCGTGTTGCACCAGCCGCCGAGTTGCGTTGCTCTCAGATGAAGGGTTACGGATTAGCCTGAAACATGTCGAGCTAAACTCGAGTTCAGACGTGAGTTATCCATTATGTTATGTTGTTGTTCTTACCTCATCTCATCTCGGCTTATATACGTAACAATACAGGACACAGACTTCTTCTTAGAATGAGAGGGCTTGGGCCGTAGTTCCCACGCGGGCGCAATGCGGATTACGAACTTCAGACACACTACATAATCTATTCACTGCTCAACGTTTTCAATGCCTTTTTTGCCCTTTTGAAACGAGCTGCCTCGCGTTTAATCTGGCTTTAAATAAATATGACTGTAGTTCTAAATTGAATTGAAAACTTGTAGATAAATGACAAAACATAATAATATGTTCAGATATTTACACGTACATTCTGTATTTGAACGGCTCCATGCTGTAGAACGTTTTCTGTATGGTGCAAAAGATACTTCCTAAATATATTAAAGGGTAGGGGTTCAGTCAATGTAAATCTGTGTGTTTTCTGTACTGCTTACTATGTGTTGGTGTGCAATAAAGAGTTATTGTATTGTATTGTATAAATATTACTTAATTATATAGATACAGTCATGATGATGATATCTATACAGAATATTACATTCAGAATGTTTCCCATTTCCCCTAAACACGTTGAAACTTCATTACGACTTTACCGTTTACTTAAGTTTTTTAATATTTCTTTAAACAGATACAGATAAAGGAGAAAAAAAATGCGTTAAAATAATATAAAAAAAATTAACGACTATGTCGTCAAGTGGCAAGCAAAAGTCACTAATTACCACTTAAAGCCAAGAGGGATAATTAAACTTATGCATAGCATCGTAAGGTTAATATTCCACTAATCTTTTTTTAGGGTTCCGTTGCCAAATGGCGAAAAACGGAACCCTTATGGCATTTTAGCCAGTTTTTCATAACTTAGACCAAGTTTCAATACCTCCTGGCATAACGGGGGCCTTTATGGTTGAGCTTTTAAGGCTAAACGCTGTTATAAACGAGACACACGGGCCGACAGATCGTGTAGCATAATATATAATTGATGACAGGATGACAGGCTAGGATTTTGTGACACCTTGAAAATATTAAATATACAAGCATTTTCCCATGGTTTTTGCTCACATAAAGCGTTAGATCTGGTTATTTTTATTGAAATTCTCGGATTTCACTGAATTCCTGTTGGAATTTCAACGTGGTTTTCATTTAAGTTGCATCACGAACACACAGGGTCATTACTTTGATCCCGTGGGAATTTCGAGTAGTCTCTATGTATAGTTTATTACAGGCGTTTAGCTATTTACCACGTTTTATCAAAATCTGCTTAGCCGTTTTGACTAGAAGGAGTAACGCATGCACTCACATACTCACAAGCTTTCACATTTATAAAAAGGTTGCCTGGAAGAGATCGTTCTTAAGCGATAAGGCCGCCTATTGCTAACCTTGTAATTTTCTATGTACCATCAGCCAAATAAGTGGTCTATCAATTTTTAAACAAGTTCCTATTAAATGAATATGTCGCTAAAGTCGAACTTTCAAGTTGACAGACACGTCTATTGGCATTATTGTTTTAGGACGTGCAAACAATTATCAACCTTAGGGTGGTAGACCACATATTTGGCTGATGGTACCTATTTTCTGTATAAAGAAAGAAAGAAAGAAAAAGTTTAATCGACAAACTTGTAGGTAGAATACATCAGGTACTTATAATTAATGTTTAATTAAGGTCTACTTAAAGCTAGCCGAAAGGGCTGGCAGCTCAGCAATGCTGAGGTACGGAACCACAGCGCTGATTTTCAGCTGCAGCCAAATAGGGAAAAAAAAAATTAAAAATATGTTATACATATATGTTGTACATTATGGCCGTCTGACGGAGATTCTGCAAAGGGATGTTAGCCTTTGACATGTTATGTATCTCATTATTTGACAGTGGAATTATTTCTACTTCTTTATATAGGTATTTCACTTATTTCTAAATGTTTACATGATACATGGTGATACTATACAATTACAATATCGCCAATTAACTGACGCTTTAGCATATGATCCTTTAATTTTAGCTTAAAACTAGCAAAAGAGAGCGCAGTAGAGCGCAGTGGGGGCGGAGATTGTTCCAGATTTTGGTATCGTTTACTATTTTTTGGTGTACAATAAAGAGTCATTGCAGTGTATTGTAGGTATTGTATAGGTAATAATAATAATAGTGGTTTCGCCACGAGTTAAGCTACTTTACCTAGAGCTCGGTTATTTTATTTCTTATATACTTAGTAATAAACAGGATTAAAAGTTAGGTTGTCGGTACTTTACTGAAACAAATAAGTCAGTGCCTACTCCTTCGTCGGGAACGAGGCAAAATTGTATTGTATGTATGAAAATATCAAAAACGGCCAGGGTATTTAATATTACAAATATAAAAAGAAAAAGCCTTTTCAATGCTTTGTCGCCTTGCTTACAGCAGAAAAAATGTATATTCAATGTGCATACGGATTTTTAACAAGCTGCCATCGCAATTCAAAGAAATGAATGCTTCTAAATTTAAGAAAAGGATCACGGACTGGTTATTACAAAATTGTTTTTATACGCTGAACGAATATTTTATGTATAATGAAGAAGGTTAATTATTGTTACACTTATAACTTGACTCCTCATTTTTTTTTTTTTTTTTTTTCTTTGTTTTAATATTTTAATTATTGCACAAATTTTATTGTTGTTAAATTAATTGCTATTACTGATTGACATTTAATTATATTTTCGGGTTTTAAGTTTAATATATAATTTGACATGTAATTTTGTTAGGATAATCCATATGCTTATAATAATAATAATAATAATAATAGTACAGTTTTAGCAATTAGATATAAGCATGCTGTCTAAATGTTTACATGCTTAGGCTAAAGCAGAATGTATTGGACATCATTTTTTTAATTTACCACCTTTCATTGTAAAAGACTACATTCTGGTAAACAAATAAATGATTTATGATTTATGATTTAATGTCAATTGTTAAATTAACATTGAAATTATGATTGTTTTTTTTGGAGTCTTTTTGTATTTTTTATTTCAACTCCAAATTTGTTACTTTTACGGGTATCCCGTGAAACCATATCGAAAATACAAACTGAGACATGGATGCATAGAAAAACCAGAAAAAGAACTTCTTCTTTTTTTTCTTTTTCTGGTTTTTCTGTGCATCCATGTCTCAGTTTGTATTTTGGATAACATTGAAATGGCTTTCTTTCCTCATTCCTACAAATGCGCCATGGTCTTGCCGGCTGTGTTATTCCCCCAAGTATGGCCCTACTCTGGTAAGTACGCACCGCAGTTATCTGAGGTTCTCACATATTTATACCGAGTAATATGATTTACTTATGCGAGACTTTTACAAGTTGCATAAGTTAAGCATTTGATCTCCCAGCCTCTTAGTGAATTCTCAAGTCGCAAGAGTTTGAATAATTTACAAAATGACAAATTTTTGCTAAGTTTGGGGTGTTTGAATTAACATTAAAGCTCCATCACCATCCTGGACGTGCTGGCCGACTATTTTTTACAGCTGTATTGTACAGCTGCTATAGCATTTTGTACAGTTTCGTAGCCCCACTTCTAAGGTAAGCAAATTAATTATTGATTAATGTGATGGCCGTTGGAGTCAGAAGTTTCTCGAATGGTGTCCGCGGACCTGGAGACTAGCTGTCGGTAGGCCTCCAACAAGGTTGAGCGACGACCTGGTTAAGATCGCGGAATCGCGTTGGATGCGGAAAGCACAAGACCGGTCTGAGTGGAGAGCCTTGGGGAGGCCTATGTCCAGCAGTGGACGTCTTTCGGCTGACATGATGATGATGATGTGATAATGAGTACCTACTGTAATATTGATAAGTGAAAGCCATGCCATTAGTCCGGGTCCAATCACTAGATGACCACGGCTTACAAGTTTTTTGAGGTACGGTACCCTAAAAATATAAACACAAATTGACGTCGACCTACCTAGTTAGCATTGTTGGCACGCTATGGAACAATCTGTCATATTATTATGTAGACCAAACCTAATGGGTGCAATGTTACAATTTAAATATTCGTTATTGTTTGTGTATCAAAGTTAATTAGGTGTTGTAGGATTTAAATGTATATTTTAAAGCTATATGTAGGTATAGAGATTGAGTGACTATGTTACGTTTTTTGATTTTGCTTATTGCACACTGAGTTGCTGTTTTTTTAGTAGCAGTCAGGTTTTGACTTTGAAAATTGTGTTTTCAAAGTCAAAGTCAAATATCAAATATCTTTATTCATTTTGGGCTATAACAATCCAATCATACTAGCCACTCCTCGCTTGTTCTTTTTTTGGTATAATAATTGCAGATAGGAATATCGACAAATGCGTTGCTCTAATCGCTCTGCCGTATTGTTTCTCAGGCACATCGTGATATGCCTGGCCAACTTTTAGGCATATCATGAAATGGCGCTATTTGACGATATGACTAGGAATATTGTGATGTGGCGAATTTTACGATCGGCCGCCGACATATTAGGTATATACAACGCTCGAATAACATAAATCTGTTCGGACAGTCTGGTAAAAAGTCGTTCGCTATACAACATAAACACAATCAATTAGCGACCGTAGTTTTTACAAATGCTCAGCAGAAACTTGTCCCCGGAAGCCTTCAATACGGCATTGTCGGACGTCGCGATGAAATTAAATTCCTCAATTTCCATTCTACCATTGTAATGAAAATTTTGTTTATGAATATTTCATTGTTATTTAAAGCTGTTTTTTTTCGATGTTTTGCGTGTTGCGTGTTTTGCGTTTTGCGATATTTTCTAACAGTGATTATGTTCTGTGTTTTTTGTAAAAAAAAAAACTTTTTAAATACAAGCTTTTTTGCTGACTGTACTTTTTGTTGACTATACTTTTATTGTCACCTAAACTATATTTTAAGATAAGATTTCCGTCCGGTGGAGACGATCCTGGTCGGACTACCAGGATGTTGTACTGTCACGCAATTTACATAAGTAAGTATGCCAAATTTCAAGTCAATCCAACTAATGGAAGTTGGTCGAATTTAACTTGCAAGATTTGATTGCAGTAAGTCAGACGGACAGACAGGCAGACAACGGGACAGGTGAAATTAAATAAAAGCTTGTAATAAGATCGTTGTATACTCGAGTTCATAAATTTGTGAGCAAACGTTTGACCAAAAATATCTAAACACGACTCTATTGTTAAAGACGTAGAAGCACAGAAAAACCAGAAAAAGAGACCAGCGCTGGGAATCGAACCCAGGTCCTCAGCAATCCGTGATGCGTGTTATAATCCCTACACCACCGCTGGACAGGAATCTAGACACGAATTTTTCCTATGCATACATATCTCAGGTTGCTTTTTATCTAGTACGCTACTTAAGCAGCAGCACTAGCGACATCTATGTTCCGCTCTCATCGAGAGACGTCACATTCTTTCGGAACTAACCGCTCACCGAGACAAGAGATGTCGCTACTAAGCAATCAAATTATGATTAGTTTTTTGGAGTAAAAGTAACAAATTTGGAGTTGAAATAAAAAATACCAAAAGACTCCAAAAACCCAATAATGATATAGAAGCTGTTCACATATTTTTGATAAATTTTTGCTCACAAGCTTACGAAATCGACTGTATGAATTACCTATTCACATCGAGGGAAGGGTGGTAGGGGGGCATTTTAGGATGTAGTACGAATAATAATGCGTGGATGCGAGGGGCTGAAGGCAGAGTTTTGTGGCGCGCCATGGAAGAGACTTATGTCCAGCTGAGCAGTGGACTGCTGTAGGCTGATGACGAAGTATAATAAATTTTCATCAGATTTTGTGACTGTTGCCTTTCCCCCTTTTAATCAGAAACAATTGCTGAAATTACGTATTCAATCAATCCAAATCATCCCACATCCACCCACTGCTGAGTATTGTACTAACTATGTAAAACTCCATGGTGCTCGTTCATTTAGAACTGGCAACCTATTTATATTTTTGAATACTAAAACAGCGATCGGGCGCAATGGAGTTAGACAGACTTGTATGCGAGCCGCCAACGAAGTCAGTTGATTTACAATATACTTGAAAAGGTTCAGTAAAAAGTGCTTTTGTTTAAATCAGTGCTTTATTGGCATTGTGGACCGTCTGTCTATAGACCTTATTAATAAATGCTATTACAAGTATTCTGTTTTTGACAACTTAAATGCCATTTTTGTATATTTTTCAAAATCTGACCTGACTGTTGCAGTCGTAATAAACAATATCTAAATCACTATTTGGTGACTTTTGCAGTTGTCTCTGAGTTAACATCGCAAGTGCCAAAAAATTACTACTTAACATCATTACCTAAAGTACTGTCGTTCATATTGCACTAAAATCATAGAGCTTTTAAAGCACTGTCGTTAGAATATCGCATTAAAACCATAGAGCCTTTAAAGCACATTTTACCGGAAGCCCCCGAAGTAGATCGTATTTCCCGGATGATGACAAAGCTCTGAGTTTACTAAAACACGGGTACAGAATTCGAGATCGTGTAAAGCGCTCGGAAATCTGATTTGTAATCACCACCTAGGAAAGCGGGTATTCTGTGCAATCGTATTTTTACAAGCTTTTATTTAGCTTGGCTTTTTTGTTGTTGTTCTTACCCCCGACGCAAAAAGAGGGACTGTGTCTCTGTCTGTGGCATCATTAGCTCCTACTAAGACTGACAGTTTTGTATGCGATTTTTTTTAGAAAGGTATTTCTATGTCCCTGTTCTGAACCTCATTCAAGTTTTGATTTGTGTTTTGTGAAATAAGTATTCGGTAATAACACACACACACACACACACACACACACACACACGCATGCACGCACGCACGCACGCACGCACGCACGCACGCACGCACGCACGCACACACACACACACACACACACACACACACACACACACACACACACACACACACACATCACGGCTGTATTCCAAATGGGGTAGGCAGAGCACACGAATCGGAGCCACTTTTAGCAATTTTAGGTTTTAATTTTGACAAAAACGGTACAAAAGTGACAGGTTGCTAGCCTGTCGCCTACGGTATTCGGTAATAAATTAGGTAATTATCAGCTGACAAAAAATACTAAAAACAAGTGAAATAATATTATGAAACTGTTATCAATTATGTTGCTTAAAGTATATAATATCATTGGTTGGCGGCTGCTGATGGAGACCATGACGAGTGCTGTCTTCTAGGCGAGAGGCAGATGAATGCGACGAACGGGGACAATCACTCAACGGGGTCACACGTTTTTGTCACACAACTAGTTTTAAATATTGTGTATTTTACTAATTAAAATGTATGTTATAGTCTTTAAGGTATTTATTGTATGGGCCGTGAAGCTTTAATTAATGGTTTATTATTATTAACTTTATTGGTGTGGGTACATAATACCCACCCAAGCAAGCACACGCGGCAAATCTTTAAGAGGCTCTAAACAAGCCTGCAGTCTCCTTAGTGTTCCGTTCACCTTCACAACTGCATTTCATTCATTTTGCAAGCGGGCCACATACAAAGCGGGCGATTTACTTTTAGGGTTCTGTACGTTCTAAAGAGAAAGAGGTATTCCTTAAGAATCTTTCCTTGGTCGCCTTGTTATCTGAGGGCACAGCAGTGCCCTGCCAAGTCGAGCAAAACAAAGACATTGTCGTGCCATACTTTTCTCGAAGCTATTCAGGGTATTTTCACCCTCCAGTAGTTTTGTGCTGGCTTCTGCCTGTCAAGACCCTTTTTATCAAGAACAGGGAGGTATGAATTTAAAATTTATATGTAACTAGCTGGTGCCCTCGGCTTTGTCTGCAAAGAATTCGTTTATCACACGCCCGGGGGAACTATCTGGGAGCACGGTAGTGCCCCACCAAGTCGAGCAAAAAGAAACAAAAGGCACGGCCGTACCATACTTTTCTCGATGCCATTCAGGCTATTTTCAACCTCCTATGATTTTGTTATAGCTAATGCTAGCACCCTGAATTTCACTTACCTAAAGGGCCTAATGGGACTTAGATATATTATCAATAACATTCAATTTGAACATGTAGATTAAGAACTATTACATGTTAGTTCCTCACTTTTGTTACTGACATACTCACTGACTCACGATCATCATAATTCTAAGGTATTCAGCTCTATACAATTTACCAGAATAAAAATGATGTCGTTTTTATTAGAGTTTCAAACTAGCTCAATATCAAAGTTCATCACGATCGGCTTTACTCGTAGAAATACTGTGAAATGTAAGTAATTTTTTGCATGCTTCTAAATTCCTGCGGAACCTTCGGTGCGCGAGACCGGCTCTTGGCTGGTTCTTTACTCTTCCGCATGGTTGAATCCGCGGGTGTTCCATCTAGTTATCCTAACTTTCTAGCTAATATCGATTCGTAATATAGTAAAATTGTAACAAAATTTAAGTGTTTATTGGACTTTTCCATCCAGAGATGTACAGAAGAACGATATTTTTTTTATTATAATTATAAATATGATAATAAAAGACGTTTCACAACTAAAATCATCATCATCATCACCATGTCCACCGAAAGACGTCCACTGCTGGACATAGGCCTCCCCCAAGGCTCTGCACTCAGACCGGTCTTGTGCTTTCCGCATCCACCGCGATCCCGCGATCTTAACCAGGTCGTCGCTCCATCTTGTTGGAGGCCTGCCGAGAGCTCGTTTCCCGGTCCGCGGACGCCATTCGAGAACCTTCTGACCCCATCGGCCATCAGTCCTGCGAGCAATGTGCCCCGCCCACTGCCACTTCAGTTTCGCAATTCTAACAACAGAAATGTATCATTGCATTTGCATTGGAAGATCGACAAAAGGCTGCTTTTAGAAGTTAGATGCGTCCAGCCACGAAGGCGCTCATTGAACGAGGCCTATGTCCAGCAGTATACTGCTATAAGCTGATGATGATAATGATTGCAGAGAATCGTATCAACATTTGTAATCAATCTTTTTCCCAAAATTCGTTCCAACTCCTGCCATCAGCCAGTAACTTCTTAATGTAGAGTTACGATTGTACTGTATCTGGGCTTTTGCATGTAATAAATAAACGCTCGTAAATTTAGTTGCTACATTACTTCAGACACACACACACACACACACAAACATCACACCTGTATTCCCAAATGGGGTATGCCTACCCCGCACACGAAACGTGACCGCTTCGGAGCCACTTTTAGCAATTTTTACATAAATATCAAAAAAAGTGTAAAATAAAACATTAAATAAAAAAAATAAAAAAAACCATACTGCCAAAACTAAAAGGAAGAAAATAAGTCTAGTGGTCTAGAACTCTGTAAGTAGCTAATTTAAAGTTCAACAGTCGGGACCCATTTAAATCGTGACGCTCAAAAACTCTTAGTAATGGATCCTGACTGTTGAACTTTAAATTAGCTTCTTAACAGAGTTCTAGACCACTAGACTTATTTATCCCAAAAAATAGTGTATAACTCTTTGTAGACGAAGTCTCAGAACAACTAGTCTTTAATAAACTGACAGACAGATATAGCCTTAGTGACAACTTACAAGTGCTTGGTAATTGCAATGTTTAATTTTATTTACATTATAAATGATAAAGTGACTATAGTACGTATTATAAGTGGCTATATACATATAGCCATATATAATTTCGAAAATTTCTTTGACGTAAAAGAACTTTACCCCCATTGATTTTGGTGGTAAAACAGCCCCTTAGTTAGACTCAACTAAAGGAATGTTAACAATTAAAAAGACCCGCTTTGCTCTCCAATAATCCTCTTTATTTTCAACTATAAAGGCGTATCATTAAGGTTCAAATCATTTAAATCATAATAGTGGATATAAATCCTTTTGGAATATCAAGTTGAGTTTTGCAATATAGCCGGATACAATGCAGTCACTTTGATCGAAGTATTGCCCTGTGGTATATTATAGAATAATCGTGGTATGCCGATAGTACACTTTTAAATAAAATCGCCAGACGGAACAACAATGACAGCACGGAGAACAGATCGACGATCCTTATTAAAAGAGTCTGATCTGCTATCAAAATGACCCCATTGAAGATTCGTCTCTGTTAGGGAATAGGTATCGTCGAGATGGCCATTGCGGCTGGAACATTCTGGAATGGAGACCGCTAATCGGCAAGTGCAGCGTACTACGCTTGCTTGCGGCTTGCTTGGTTGGTGGATACTATCCACCAACGAGATGGACGGATGACGGTGGATGCATGCCGCTTCCAACTGAAGCAACTGGAGGACTGTGAGCGAGGCCTATGTCCGACCATGGACGTCCTACGGTTGACATAGAGATGACGATGATACGGTTGTCAAGCTTTTTTTACAATCATCATCATCATCATATGTCAGCCGAAAGACGTCCACTGCTGGACATAGGCCTCCCCCATGGCTCTCCATTCAGACCGGTTTTGTGCTTTCCGCATCCACCGCGATCCCGCGATCTTAACCAAGACGTCGCTCCATCTTGTTGGAGGTCTACCGACAGCTCGTCTCCCGGTCCGCGGACGCCATTCGAGAACCTTCCGACCCCATCGGCCATCAGTCCTGCGAGCAATGTGCCCCGCCCACTGCCACTTTAGTTTGCAATTCTTCGGGCTATGTCGGTAACCTTAGTTCTACTGCGGTTTCTGCTGCTGGTTTTACAATTGGAGCGGCAAAATACGACTATAATGTGCTCATTATTCTGTGCCATAGTTGGGAACTAACTAGTGCAAAGTTACTACTTGATTTGTTCGAAGAAAAGTTTGAGAGCCGTCGTTCTGTAGTCATCTCTTTGAAGTTTCTTGCGGTCGACGTGGAATAAATATAATTTCAATATCTTTTCAAAGAAACTGGGTAAGGCAAAGGATTCGCCGAGGAAGCGTGATTGAAAGCAATTTAGTTTCTTTGAAATATTAAATATTAACGCTACGCTGTTTAATTAATTGAAGTGAAACTTCGTCGTGCGTTGCCGGCTTTTAAGAAAGAGATAGAATATCTTTTTTGTATGGCTCTATGTTGAAACTGGAAATATTGCAGAGGGATGTTCTACCACTACAGGTTTTCTTTGGGTTCGCAGTTGAATCAAAATTTTGGAATTTCACAAAATGTCCCGAGGGAATTTTGTAACGCAGGTGCCAATTTTCCCTCATGTTGCCTATTACTTAGAGATCGACGGAACCCGCAGTGCGCGAGTTCGACTTGATTGGTATTTTTAGAACTAACAAACTCTCAATTTGTCAAATAATTGCTTCTTAGGACACTAGTAGGTACAATATTTACGACTGCAACTGTTAAAATTATCACAGCTTTAAAAAATATGCTCTAGAATGGTTAATTGAAGTTTCGAATTCGGTTTTGCATTGAAAAACAAACCGAAGTTCGTTTTCGGTTTCGGTTACAAATACTAGTTGAAAACAAAGATAAAAACATTTATTCGT
>NC_133485.1:17000151-17005462 GCF_025370935.1 Choristoneura fumiferana
AATCAGACATTTCTTCGTTAATACCGAGGATCATGGGTTATAGTAATACCCTAATCAACACGTTCTATTCGTCTTTGTCCAGAGATTGAGAGTATTGAGACACATTGTATTCATAAGAGGTTTTGAGTAGACAGCCATGGTAGCATGATAGTTTGATCTATGGCCTTTCAAAAAAACGTTGCTTTGAACTAGCTCTTCTCTAAGTTTTGTGGAATGAGAGTTTCAAGACAATTACCATGGCAATGATGGTTCTTTCCGAAAACGCTGGTAGTATAAAAGTGATATATAAAAGAGCGAAGTGCAGTGGGGGGCACATTGTTCGCAGGACTGATGGCCGATGGGGTCAGAAGGTTCTCGAATGGCTTCCGCGGACCGAGAGACGAGCTGTCGGTAGCCTCAACAAGATGGAGCGACGACCTGGTTAAGATCGCGGATCGCGGTGGATGCGAAAAACACAAGACCGCTCTGAGTGGAGAGCTATGAGGGCCAATGTCCAGCAGTGGACGTCTTTCGGCTGACATGATGATGAAGATGATGATGTAAAGAGCCCCTTTGCGGCCTACTTACAGAATCATCATCATCATTATCTCAGTCGTAGGACGTCCACTGTTGGACATGGGCCTCCCCAATAAACCTCCAGTTGTTTCGGTTGGAAGCGGCTTGCATCCACTGAGAACGCACAACTTTAACCAGGTCTCCGTCCATCTCGTTGGTGGACGTCCTACGCTGCGCTTGCCAATCCGCGGTCTCCACTCAAGAACATTTCGGCTCAACGGCCATTTATTCTCTGTACTATATGGTCTGCCCATTGCCACTTCAACGAGCCAATTCGCTTGGCCATGTCGGTGACCCTTTGTTCTTCATTATGGGTACTTCCATAAAAGTTGGGTAACTTTGTGTTCCAGTGATTTTTATATTTATATATATTATGTACCCAATATTATAAATGACTGACACATGAAATAGCTTATTTTTAATCATGTCACTCACTTTCGCCGGAATCATATTTTCTTTTAATAAAAAAAAACTTCTTTTGTATCCCTAATATCAGTCCCTAGCCTTGTCACATTTCCAAAATGCTACTTTTTTTCGTCCGGTTTTATAATAATATGATGTTATTTGAATTTTAGCTAACTTGAACACACTAAAAATTACATTCCTTACTTCACCAAAACAATTCAATGAACAAAAATAATATTTTTTATACCTTTTTGTACAAAAAAGTAGCGTCATCAATAATTACAATCAGGCCCTAGCCACTTAGAAAATTTAAAAATACGCGGCATCCGTGCTGAATGACTCTTTTGAAACTCATTGATTCAAAAGTATTCACATGAAGTTAGCCATATACGTGGGCTGATCCGCGTCAGCCATTTTGAAGTCAGTGCGGTCGGCGTCCATGCTGAGGAAACACGTGCTGTACCAGTCAGTCTCTCAGGCCCTAGGTGAGTTATTTTGCAGAAAGTTAATTAGTTATTGTTTCCTTTTATTTCTGTGTAAATGTGATCTATTTGTTTTGATATTATAGTTTCTTACAAATTTCGGTATGTCTTGTCAAAAGTAAATTACGAGTGATTTTGTTCAAATTCGTCAGTCCCTAGGCCATCAGGCCCTAGTCGTAAATGTGGCTAGGGACTGACGCAAAGGCTAGGGGCTGACGTTCGTACTCTTTCAGGCAAGTTTATCAATTTAAGAAACTTTTATTTGTTGTAGAATATGCCGCCTCGAAAGAAAATACCGCTTTCTAAAGAAGAAAAAGCAAAAAAAAAGTCAGAACAGGCAAAAAAACGTTTAGAAAAAATTAAAAATGATCCAATTTTATTAGCAAAGTACAAAGAAAAAGAAAGATTGAAATACCTCAAAAAAAAGGAAAAAGGACAGCGAAAATGCGTGAAAGATATGACTCCACGTGAGCATAGAAAAATGAAAAAAAACTGGAGCACTTACTCGGCAGCTTACAGACAAAATAAAAAAATTGGTAAACTTGCTGATAAATACATGGACGAAAATACGCCACCATCATCTGACGGAGAAAATAATCCTCAGGTCCAAGAAGAAATAAGTCCTGAGCGACAATCTGTTGGTATTGCTGATCGAAGACAAGCTGAAGCTAAAAGGAGAAGTATTTTACAACGAAAGATAAGAAATAAACAACTACAGAAGAAGAATCATGTTATTACTGAACTAAAGAAAAAACTCGCTAACCAAAGACAGAAGTACAAAAGACTAAAACGCACTATAAAGAAATCAAAAAAGGCTCTTACACCCAGAAGCAAAATTGAAAAAATGGCGAATGATCCTAATAAGAAGGCAGAATTAGTAAAAAAAGCACTGTTTGGTGAAATTATACAGACGCAAATCTTAGAAAAAAGTGCGGAAACAAGGATACATCAAGAGAAAAATCATTTGAAAACGACTTTGTCTGGTCCTGTAGCAAAAAAATATAAAATATGGAGATTAGGAGGCAAAGCTGTGACATACAAAAAGATGGGATTTAATCGTAAAAAGTCAACAAAAAAAGACAACAAAAAGGGAGTGATAGCGATTATTCACAAGTTCTATGAAGATGATAGCAATAGCCGGTGTGCGGCAGGGAAGAAAGAGTGTATAACTCGCAACAACATAAAGAAACAAAAACGATATATGCTGGATTCCTTGAAAAATCTTCACCAAAAATTCCTGTCTACTAATTCAATGACAATTGGGTATTCTTTATTCTGCCGATTACGTCCATTTTGGGTCGTCAAGCCTAAACTTACCGATCGTGACACTTGTGCTTGTGTCACCCATGAAAACTTTAATCTGAAACTTGTTGCATTGAAGAACGCAAACATTTTAAATTTTGCAACCCATCAAACTGCTCTTCAGACTCTCTGCTGTGATCGCTACTCTGAAAAATGCTTATCGAGAACTTGCGATGGTTGTTCAATGAAAAGTTTACCTTATAACGAATTCGACAACAGTGATGAAATTGTAGTCCAGCAATGGAGAAATAGTAAAGAATTGATCATGGATTTGAAAACTAAAAAGGAGCGATATATAACAAAGTATAAAAAGGAGATACAAAAAATGAAACCTTACGATTTGATTGGACAGCTAGAACAGAGCGATTTAATAAAATTATTTCAACATGAAGTGAACATTGTGCACCAATACAACACAATTAAATCTCTCAAAGAATCACTTACAGAAAAAGACGCCATCATCCACATGGATTTCTCAGAAAATTACGCCACTAAATGCAACCAGGAGATTCAATCGTACCATTTTGGCGGGTCTCGTACGCAAATTTCGCTACATACTGTGGTAGTCTACACGAAAGACAAGACAACTTCGCACTGTACTGTGTCGTTAAATTTATCTCACGGTGCTGGAGCTATTTGGGCACATTTAGGTCCAGTGCTCATAACGTTACCATCGACTGTAGAAAATCTGCATTTCTTGAGCGACGGACCCGTAACCCAATATAGAAACAAAACAATGTTTTATATTCTAGGGTGTAGGATTCAAGATTTCTATCCACTCGCTCTGAAGTATTCTTGGAATTTTCACGAGGCAGGACACGGCAAGGGAGCTCCAGATGGAGTTGGAGCGACATGTAAACGGAGTGCAGACCAAGTAATAGCTCAAAAGGGTGACATAACAAACTTACTTGACTTTGTTGGTGTACTTCGTGAAAAATGTCCGGGAATAAAAATTTCTGTTATTGAAGATGCTGACATAGAAAGAGTTAGTAAAATGATCAAGGAGAATGAAAATAAACAGAAACCTTTTAAAGGAACACTTTTGGTTCACCAAGTCAGAGGAAATATTTTTATTCCAAATAAACTTGAAATGAAAGCACTAAGTTGTTTCTGTGATGATGATGGCTGTGACCACTTTAAATTAGGAACTTTAAACTACCAGAAGGACACAAATCGCCTTCAAGTATCTGCAGTTTTCACAGATTCTGAGGATGATATGCCATTAGCAAGCGTAAGTCGAGAGTGGCACGAAATAGCTAAAACAACCTATGACAGTGGAGATTATGTTTTAGTCAAGTTCGTTGTGAGAAAAAAGGAATATCGATACGCTGCGATTTGCTCTAAATATGATGATGAAGATGGAGAGCTGACGGTTGCATTTCTTCAAGTGTGCAACCAAAATGGTACAGAATTCAAACTCAATGACCGTGATATCGCTGACGTGCCTTACGAAGATGTGATAGAAAAACTGCCAGTCCCCAAGATAGTAATTAGTAAAAATACGACATTCTACAAATTTAACAAGTCAATTAATGTATATGAGAAGTAAGACGAGTAGCTACGTAATTTAGGTTTTAGGTATTGTTACCTAATTATAAAAATAATGAGACTGCAAATTTGTGTTCTTAAAGTACAATTATTTAGAAGATGAATATTATTTTTTGCTAATTGTTAAACGTTTTATTTTATAAGATATAACGAACAAGATATGTTTGGTTACGTGATCTCAAATAATTTAAGTATTACTGGTACTAAGTAGTGTTGTTGTTGGTAAGAAATACATTCCTACAGACTGCTTTGTCTATAAAGTTGATAGGATTTTGAAATAAATATGTTAATTAATAAGAAAAAGAGTAAGAATTACTAAATATATGATTATTGGAAGTTAAACATGTGATTTTATTCTAATAACAACGTTTTGCGTCAGTCCCTATCATATCCCGTCAGTCCCTAGAACACAGATTTCAGAAAAACACAAATTTCTCTTTAAATATCAAGTAAAGTGACCGGCCACTTTGGATATAAAAAGTAAATTCTATAAGTATTGTATATAATAAAAAGTTTTCTAATTAGTATCTAAAAAACCCATTTTCAAACTTGTACGAAAATTACCCCATTTTATGGAAGTACCCTTATACGTAACTCCTCATTTCTGATTCGGTCCCGTAGAGAAACCCAAAGAAAGCTCTCTCCACAGCTCTGAGCCTCTGAGCCTACAGAAACACTTACAGAATAAATGTTTTGATTTTGATTTTATAAGCTGATCATTAGGAGACGAAATCCCGGGCCGCAGCTAGGTAGTATTTAATAAAATTACTTTTGATTTACAATCAGACCCGCGGCTTTGAAATCTTCACGGTGCGTCTCCTAATGGGGTCGGGGGCATTTTTACGGAGTACTAAGGTACTTCTAATTATATTAGGATCGAGGAAAGGACGTGAGGCGAGGGAATAATGAGCCGATCGATAGTACAGGCTACAACTGGCCTCATTGTGTAGAAGGTGCAGGAAATCCAGCCTTTCTTACAAGGAAGAAATAGACTATATTTCTTCAAATGAACTAATCCG
>NC_133485.1:17005562-17006131 GCF_025370935.1 Choristoneura fumiferana
GAGACGTATTTTGTGAACGGGAAAATACACTAAGCATACTGAGCACCTGTTGTATTTTGTCCGGGTAGCAAAATGCCTTGGTCTGTAAAACGCCCTCATTGCTATAAGGCATAGTAGAAGTCAAAGACAAAGTCAAAGTCAAAATATCTTTATTCAATTACGACGGAATGATTTGGCTGTAAAACGACTTAATGTCATAGTGTTTTAGTTAGTAAATGGTCTGGTCTGGTCTTGTAAAAACTTTCAATACAATCAAGACCTTACACAATTGAGTCATTCTGCCTACTTGTGCATTTCACGACCTAGACGTTTTGCTTATTAAGTCTTCCTAAAACTAAGACAATTTGTAATCATGGCACTCTATAACCAAGTAATTTTGCATTCAGTGTACTACTGAGCTGTTTTGCTCGCCAAGGCTAAATGCAAGTAAGGCCAACGGGACCCGACCCTCTCATACTACGAGTATAAAGATCATTAAAATTGGGCGCGTATTACATAATATGAAAAAAAAAAACACAACTCATACATATTGAGACACAAACTCACGCCAATTGTGCCCTAGCCCAAAC
>NC_133485.1:17006657-17048081 GCF_025370935.1 Choristoneura fumiferana
TTTTTTTACTTTTTTTTCAAATGGTTATACTATATTTCTTAGATATTCTTGAAAAAAAGAATCTTGAAAGACAGTTAGGCAGAAAACGATCCTTTTTTTCTGTTAATGTGCAGAAACCCTAAAAAATGGCAGCTTCTAAATTCTCATAAATTATACTTACAGCTACAATCTAGTACAATATTACTATCGCGTACACACAGACATTATCTAATGAGGTTATATAATGTTGCCATTAGCGGTTACTCAAGCTTTATATGAATAATGAACGCCGAGCCTAATATACAACTATATCCGTAACAATTTGGGAGAGATGATATACAACACGATTACCATTTTCAATCTGAACAACAATTTACAATTTTAATGAGACACGGGATTATGTATTGTAGTAGTTTTGGTATTAACTTTTAGGGGTAAATAATGTTTGCAGAATTGAAAATAATTTAACTTATTTTATGAATATTTAACAGCTTTATAAAGTACGAGTACCTACCTTTATAAACCCTTAACTACCTACGTGCGGTCTCTCAGACCTTAGCAAATTTAAAAATAATAATAAATATTTCGATGCGATCGCGGCGCATAAAGTTCTAATGACCTTGTACCTTTTCCTGGGGGCCAATCAATGGCCGCCATGTGGTTGACATGCATGGACGTGTATTTTTTTTTTAATTTAGTGAGCATAATACTGGTGACAGCGGTCTCCAAGACCTCAGGTAGTTGGTTGCGTAGTATTCTTACGTGTTCTCCTAGATACTTTTGATACTGCAAAAACCCAAAACACTCATTTTTTGCGCAGTTACTTTCAATGACAGCTTGTACCTATATTATTTTCATAGGTGTACCTTTAAATGTCAAGATGATCACCGTCCAAAACCCGACCATGCCCGATGTTCTTCCGATTCTTCCCTTCATAGCGCATTCTACACTTACACCACAAAGCTGTCATTTGACATTACGCGCAATGTATTGCAAAAATGCCGAGAAGTCGCAGCCGGGGAGTAAAGTATGAATACGCTTCTTAACACCGATGGATCAACGTCACCTGTCTATTGTCCATTTAAGGGAGGCAGTGCTAAGTGGATGGAGAGAGGCTTGACAGCTTGGAGGGTCCGGTGTATGGGGTGAAGAATTGGACGTTTAAATCGGTACCTACTACAAAAATGTTTGCTTGAAGTAAAAAATACTGAAAAGTTTCAATCAACCTTTCTTTTTCAAAATTGGAAGAAAAACCTGTGGCCGTTTTGTCTTGTCTCATTCACCTTCTCTTTCTCCCTTCATCCTACAACGTGTGACGGAAAAAAGTGGTGAAAACCATCGTAATTCCGAAGGTGTTAAGCCGAGTTTAGACTTGCAAGAAAAATCGTGCAAGTTGCAATACATTGCGGCGCTCGATTGACCACTACAAACTCGTTGGCTTTATGGCCTCGCGATGTAATGTATAATGCCTATTCTCTGGCAAATATACGGCATCAATCTCCCTTTTGAATTAAATTAAATTTGACTAGGTACATTCAAATTACATTACATTCCATGAGATAGGTACCCATATCCTAACCCTTACTATATTACTACTACTTACTACTAGGTATTTACTAGGTATAGCACGATTGACAAAGCGAACAGCACACATGGCCCTCAGGTTATGAAATAAAATAAATATATAGGCTTTGATCCATCGCCAAGTGGTGTAATATAGGTAAACCTTATAGCTCCGAAAAATAGCGCCTGAGTTCAGGTTCTGTAGTTCAGGTTATGCTTAAAGCATTTTATATCACCCAGAAAAAAAACCATTTGTATAATTACCCCAGCAGTTCTTGTTAAGCACACATGCCAATAATTCTAACTCAATTTCCTCGTATAAAGACAAACAAAACAAGCAAGCAAACAAAAACAACTCAATTCAAACACAGCATTAATTTATTCCCCTATGAGCTTAGAGCATTAAGCCAACCGATGGCGTCATTCGCACAAATTTCTAGACAAAATTGAGCCGCTTACTTACGAGGCGACACTAGCGAAAATTATAAATTCTAAAGCATTTTCTCAACTACACACGCATAATTCCCTTTTACTAGCCAAAGCGAAGTGATAAGACTTAACTAAGTAAGTAGTCCAGCTTCGGATCGGGATAATTTTTCTCGTTTTGAAGCTACTACGAAACGAGAATCCTTTAGTGCCATCTCGTAGCCAGATTTATTAGCTACAAACCGGAACACATAGTATTTTAACTATTAATAATTGCGTATTTATTTGCTAGAAAAACTTATTTTAAATCAGCATCATAAACCCGGGTTAGGACCAAATACCGTATTGCCTAACGTCGCTTATTGCCTAATGACAGTTTTTGTATGCGAAATCTGACATTTGATTGCGATCGCTAGCGTTAGAAACGTTAGGCAGTCGGCCTCTGGTCACCTGACTTGATTTTCAATTATAGACTTTAATTTAGACAGGAAAATCATTCTTATTCCATAACTCTCTTTTGAGACTGAAAGGCACATTTTCCAATTCGAAGCTATCATCCAAATCTTACTGCAAGATATGACTAATGCAAATATTCCAATATATACATAGTTCTCCTAGCCAAAGTCATCAGTGCCCTTAGTGTAAGTTTTCGGTTACAAAATGCGTCTCGATCGCGTTCGCGTTAAAACTCAATTTGTGTGGAGAGCGCTCGAGGCGCTGTTCGTGTTTCCATACAAATTGAGATTTTAACGCAAACGCGATCCAGATGTATTTTGTAACCCGAAAACTTACACTAAGGATACTGCAATGACCTGCTAAACTATTGGAAGAGAGTAAAGTACAGTCGTTCACCATTTCATGTGCCCTTAAACAGCTGCAATATCCAATTCTGTTCGGAAACATTCACCAACAGGCAGCACTAAAAGGATACCGTCAACGTAGTGACATATTATAAGATGCAAGCGATTTAGCTTTTAGGACGTCACATTTCGCGTCCAGATCAGATTGCCTTTGCATTTTGTATAATCTTATACCTCTTATAGAGGGGAAATGCCTGCCCTTGTTGGCATCTCCGGATGGTTTCCAGCTCTAAGGTGTTGCGCTGTACCAAGTTCAGAAACTTTTTGTTTATGACACGTATGGCCTCGGGGCGAGTAATGTGGCATATTATACCCAAATATTTTGGTGAAGAGATGATATTTATAGTAGGTGGTCTAAACAGAGGTAGTTATACAAGCCCAAGCCTTCATCATCATCATCAGCCGGAAGACGTCCACTGCTGAACAAAGGGGAGGCTACAATGAACGACAAATTGCTACATGCAGGTGCCACTTTCCTGCATTCTCGCGATGTTGTCGCTCCACCTACTAGATTAGAGTGAGGTCTCCATTAGCGATGTGGGAATTGCTGGCCGTGTGCGAGAGGTACGCTAATGAACACAACATGGTTTACAACCCTGACAAGTCTGAGTTCATGCTCATGGAGGCCACGAATATGCCTTTGCAAGTGCCTTCATTGCTGTTGAATGGTAAGCCGTTACGTCGGGTATATGAAGTCAAGTATCTAGGACACATTCTGCTGTCAAGCATGAAGGATCACAAGGACATAGAGAGACAGAGAAGAGCGATTGCGGTGCGAGCTAATATGCTCGCTAGAAGGTTCGCAAAATGCAGTGAAGGCGTCAAAAGGCAACTTTTTCTAAGCTTTTGCACAAGCGTTTACACGGTAGAATTGTGGTCCCAATATACCTGCGCAGTGACTCAGGACATAAAAGTGCAGTACAATGATGCGTGGCGAGCTATGTTCCGTCTGCCACGCTGGTGCAGCGCGAGCGCCATGTTCGCTGCGGGCCGCGCGCCGGGCTGGCCCGCGCTGCTGCGCGCGCGCAGCGCTGCCGCCAGAAGGGCCATTTATGCTTCCTCGAACACACTGCTTGCAGCTGTGAGGGAGTGGGACGCCAGCCCGCTTCATGAGCGCTGGAGGAGATACCACAGACCGGTCATCGCGGGATCGGGGTAACCCGCGATGTTCTTCTCACCCGGGCTTATTCATAATTTAATTTAATTTAACTTAATTTTAATTTTATTTTATTTATTTATTTTAATTTTGACTTCTAATTAATTGTTTTTAATCGTTTTTATGGACTAACGTCTGGAATAAATATATCATTTCATTTCATTTTCATTAGTGCGTTGCATTGCGTTACGTTACGTTTGACATGTGTTTTTTATGATATGCCACATTAACCCGTCACGCGTCCTAGAGACTACATTAGTCCCTAACTTTTTTCTGCGGGAAATGTCCTAGAGAGAGACAACAGTAGTCTCTAGGACATTTCCCGCACAAAAGAGTTAGGACGCGTGACGGGTTAAAACGTTGCGTCATCTCACACGACGTTTCAAGTCCCTTAGTTTCAATATAGATATTGCTAAAGTATTTTATAGAAGTAAGTTTTTAGTTGAAAAATATTGATTGATTTAGGTTGCCTTCTGTATGCGTTCGCGTTAAAATCTCAATTTTTATGGAAACACGGACAGCGCCTCTAGCGGAAAGTTTGCACAACAACTTTTGTGAGTGTAGGTTTGCTACGTGTAAACTATTTTGTCCACGTATCGTAACGAAAACGGGTGACGACGCCGCACCGTGGACACAATACAAGTAATATAGGCAGTAATTCAACTTCATACTAGAGCGCCCGAATCGACGCACGCACCCAGCCAAGCGTCTTACGCGGCCGCTAACCGAACTTCGCCCGATAAAACTACGCGGTGCCACGTGGGGGCCTACCACGCTCTCAGTTTAGGCTCTAAACTGAACTGCATCGCTATTTCGTACCTCAACGTTACTTTTGTGATTCAGTTCAAGCACGGTTCAGTGACAGCGATACAGACATTTTAATTCACTCACTTCAAGCGGTTTTCGTACCATGACGCTTAACTTGAGTGGGAAATGAATCGCTTCAGTGTCAAATTAAGCGATTCAGTATAAGTTACTCATTCTGTCAATTCTTTTGGAATTTTAAGTGTTTAACTTGGAATATTTTTAAATTTCAAGAACTTTTAAACTTTTATTCAAGTTTTATAACTTATCATAGGTACACACGACATTGTGTTTCTTAACTCCTCATTGATAAAACTAATTTTTCAGTGAGAAAAGAGACTCGTGGATTAGTGACAGCTTAAACATTTTATTTGTAATCAACACAACGGTTGCTAAGAACACGGAATGACATATAGAGTTGTGGTTTTCCAAAATAAAGAGGTTTTAGTATACAATATTTGGTTTGCATATAGCGGCATCCCTTTCGCGACTTAGCGTTTCAGTTTCGGACCAGAGACAATATCGGTCTTTCATTCACTTGTAAACCATTGAGACTCAGCTCTGAGAAATAAACGTCGTGGTACCAATTTCGACGATTCAGTTTAGGTACCTAAATTGAACTGCTCTGCGTTTGGATCGTTTATGAAAAGATCATGGTAGGCCCCCAGGTCGCTGGTCGAGTGTGCTGCGCCGTGCCGTCCGCTCTATTCGCCCCGTTTCGATTCCGTAACGTGGCTATAAACGCTCGGTACTAAGTAACTAGGTACATACTATAATATTTTATTTAATAATGGCGGCGTCACGAAAACGTGTGTACTGCAGTGCTTACGGGTGCCTAAATTCAACGCTGATAAAATCAACATTTGTCATTTTTTCAACTTCCTGCTGAATGATGCTGAAAGGTAAAATTAATACCTATTAGGTACTTTATTATTAGTCTATTAAAATTTGTCTAGGTACCTACTCAACAAAATGTAAACCATAGTGATGTGTCTATTTATAGAAAATTGCAGTTAAAAAAAATGCAAATTGCTTTTTACAAATTCTTCTATCAAAATTATAAATCCGAACGAATTTATGAATTTGAACTAATATTAATTCACATGTTTAAAAATGTATTGAATTTAAAACATTCTTCGGTTGTTTACATTTTATAAGGTACAGTCAAGGGCATAAATATACTATGTAGGTACGTTACCAAGACGTCAAAAATATCTATACACCTTTATGTCACTATCTATAAGGTCGATGTATACATAAATGTGACGCTATTGCGGTATAGATATTTATGCCCTTGACTGTACCATCCTAAACAAATAGACTTAGGAGCTGTTTCACCACCCATTGATTAATTTTAACTGACGGATAAAATCAAATGTGATGCTGTCTCTGTTTTTAACACCCGACGCAAAAAGAGGGGTATTATAAGTTTGACCAAGTGTATGTGTGTTTGTCTGTGGCACCGTAGCTCTTAAACGGGTGGACCGATTTGAATGCGGTTTTTAGGGTTCCATAGCCAAAATGGCAAAAACGGAACCCTTATAGTTTCGCCATGTCCGTCTGTCTGTCCGTCCACGGCTTACTACGCACATACAATAAAAATCTACACACGTCTGTTTTACTTTTTGTAGTTGCCAACCCTAGCGCTCCGCGCAGTCGTAGGTATTAATTTCATGAATACGGCCGAGTCGGTCTACTGCCTGTAACTTGTATTGTGCCGTGGACATGTGGCGGCTACGTATCGACGATCGAACGCTCGATTTACGTCTTCGAATAAACGAATGTTTTGTGAAAACGCCACACTATGTCACAGCGGGCGGAGTTTAAAAAAAAGCGATTTCGACAGAAGATTGATTTTGGTGCGTTGAGAAAAGATTTCTTTTTGACGACGAAAAACGAAAAACTTATTTTTAAAGTCTTATTTTTAATATCAATTATGATTTTCTTATCTGCCTACTTTTGTCAACCGCACTCGCAGAGGGCCAAGATACAGGCGTAGCCTAGTTTGGCCTCTGACGGATTACTAAGTTGTATATACTGTTATCTCTTTTGGTCAAATAAATTATTTTGTATTTTTTTTTTTTTTTGTAAGTGGAACAAACGGGTTTGGAGATCTTCGTAGTTTCAATCTTTTACAAGGGATCGACGGACAAGAGATGAAGCTGGAGTATGATACGCTACGCTGGCGGAGCCTTCGGCGCAAACAGAGGGGGCTACTACGAAATTTCGTCCCTCTCACTCTCTTATTAAATAATAGAAAGCGTCAGCGGGAGGGCAAGAAACGATGTTCGAGTTTTGTACTTCGTAGTCATCATCATCATCATCATCCCAGCCTATATACGTCCCACTGCTGGGCACAGGCCTCCTCTCAGAACAAGAGGGCTTGGGCCATAGTTTTGTACTTCGTAGTACAGGCCCTGTAATGATCCGCTGCGACTACGACGGCGTGGCTATCGCCCTCTAGCGTTGTTTATCCATACTAATATTATAAATGCGGAAGTGTGTGTTTGTATGTTTGTCCGTGTTTCACGTCGAAACAGAGCGACGGATCGACGTGATTTTTGGCATAGATATAGTTTGTGGGCCAGAGAGTGACATTGGCTACTTTTTATCCCGGAAAAATACAGAGTTCCCGAGGAACAGAGCGCGATAACAGAATTCCACCGGACGAAGCCGCGGGCAAAAGCTATTTACAACATTAAGATTGGTTTGGTTGGTTTTTTGGATTGGTTTTTAAGATTCCAAAAAACCAATCTTAATTTGATTGCTTCATAACGATATCTCTTGTCCAGGTGAGCGGTTAGTTCCAATGGAATACCGAAACTTTCTCGATGAGGGCTACGGTATAGATGTCGCTAGCGTCACTGCTTAAGTGGCTAAATAAGAAACAAACAAGCTGAGATATGTGGTGCATAGGGGAAATTCGTGTCTGTACCGTTGTCCAGCAGTGGTGTAGCGGTATAGCACGCGGCACAGAATGCCGAGGACCTGGGTTCGATTCCCAGTGCTGGTCTTATTTTTCTGGTTTTTCTGTGCATCTATATTTCAGTTTGTATTTTCAATCTATTTACAACATACAACACATACACACAATAATAATCTTTCATATACGCATACGCATTTGCAACTGATTTGTACGCAACCTGTGTGCCCGACACACACTTGACCATCTCTTGATCATCGGTCGTCACTGCATCTTTAAGCATTGACGCATACCTACCCCTCAGGGTCTCATTGCGTATTTCACGTGGAAAGTTGCCCTGTCATTTTTATCTCGACGCGACTGGAATTTCCCTGGGGAAACGGAGTAATGAGCGAGTTAGGGGCAGCTGGGGAAAATTTTGGATTTTGGCGTTTTTGGTTTGGTTCTCGGAATGTTATGGTTTTCCATTTGGTTTGATGTACCTAATGTGTTTGTTTTTGTTTATTTGAATGCTTTATTCTGCCCTCTTAGGGCAAAAGGTGGTATCTCAAAAAATGCCTTTGAATTATTAATACTATCTGATGTATTTAAGTATCTTATCTTGTACCTTGGGGGGAAAATGCCTTAGTCGCCACGCTTGGCAGGCGGGTTGGCGACCGCAAATATATCCGATAGTTCGCGGAGAACGCTGCTGCCCATCCTCCGGTTTATCCCTTAGTCGCCTCTTACGACACCCACGGGAAGAGAGGGGGTGGTGCAATTCTTGACCGACACCACACGGTATCGCGGTGGATGCGGAAAGCACAAGACCGGTCTGAGTGGAGAGCCTTGGGGGAGGCCTATGTCCAGCAGTGGACGTCTTTCGGCTGACATGATGATGATGAAGTATCTTATACATATTTAAATACATCAGATGGTATAAATAATTCAAAAGCATTTTTTTGACTACGATTATTTGACTATTTCTCAAAAAGTTGTCCATTTTCAGTTGTCCACTTATACATATAAAAAAATCATGAGGCTATTTCAACACAAAAAATAAGTAATATTGTGTTTAAATATATACAAAACCGTGTGGCAAAGGTGATAAAAAGTCAGATAATCTTTGTTGTTGGATCCAATAGAAAGTTTGGATGTAGTTACAAAATTACGATTTTTTCCTAACAATATTTCGTGACGTTTTCCTGACGTCATGAAATTCTGGATGTTTTATGCAGTTTATGTTTTATGATCTGGTCCTTAATGATTTCTTGATAAAACTGATTTCTTGTCAATTTCATGACGGGACAGTTTTTAGGGTTCCGGAGCCAAAATGGCAAAAACGGAACCCTTATAGTTTCGCCATGTCTGTCTGTCTGTCCGTCTCGCTTTTCCTCAGGACTATCATGCTAGATAGCTGTAATTTTGCACGGATATATATGTAAACTATGCCGACAAAATGGTACAATAAAATATTTTAAAAAAAATGTTTTAGGGTACCTCCCATAGACGTAAAGTAGTTTTTTTTCTCATCTAACCCTATAGGTATCGTTGGATAGGTCTTTTAAAACCATCAAGGGTTTGCAAAGACGATTTTTCGATTCAGCAATTTACTTGCGAAATATTCGACTTTAAAGTGCAAATTTTCATTAAAATCGAGCGTCGCCCCCCTCTTAAATCTAAACCAGTGGGGGAAAAAATTTGCAAAAAAATCAGGATGGTAGTAAATAGTATATCAAACTTTCAAGGAAAACTATAAGGGCTAAGTTTTCTTGAGAATTATTAGTAGTTTATGAGTAAATAGCAGCCTAAGGTAAAAAAGCTTTAGTCTCGATATGCAGACAAGTAACATTTTAAGAGCATGAGAAGTGAAATAGTAGATTGTTCAACAAGGGGCTAAAACAAGCCATAATGACACTCGGACTATAAACCTTAGTTTTTTTGAGACGCCGCCTTTTGCCTTAAGAGATAGCCCCCTCCGTTATTATGATCACAGGCAAGATGCGATCCCAAAATGTTATTGCACAATAGTGTGCAACACACACACACACCATCACCAGTCACCACCATCGACACTGAATAAAAACTAGTATTCTAACGGAACGTCTTCTCGGCTTCTGTAACTGCCGAAATTCCTCAAGAAATAGTTCCTCCGCCCTAGTGTTTTTTGCGAAGCAGTTCAATGGTGTATGTGAAGTTCCCAATCCACACTGGGCCCGCGTGGGAACTACGGCCCAAGAACTCTCGTTCTGAGAGGAGACCAGCAGTGGGACGTATACAGGTTGGGATGATGATGATGATGATGAGTTGCAGTAAGAAAAGGTACTTACTAACTTTGTTCGTGACATTTTTGACTTGCCATAACATTTGTTAACTTACTAGCTGAGCGCATGGGTTTACCCTTGAAATGTCGACAAACTTTTAATCGAATATCAGTTAAAAGTCAATATCGTCCCCTTACAACCAGAATCGCTTATCTGCATGAAATGTAGTTTCGAGAAAAACTCATTTAAAGGTTTGCATGCTCTAAAAACCTATAAAAGCTAGTTATACTAAAAACATCTCTGTGTTTCTGTTTAGATAATTTATCCCTTAATAGGATAGGGCTATGTTATTTACTCTATACTCGCGCCGAGTAGCTTAAAATAGGGCTTTTCTTCAAAAGGTACTGCAGATAAGCGATTTTGCCTGTAGACAGGTTTTTTTTTTATCTTCTAAACTAGCAAGTTTACGCAGATATATTGGATAAACTATCATTTTAAGTCCATAATTGAAGCATTTTTCGCCGAATACAGTGTTAAAATGCTTACATGTTTTATACAATTTAAGTTTTTAGTTAAGTCTCAGCGCAAATAAGAGGTATTGGCTGTAAACAAATCGGAATTTACCTCTTAAGCGCGCTTAAAAGTGCAAAATATTTCTAAGATGTTTTGACTCTAGGCTTTTTTTCTGTTTTTCTAGCTTATATGCAATGTAGCATTATTCTGTTTTGTTTTTATCATTCAAAGACATATAACTTGTATTTTTCGAAAGAGTTCCATCAATCTATTTCAACAAATAGGTACCAAATAGCCCAAAAATATAAATAAATGAAAACTAGCGAGCTAAAGTCTTAAATATAGTAGTATATTTCTAGTATATGTGAGATATATTACGTTATATCATATGTGCTGCTTAATACATTTAATTATGGAACTTTTGATTACATGCATACACCAAAAAACATATTTTATTCAAACATTTTAATAAAAAGGCACTTAGCGTCTCAAGGCTCAAAGTAACCACTCAAACAGTCATGAAAAAGGAACCGTAATGGTAATAACAATCAGTCTTCTTCTTCATCAAAACGATAACGAGCATGGATATTCAGGTTTCGATGAACTAAATAGAAAAACATAGGTATAACCAGATCCAGCAGACCGTCGAAATGAACCGCGAGTGTCATTTAGATACCTACTATTTACTACTTCATATCGTAGGTACGTCGTATCAATGAATAGCTTATCACGGCATAAAACATTTACGTTGTCACACATTTTCATTGTTCTTGGCTTAATATTTGTATAGGTAATATTTTTATCAATTACGACATGTCGTCTGACTTTTTGAGTTTTGATACCAGGCCTGTAACTTTGCAAACCAACCGTCGAACAAGACAAGGCAACAGAAAATCGAATCCAAACTCTGTTGAACCTCTTTCAGTAGAGGAATTTAAACTACCTGCATTAAAAAGCTATACACTAATCCACTGCCAATAAGCGCAGCTAAAAAAATAAAGATTTAATGACTTTTTACAAAAAAAATGTTATACCGGAGATTCACCATGGCTGGTTGCACTGGCCTGTGATGAAGACGTTATTGAGCGTGTGCCGGACGTAGTCACAGCTGAGACAAGCAGTGATGAAAAATAACCTTAATGGTAATAATCATCAGTCTTCTTCTTCATCACTCACTGCTTGTCTTAGCTGTGGCTACTCAAACCAGCCATGGATAATTAATATTACCTAAGCCAAGAACAATGAAAATGTGTGACTACTTAAATGTTTTATGCCGTGATAAGCTTTCATTGATACGACGTACCTACGATACAATGACAATCACGGTTCATTTTGACGGTCTGTTGGATCTGGTTATATGTTTTTCTATAGCCGCGTATCCATTAGAGCAGCCTCAGGCCGAGCACCGCGAGCCGAGCCATATTTTGTCGGTTTTTTGGCCGTGCTCAAAGGAGCCTCAGTCTGAGCCGTGCCTTTGGCAGCGTCTCCACTTGCGCGGCCTCGGAGCGAGGCAGCCGCTCGGCCCGAGGCTGCCTCTAGTGGATACGCGGCTTATTTAGTTCATCGAAACCTGAATATCCATGCTCCTTATCGTCACCTGAAAGAAAACACTGTTAAATTACGGCAAGTGAATCGCTGTTATACATAGATCTGTTCACTCACGAAGGCGCGCCCCGCCACAGCTAATTATTAATGTACACGAGAAAACCTCTTAAGTACTTACTTGTCTTAGTCTAAGTGTGCGTGACTGACGGTACGCTTGCGACTGAAGCCATGAGGACAAGTTCGAGCTACGCACACATAGACTTGTCGTACGGATACGTTTAGGTACAATTACAATTATAGAATGTGGAGGGGCAGACTTTCGTTAGTGAACAGATCTATAATTACCTAAATAAGTTTTTAAAAATTACTTATTATTAATCGTGCTTTCAAGCGTGTACGAACCGACTAAGCTAGCCTACACGAAGTGCACACTACTTTACAATACAGCGCGAAACGTCTAAGCGATACTTAAGCGATTTTGGCTGTAGCGCTTCCTATGCTCGAAGCAAACATTGTTACAAGCAATATCGCCTATATTATATTTAGTTTGTTTTCGCTGTTGCAATAATTGAAATATAATGTAATGCTCAACAGGCGAAACCTACTAACATTATTTTAGCACTTTTAGGCAGTACTCAAATTGCATTTTTATTGAAATCTCAACATTCCAAAATAGCTTGTTTGACATTAAAATATTTTTGCTGTTGTAAAATAAAAAAAAATGCTGTTTAACCGACGCGTAGTTGTTTTTGGCTGTTTTGAAAAATCGGCTTTAAGTGAGCTTAAGAAAAACGTAACTCGGTATTGGAGTATCGTACAGTAAAACGGGTTTCAACAGCATGTAGATCTTGGAAAGTACATTCTAACGATATATTTAACTCAGTTTTGCCCAAAAGTGACTTTAAGCGATTCTGGTTGTAAGGGGACGATATTTCCTACATTTGCATTTCATCGAATATTCATTACCTCGAATGATTAAGTATTTTTAAATCACAGATTTTTAATTTCTGGAAATATTATTTAATATATAGTTTATTTGGCAGAACTTCATTTCATATTTTATAACTTCATACTTTTTTGCATGAAAAATTTTTTTTTTGTTGTTGTTGCAGTTCTAACCTATCCTAACGCATTAGCGACCCCTTCAAATAGCGAACCTACGGTGTTAAAAATAAAGTTGTGTTAAATACCTACTTGTGATGTATAGATATCATTTAATAATATTGTAAATCTTCTTAAAAAAATATACCTTGTTAAGTTTCTTGCCGAATTCTTCTCAACAGAATTCATAATCCACAAGTGCTTGTTATAGCCTAAATTGAATAAAGATATTTTGACTTTTGACTTTGACTTTAACCTACTTTTCTGGCAGCGGTTTGTTTTTGTCGCGGCCGCGGTTCTTACCCAACCTAACCTATTTTTCTGGTATACCAGTTTATTTTATTAGGGTCACAGGTCTAACCTAACCTAACCTACTTTTCTGGTAGCAATTATTTTTTGCGGTCGTAGTTCTATCTTAGCAACCAGAAAAAAGCGATATTTTAGTTGTTCTGTCTCATGAATAGTTGATGAAATGTACTTTTAAGCAAATAATAATCCTTGTACTGTTGTTCTAATAATTGTTTTCATGTGTAATGAATAGTCGATCAAGTAAAATTACTCCAAGAGAAAATGTTAGTATTGAATATTCTATGAATTATTTTCGATGAAATAAAATTCGATAAATACTTTGTCGACATTTCAAGGGGCACCCGAGCGCAATGACCCGAAGGGTGTCAAGACCCCCAAGGCCAAGAGGCCTAGGCCTCCGACACCAGACTACTTTGCTTAACGATCTTGGGCCAGCTCTTGCCAGTCTTCGACCCCAAGATCTGACATGATTTTAATCTTACAACTTTGATAAAACATAAATTTCAAGTTTTTCCACTTCAACTTCCACCTCCGCTCCGTTAACTTCCGTCTCTTTAACATAGCTTCGCCTATGCTTCCACCGCCTCCGTCAAAACCTACATCCCTAATAAAACAGCGGTCAATGACTTTCCACTCTGGTTCTTTCCACAAGGTTGGAACATTCCAGCGTAAATGGATATGAAGCCAGCTTTAGAGACGCGCCTTTAGGAACGTTCCAGAATGACTCGGCACTGTGCTATCACTCAGACAGATCAAAATAGTTCCAAGCATTGTCTGAGACAAAGAATTACTTCGGTTGTTGTACTTTTCTTTGTATACTAAAACTAGGAGTTATGGGTGCTTCAAGAGAAGTCTGTAGAAAAGTTTTGTTCAATGAAAAACGTGCTTGGAAGGCCTCATGTTTGAAGTGTATGTGGCAATAACAGATATTTTGTTATTAATTACATTATAAGTACAATAAGTAAGTTTTGTTACAAATTTCATCATCATCATGTCAGCCGAAAGACGTCCACTGCTGGACACAGGCCTCCCCCAAGGCTCTCCACTCAGACCGGTCTTGTGCTTTCCGCATCTTAACCAGGTCGTCTTTCAGGTCATCTTTACGTGTTACAAATTTCGTTACATTTTTAGTTTTGTTACTAAGACCCCATAGATCCCTTTATTATTATTCTTCTTTTCATGTGAGTTTCCTTGCAGTGGTTCGACCATCTTTCATTAAAATCGGGTGCTGTTTTTGAGATGTTGAACTTTGAAATGACAATGTCGGGGTTTTTCAAGTCTTCCAAGTTGTTAAGATTATACGATTTATAAACTAATTAAAACGTACAATTTTTGAGTTCATATTGCGCTGTAAATTTAAAAACAAGACATTTATTAACAACAAAAAATAGATACATGTTCTAGTCTTTTATTTCTTTTATTACAAGCTTTTATTTAGTTTCACCTGTCCCGTCCTCTGTCTGTCTGTCTGTCTGTAATCAAATCTTGCAAGTTAAATTCGACCAACTTCCAGTGGTTGGATTGACTTGCAATTTGAACTTATGTAACTTGCGTGACAATATAATAATCTGGTAGTGACGTTCTGGTAGTCCGGCCAGGACCGTCTCCACAGGATGAAATTGATGAAACTATTCAACGGTTAATGGCATCGAGTTGAAATTTGGTATGCAAATGTAGTTTGGGTGACAATACAAGTACAGTCAGCAAAAAAATCTTGTAGGTATTAAAAATGAAATTTTTACCAAAAACTTATTCCGCTGTGAATATTAACTATTCCTAAATCCAGTCCATTGCATTCAAACATGCACAACTAAGTTTGTACGTACAAATTGAATAGCACTAGTACTTTAAGAAGTTAACGTTTACTTGTGGTGCTAAATCTAACTCACGGAACGTCGACCAAGTTTACAGCAATTTGGACCTTATGGCGTGGTAAATCTGTTTAGTGTTGTGTGCGGCAGGGAACACAGATTATCGTGCAAGTTGTATGTCGACTGGAGCCAGGAAATAAGCGGGAAAGAAATAAAATATTAAGTACACGAGAATCAATATCTGACACAACAAACCGCGCATTATACGAATCTATTCCTGGGGCCAGTAGGATGTCAGATATGTTTTCACGCTCCGGTGTGGCAGGTATTGATACAGGTGACTCTAAAATAGAGAATATCGAAGCAGCTTTTTTTCTACGAATATAATCATATTGTTTGACAAACCTAGTTGTGAAAGAATTTTCTAACTATGTGAAAAGACAACGAAGATACGGACGTTTTAAATTGTTAGAAATGGAGATCCTCTGTGGACCATAACGCCATGTGCTGACAATTATAGAATGAAGAATGCAAACTTCATTCGCTCATATCTTGCTTATTTTTCAACAGATATTGATGATTTTTACGTCACTCGTTCGCCATTAAATATGCATTTAAATTGCTTTAGAGAAAAATTGTGCTCCATGTAAATTTGTTTACTTATTCCTTATTGATTTTATAAGTAAAGATATATCTTTTTGTTGGCCTATGGTATACCAACAACAAGATGGAGCGACGACAAGGTTAGGATCGCGGTATCGCGTTGGATGCGGAAAGCACAAGACCGGTCTGAGTGTAGAGCCTTGGGGGAGGCCTATGTCCAGCAGTGGACGTCTTTCGGCTGACATGATGATGATGGTATACCATATTCTCGCAAAATAACCAAATGATCAATGCTCTGAACACAATTAATATTCATTTATTTTTTTGTCATTTGATTACTGGCAACACACACTGGTTGAAGACTATTTCCCAGCCAGGACACTACTGCTAACCGAATTGTGCGCTCTTGCATTGGTACAATTATTATTATTATTATTATTATAATTTTTTTATTTTTTATTTATGACGGTGGAAGCAGTCTACACTTCCACTGAACGTAGATTATAGTTAGAGTTTAGTTTTGTAACTAAGGGACCCCATACATCCCTGTATTATTATTATTATTTTTTGTATTTTCTTTTATTTCATTGTATACTGTAGTTTTTAAGTATTTTATTTGTAATTATTTTATGTTGAAAAAATGACTTTCTGCCAAGTTTCTTGCGGCGCATTCTTCTTGGCAATGATGGTCCGAAAGCGCTGGTAGTTTTAAAAAATGACGTGTAAAAGTGCCCATTGTGGCCTATTTACAGAATAAATGATTTTGATTTTGATTTTTTGCAAGACTTTCTTCGTAGCCCGCCCCTTATCCTATGCATGGCAAGCGCGATTTTTATCTGACATCAATTTACATGCACTGGCACCGCTCCCGGACGCAACTGCACAACCTAGATCGCGATAATGCGCTTTTTAAACACTAAATTATTTTTAAATGCCCATTAAAATACGGCTCTGACGGTTTCATAAGCTGCGATATTTATTGCCTAGGTTTCAGGATGACAAGTTATTCATTTTAATTTTTGTTGTAATAATTTCTCTGTAGAGATTTTTTACTAACATCTAAAAAATCAGTAAAGTCTCGCACCGATAATTATTTATATCTGCTAGTAACGCTGCTAGGAACGGTTAGTAAAAAAATAATAAGCGTTATTACAAAACATTATCAATATTTTGACGACCGGATGGCCGAGTGGTTAGAGAACCTGACAACGAAGCTTAAGGTCCCGGGTTCGAATCCCGGCCGGGGCAGATATTTGTATGAATAATACGAATGTTTGTTCTCGGGTCTTGGATGTTTAATATGTATTTAAGTATGTATTTATCTATATAAGTATGTTTATCCGTTGCCTAGTGTCCATAGTACAAGGTTTGCTTAGTTTGGGACTAGGTCAATTGGTGTCAAGTGTCCCATGATATTTATTTATTTATTTATTATTTATTAATTAATTTTAAATTCAACGTGAAGTTAAAGTGCGGAACATCGTAAAAAAATCTGCCTTTTGTAGCTACTCATTTCTTTGTTTCACAATATTTTTAAAATTAAAGATAATTATTATTATTATTATTATCAGCCTATTCTGTCACAAAATTAATGATACAATATTTTATTTGCTTATCCTCAGCGAGCTCTAAATAACCAAATCAAAGTCACTGACGTGGCTTAATTATGATGATTTAATCAATTATTATGAGAACTTAATAGTTGTTTCTCTTTATTTATAGCTTGATTTGATTATTTTCAAACGAATCATGGTTTACACTAGGATTTAATTAAATAAATGCAGAATATCAATTACTTAAAATGTTCTTAATTACTTAAGCAAATTATCTTAGCTTTTCTAAACTTATCTCTCACACGCCACACTAAAGCCACCGAAGCATCTTGTCCGAAAACCCAAGCCACTTATCACAGGAGACGGCAATGCGAGTTTTACTCTTCTTGAAAGTGTCTGATTCATAATCTGTTAATTTTATATTGTGTTTTAGGAATACCTAATTATGAGCAAGACTGAAATTATTATAATCACAATTATCGTTATAATATTATAATCCACCTGTATTGTATGATCAAGGGCATAAATAATAATAATATATATTCGTTACCAAGACGTCAAAAATATCTATACACCTTTATGCCACTAAACATAAGGTCGATGTACATACATATTTTGAAGCTATGGCTGTATAATATATTTTTGCATTCAACTGTACGTTATTAAGTCCTGGCGCTTCATCGCCCGTTACCACGGCGTGTTCGCTTCGCTCACTCGGCTCACGCGTTATAGTTTCAAATGTACCTACTCTTTGCTTATCCTCGTACTTAATATCCGTTTCCTAAATTTACAGTAAAACTTTATTACTGAAATATCTTTGAAATGGGAAATATTTGGCCCCTTTTAGTGTTTGGTATATTAGATGGTTATGTGCGGGGAAAACGGTTAAATATCACAGCACAGTTATAACGTGAAACCCTGTAAGAGCATTGCAATCTTTAATAGTAACTTAAATTTTTTTTCTGATTTAAATGAATTTAAAGGTTTTATATGTTTCATTTTAATATTTACCCAATAGTTATGCAAAAGTAACTCGCGTCATAATTACTCCGTGTCCGAAAATAAGCTAAAATAGAAAATCCGACGATCACTAATGATAGAATCCATTTAATAATCACACAAAGTCTTCATACAAATAAAATTTACTCCGCAACCTCAGAGCCTGGGATCGACAAAAAAAGGCCAAGTCCGATAAAATGACACCACACGGGTTCAGTACTGACATGTTGTCTGACTAGGGGATAATAAGACCTGCAACAAAGTAAATATACATCACCACCACCATCAATAATCGCTCGATTTTATTCTTGCTCAAGAAATGTAAGATAAATATCATGAGATCACGTGTAAAAGAGATACAATGTAGTAAGTTGATTGCTGGCTGTTCATAATGCCAGCGAGAACTCTCTTTACACTGGTTTGACGCTTCGACAAGAGCTATCAAAAATAAAACACGCTCAGCGATACTCGCTTAGCAGACAGAATACACGTATAGAGAAAAACATCGCACTCATTGTATTCGCTTATAGCTATACTCCGTTATCAAGCGGGCAGTTTGGTGGCTGCCTAACATTAGTCTCGACGTTGTAGCTATGTATAGGAACTCCGAAATGTATCTGAAAAAAGATTTTTTAAGTTATGTTCTAAGTGCTGCCACTGACTCCAAACGGTGTAAACGAACTTTAAAAAAATACTACCTGGCCTGTGATAACCATGTTTGATCTTATGTATAGAGCTTAAGTTTGTACGCGGATTGAAACGCGATGACTCGCCAGATATTACATAAACCACTAAAGGATTTTCAATAGTGGCTCTTAATTTTCCACTCACTTGTACCACTTGTTTATATAAAAAAAAAAAACAATTTAAAAAAGTTTTTTTATTAAAATTGCACATCAATAATGTCAGGTAGCCACCAAACTGCCCGCTTGATAACGTTGTCTACTATAGTCCAGCGACAAAATAACGTAAGTAGGCACTCGCTTCTCGCTGCTCGCTATAGTTTGAAGCTATATTCGCTTCACGTTCATCGTCGGCAGTGCCCATTATGTTTTGTTTTCGCTTCTAGTACTCTTAATTATAATAGTTTCATGCTAACAGGATATAAGTTATCTTTAATTTTATGTTGCTAGCATGCCGTATGTAATTAAAAGTTGGTGTTGTATGCGCTAAAGTAATTTATAATTAAGTATGCTTTAATCAAAGCCCTTCATGGAAGCAAATTAACATACCAGACTGAAAAAGGTCGTGTTTACTCTTTGAAATTGGTATCGTGCGTGCATGTTAAGTTATTGTATGACCTAAATATACCTATGATTGGATTTTTGGAGTCTTTTGTATTTTTATTTCAACACCAAATTTGTTACTTTTAAATTTGGTGTTGAAATAAAAAATACAAAAAGACTCCAAAAATCCAATCATAATTTGATTGCTTAATAGCGACATCTCTTGTCTGGGTGAGCGGTTAGTTCTGAAAGAATGTGACACACTACACTACGTTTTACACTAGCTAAGATGAAATAATTATACCCTTCCATGGCACTGGTAAAAAAGTTTAACAATATTTCCGTCGGTGGTCCCAAGTTAACACGGAACCCTAAAACACCATAAAATTAAAACACAAATCCTTCAGTACTTAGTAAGCGAGGATTATGCCTCACCCTGAAATGTTCGCGAAATAATTAAGAAGAGTTCAGTAAACGGCGTGTTTTAAGTATTAAACTGCAAGTTTGCCACCGGTTGTAAATTAAAATCTCCGGACTTGGCTCGCTTTTTAGAAAGCTTTGTTTCTAGAAAAATTAGAAACGTTTTAACAATCCGACTAATATTATAAAATGCGAAATTTCGTAACTCTGTTTGTTTGTAGCTTGTTACCTTTTCAGCTAAACTGATTTACATGACATTCTGTATAGAGATAGTTTGAGTACCGGGGAAGAACGTAGAAAGAAGGAACGAAGACGTTTATTCAATAACACAGAGAGAAAGAAAGAAAGAAAAGTTTATTTTGGCTCCAAAAAGTACCACCTAAAACTAAGACTAGAACTAGCACTAAAACTATGTTACAAGGTGACACGGCAGGATACCAAAAAGGGTCTCCACTCAGCATAACACACATAATATACAGCAAAATTAACACAAATAAACCAAAAAAAAAAATACAGAAAAACCAAACACACATTAAAATAGTAAGTAGCTATTTAAATAGGTACATATAAACAATTTTGTGTGTCCCTGCTAAAGAGGAACGGTCGCTGACTCCGCATTATGCTGAAGCCTGCAGCCATAGGTTTTTTTTTTTTTATTCGACTGGATGGCAAACGAGCAAGTGGGTCTCCTGATGGTAAGAGATCACCACCGCCCATAAACACCTGCAACACCAGGGGTATTGCAGATGCGTTGCCAACCTAGAGGCCTAAGATGGGATACCTCAAGTGCCAGTGATTTCACCGGCTGTCTTACTCTCCACACCGAAACACAACATTGCAAGCACTGCTGCTTCACGGCAGGATTAGCGAGCAAGATGGTGGTAGCAATCCGGGCGGACCTTGCACAAGGTCCTACCACCTGCATAGTTTTTAACCCAGAAAATTGCATAGTTCCCGCGGGATAGTGAATGGTGGCAAACGAATTCTACACGGAGTCGCGAGCGAAGAACGCTGGAAGAATACACGCATCAGAAACCCAAGTATATCACCACTACACGACGTTGACGCATTTCGAACGCAACCAGAATTCATTCTCCATCCTCTGAGCAACACAACCAGGTAGGCCTTGCAGGCCTGAGTATTTTTTTTCACTTTAATACGTCCAATCATTCCTGAAAAATAAAACCGGCCAAGAGCGTGTCAGACGCCCGAAATAGGGTTCCGTAGCTATTACGAAAAAATTAAGTAATATTTTTCTAAAGATTTCTATTACACGGATAATTCTCAAGCAAACTTAGCCGTTATAGTTTTCCTGGAAAGTTTGATATACTTACTACCATCATGATTTTTTTCAAATTTTTCCACCCCCGGTTTAGATTTTAGAGGGGGGGGACGCTCGATTTTAATGAAAATTTGCACTTTAAAGTTGATTATTTCTCAAACAATCCCTGAATCGAAAAATCGTCTTAGCAAACCCCTAGTTTAAAAGACCTATCCAACGATACCTCACACTATAGGGTTGGATGAGAAAAAAAATCACCCCCACTTTACGTCTATGAGAGGTACCCTAAAATATTTTTTTTTTTAATTTTTATTGTACCATTTTGTCGGCATAGTTTACATATATATTATATCCGTGCAAAATTACAGCTTTGTAGCATTGCTAGTCCCTCCCTGAGCAAAGCCGCGGACGGACAGACAGACAGACATGGCGAAACTATAAGGGTTCCGTTTTTGCCATTTTGGCTCCGGAACCCTAAAAAGGCTTCTACAGACAGACAAAAATATTTCTAGAAGTTACTCTTTCTTTTGTAGCTCCAAACCCCAAACTACTAGGTACTTTCACGCAGAAATATTTACTTTCGTTTCTCTGTACAGTATCGTTCATTGCCGAATGTTTGCACAACTAATTGGTTCGCCTAAAAAAATATATCGGATCCATTGTCTACTGTTCTATAAATAAAACAAAACTAGTTGTGAGTATTTTCTACTCGTTATTTATATTAAACTTGATCGAACTGTATAAACTACTTTATATTCTGTGCCCGCAGGTAAAGGTCGACCAGCGATCGGGTGGGGTGGGCGGCGAGTGCTTTTCTATCCATTGCGTGTGCCAGGTAAACAACGATTTTTACGGCAAGCGACACGGCCATGAACAGTGAACTGTCATCGCTGATTTTAGCAAGTAACTATGAACTCAATGTGGATTTAAGTTATCCAAATTTTTTTTTTTTTAAATGGCCTTAGGGGTACGTCGTTCAATTTGCTGAGCTTTGTCGGCATGTTCAGTTTTTCCTGTGAATGTGTTCATTTTTTGGCGGGAGGTGCGATGGCTGAATTTCTCAGAAGGTATCAAATCAAATAGTTCTTTAGAACACTCACCGTGCTAGAGCCTATCAAACATGCAAAGAGAACCTACTTCCTTTTATATGGATAGAGAATCCAGACGATCAGAAATCAGTTGGTCAATGGCAAGTAGAGCTGCTCTACGTTGATCGCGGTCAGATGGAAGGAGAAAGTATATGGGTGCCCCTGTCAAGAAATGAGAACAGTATTACAGATAGTTCAACTCAGTTGTGCGCGCGGCCCTATGTGTGGGTAAAGCGATAAGAACACGTCTTGCTCGGAAAGTTGTATATTTACAAGCGCACGCACACATAGGGCCGTGCGCACAACTGAGTTGAACTATCTGTAAGTGCGGCCGCACCTTGTACAGTTGAAGAAGGTGCTTAAAAGTAAAGTATTGTCTCGAACTATTTAGCACCTTAGCCTTTTCTTCCAGATGACTACGGAAGGTCCCATTGTTAGATTTGATGATTAGGTGAGTGCAAAGCAAGGAGATATGATAAAAGAGGATTTTTTTTGCGGTGATCGCATACTTGTGTCGTGTCTTCATTTCGGATTAGATCTTGTATCTAAATAACTAAGTAATGATGGCTGTTGTCAGTGGGACATCCTTTGAAATACTGTCAAAGGTTTCTAATTACAAACTGGTCCGGAGAAACAATAAAATATACAAAACAACTTTCGCACTCAAAAGCGATGTTTGACATTGTCAAAGCTTCTATTACTCCCACCACGGAACAGAACTCCCACCGTCCCACTTTTTCCGAAATATAATTTATTCACCAGTGTTTTGATTAATGCGGCTGCCTTTAAGAAAACAAAGGGAGGGAAGTAATCAACAATGAAGAATTGTTTTGAGTCGAGAATTTCAAAGGAGATTAACTGGCCGGTTTGAGACGAACAAAAAAGGGGTATTTTGTATAAGGAAGTGAATTCAAAGGATACCGCTGTTTTTTAGGGACGGAAACGCGAATTTTCTAACTCTCGAACAGTAAATAAGGAAGGTGTTTTGTTTGGGCACAATGGTCTTAAAGATGTATAGGTAAATACTCGTAGTACATTTCTTTCGGTATATTCTTTTGGAGTGTTGAATACTTGATTCGTTGTGGCTATAATGGCTCTGGATTTAATTTTATAGAAAATACATTTTTATAGCAAGAAGGGTGTGCAGTTTTGATTTTATTTAAGTTTGTTACTTTGTCAGGTGACTCGCTTAGTTATGCACTTGGCTGATTCTCTTCAAGTCTTCAAGTTAACAGAGTGATGATGTCCATTGGTCGAAGATCACAAAAATACCTTTATGATGAAATCTTGGGAAAATAGTGTGGCAGGTGATTTCCCTTGCCTTCCACACCGCAGGCCCCCTGTGCCACAAAAGTTAAAAGTGCTACAATTCAACAAAATTGTTAAGTGTAGGTATATTAGAAACATTACAACACACAACATTAGGTGTTGTGATGCTCTCTCTCTCTCTCTCTCTCTCTCTCTCTCTCTCTCTCTTTAGTCGCCTTTTACGACACCCACGGAAAAACCAGAAAAAGAGACCAAAACAAAAAACAACAAAAAAAACAAGTATGAAATTTGGAGTTTAAATAAAAGAAATACAAAAAGACTCCAAAAAACCAGTCATACTTAAGTAATAATAATATTTACCCAGAGCTGTTCGGTGAAAGAAAGCATGATCATGATCAGTGAGTGTGAAGCACCAATCCTCTCTGAAGCCGTTTGGAAAATGACATCCTAAGCTCACTCGTTCTGAGAGAACGCCTGTGTACAGCATCGGGAATTCGGGACATATATATGCCGAGTATGATGATATAGTATGAGAGATTCGTCAGAGAAACGGACTATTAAAACCACATTCTATAGTTACCATCACCCAAATAAGTGATCTACCAATTTTTAAACAAGTTCCTATCAAATGAATATGTCGCTAAAGTCAAACTTTCAAGTTGACAGGCACGTCTATTGGCATTATTGTTTTATACATGCAAATAATTATCAACTTTAGGGTGATAGACCACATATTTGGCTGATGGTACATGCATACATTTGACTATCAAAATTACCTCAACTTAGATGCGTCGTATCTACATTGATGTCCATTGCTGGACTCTGATTAATCCGCGATAAATTGATTAATTACGGACGGCCAGTGTGCGGTGAGCCCATTAAGCGGATGAGGTCAGCGCAGACAGGAGAGTTTGTCAGTTTTATTTATTTTTACTTCGACAAAAAAGGAAGTTTGTATTTTCATCTGCACCTGTTATACTCTCAACTCACGGTTATAAGTTAGGAATGGTCCGAATTCACTTTCAAATGATGTGGCTCTTAAGTTTATTTTACCGCACTCTAGTGCGACTTTTTACAGTTTTTTTTTAACTCTCCATTTTAAAAGTTTACAAGCAAAGAATTTTAAATGACAAAAATATCGACTTATACGTAGAAAATTTTATATATATACAAAACTAAGTAATGAATTTACAAAATTGATTGTAATTAATATAAACTGTAATTTAATTACCTCAGTTTTTAATTATTTCCACCTTTTATTGATTCGAAAAAATTGCAGTGGTTATACGCGTCAAACCTTCGCTTGATAATTTTAGTTAACCTAATTAAAAACAAAACTTACGCATGCGCAATACGGACGTGCCATTTTTATAAAACTTTGCGTTGTTTTGTTTTTATTTTTCAATTTTGTGTTATTAATTGACTATTTTCTCACAAATGTATTGAATACACGGTTGGCAAGGTTTTACAAACTCGTGACGATGAAAACCCTCGCCTTGCGGCTCGGGTTTATCACTCGTCAACTCTTTTCTAAAAACCTTACTTACCAACCGGTAACCTTACGGTCGAGAAGACGAGTCCTCGAATGGAGGCCACGGACGGGAGAACGTAGTGTAGGGCGTCCTGAGGCACGGTGGACGGATGACCTTAAGAGGATCGCTGGCGGCGGATGGATGTGTTGTGGCGCGCCATGGAAGAGCCCTATGTCCAGCAGTGGACTGTTGTAGGCTGATGATGATGATGATGATGATGACTTACCAACCTCGTATCACAAATAACTATAACCGACGAAACAAAACGGAGGAGATACTCAAGACTAAAAAAACTTTTTAACAAAAAAATTAAGCCGCCAAAAAACCGAAAAGCGAAAAATAATAAACCTTTTTCTTCTTTCTCTACTATTGAACTTTGATTTAAGTACTGGTATGAAGTCGGTGCCTCAGCACTAGCCATTGGGAGTGGACCTATAGTCGTCTATCTGATGGGCTTCTATCACTCCTGATGGCTAGTGCTGAGACAACTACTAACCGTTTCTTCTAACCGTTTAGGCTATACTAGTGATGTAACGAATGTGAATGCGAAAATTCAGTTTTTCGTTTTGGCGCCAAATTGTCTATGGCAGTCTCGTTCGAACGAAGTGCGTTCCGTTTGCACTTTGTTCCGAGAATTACCCAGTTTATACGAACGCATCGCAAAGTAAATAAATAAATAATACCAAATAATTAAGTGAAGACTGATAATGTGATTATGATTAAGTAAATTTTTTGTACCTATAAAAAACATAAAAATTGATTTTATTAACCTATCTTTTATCTAATAATTGTATTTTTTCTGATATTCATATTCGCAAAACATTCGCAGAAATTTTGCGAATGCGAATGCGAATGCGAATATTCGTTACATCACTACTATAGACTAAAGAAATAGGCATACATTTTTTTATATAAATGTACTAGTGCTTACGCGTATATAAAAAAATGCCGCGGGGCTTCGCACACGTAAATCAGATCCAGAAGCTGAATTGAAATTTTGTGATTTTAAAAAAATCCCGTGAGACTTCGCGAAAATTAAATCGTGGTTTTCCATTGACGTTACATTAAAAACAATCATGTCAAATTTCATGACTCTAAGCCCAGCGGTTGATGTTTCGAGATTTTATCCCTATCCCGGGGGAATATCGGAATAAAAAGTAGCCTATATATATGTTTTAGATGCCCAGCTATCTACATACCAAATTTCACCTAAATCCGTCCAAACGTTTCAGCGTGAAGGAAACAAACATACTCACTCACTCGCAAACTTTCCCATTTATAATATTAGTAGGAAGAATTTCTTACTCTTATAAGAAATTATTACCCTCTTTGGGCATTAGGGTGAATAATAATAAATAAATAAATATATTATACCTACAGACGCGTCTGTGATGTTCCTCTATGCTCCACAGACAATACCCGGCGGTGCGAACGATCGTTCGCAATGCTCATCGAATGATGTATCGCTAACGAAGGCTGCACTGCGCAGCCCTTTTGCTTTGTTAAAATCACTGGCAATGATTTTACAAGTCAATAAGTCAATTTACATTGTACTAGCCGTTACCCGCGACTCCGTTCGCGCAGAATTCGATAATCTCTATCCCGCGGGAACTATGCATTATTTTTTTTATAGCATTTACGCTGTAAAACTATCATATTATGTCCTTCTCCGGGACTCAAACTATCTGTATAGGTAAAAATCATATCTCAGAAAGTAACACAGATAGGAAGCTGAAACTTACAGGGAATAATACTTGTCATGAGGGCTCTTATTAAAAAATTACAGTGAACGTTTGGTGAAAGGGCCGCTTCTCCATGCAAACACGGCACCGCTCTTTCATCAAAATTCAGTTGAGCCGTTTTTGTGATATTGAAGTTTTAAGTGACAAAGTCGGGGGATTTCCAACTTTTTCTTGTTGTTATGTTTAACAGTTTGTGGTGTTGTTAGTTTAAGCTTGAGGTCCCGGGTTCGATTCCCGTGTCGGGGCAGATATTTGTATGAAATACTAATGTTTGTTCTCTGGTCTCGGGTGTTTAAATATGTATCTATCTATATAATTATATTTATCCGTTGCTTAGTACCCATAACACAAGCTTTGCTAAGCTTACTTTGGGACTAGGTCAATTGGTGTGAATTGTCCCGTGATATTTATTTATTGACAAAAAAAATAACTGTCCAATATTTTATGTTCATCTAACCGACGAATATTAATTAGTTTAGATAACTAGTCCATTAGGTACTTACAATACATTAGGAACACTCATCATAATTTCATACATATTTTTATTCCGAGACGACCAACTGCTCTGAAATTGGTTTCTTGTTTCTTTTCAACACAAAAAACTGTAATAACGCGGTTGCTTAAGAGATTTATTATGTTTTCTGGAACTTTACCCGGGCTTATTAAATTTAGCCGACTTTTTTTGGCAAAGAGTGAATACGTTTACTGTTTGCATTGCAAAATGCGGCACGATCATATTACCTGAAGATAAAAAAAGTTTTATTTAAAATCTTGCTTGTATGTTGGAATGTTAGTTATCTTGCTTTCAAATAAAAAAAACCGCTTTCAAATCGGTCCACCTGTTCAAGAGCTATGGGGCCTCACAGACACACATAGGGATCAAACTTATAACACCCCTCTTTTTGCGTCGGGGGTTAAAAATATGACGACCCCGCTCTCGAACATTTACGCGCTTCATTTTTGTCATTTCTCTCATTTGTGTCGCATCTGCAGTACCCCTGGTGTTGCAGGTGTCTATGGGCGGTGGTGATCTCTTACTATCAGGAAACCCACTTGCTCGTTTGCCATCCAGTCAAATAAAAAAAAAGTCTTGTTCAATTGACAAAAAAAATGTGTCCAATATTTTCTAATAATCCAACTAAAGTACCTACTAAATAGAGTAAGTAATATTTTTTTCATCCCTCTCATTCGGAAAAGTAACTTTTTCTCCCTGACGAGAGGTACCAAAGTGCAACTTTTCTGTTCAAGGCTTTTCTAAGTATTTTATTGCAAATGCAATTTTTAGAAGTTGATGCTGGTTGCTCTTTAATATATTTAGAATTGTTTTATTTAAATTTTCGTCATACTCGGTGTTAAAAGTTGTACGAGTCACTCGGGACCAAAATTATTTTCATCTTCGGCGTTAACACTTAAATCCCTCATTACACTCAGTATTATACTTTAGAATCCCTCGCTACGCTCAGGGTTCCATTGTAGAATCTTTCCCTACATTCTGGATTCAATATACCGCCCTCGCCGTAAAAACTCCATTTTGCTCTCTTGTTACACAAATAACTACTCAGGAATCAGGAAACTACCCAAATTCTGGCTAATAGTCAAAATTGTACATAAACACGGGCTGTTTCACCACCCATTGATATATTTTATTTGATAAATGTGATGCCGTATCTGTCTTAAATATCCAAGAACCGAAAACAAACATTCGTATTATTCATACAAAATTTCTGCCTCGGCCGGGAATCGAACCCTCACCTCAAGTTTCGTAGCCAGGTCCTCTAACCACTTGGCCACCCGGTCGTCTCAATTAAAACTAAACAACAGGAAGTTATAACACTCGTTAGCACCAAGGATAAAGTAAAATCCGACCCCTAAAGCGCAGTAAACCATCTAAATCCACATTTAACTACACCGTGCATAATCCTGTTTAACGATAATCCATCTTTCGAATCTTTTCTTATTCGGAATGGTTTCGCTTAATTAGCGGTAATCCATCGAGACGGAGATATTCTGGATGGAATGAAACGACCCAGCCGGCGCCACTGGGTGCCTATTTATGTATGTTGGATACACACAGCCGGCTAATTCGTACCACAGATTATAACGGCGTGGAAGTAGAACCTAAAATCATACTGCAGATGCTAACGCAGACAGCGTGGCTATAGAAACCTACGAAATCCTTACCGGGTATTACGACCTGCAGGAGTTCCATGACTTGTTAAATCTTAGACTCTTAGATCTTTTGTTAATCAACACACGTCTGCGGGGCCACCAATTTAAGCTATTTACTGAACGATCGCACTACAATCCTCGCAGACATTTCTTATGTAACAGAGTGGTCAAGACATGGAACAAACTACCAGAACATGTTGTCTCAGCACTGAATGAATCTGAATCAATTTAAGAACCGGCTAAACCACACATTAACAATACAAAGAATACTTGACCAAGGAACAGGCACCTATCAGTTGCTTGCAACTGCCTGCCTGATAATTTATATAATAATATTATCCTCTCGCTCTTTTAAGATCAATGTGAGCAAGAGGTTAACATGATTTTTGGGTTCAACTGTTGTGCCGTTTATTATACGCTCGTGATACATTTCGTTTGAGACCTAAGGCCGTATTTAGACAATACTTAGTACCCGCATTCACCATTTCATCGTCTCTTTATTTTTAATTTTTTTAGCCTTTGACAGTTTTATTTTCGTACTAGGTTCTGGCCGCGGCTTCGTCCTCGTGGAATTGTTTATCGAGGCTTTTTTTCGGCATTTTTTCTTCATTAGTGTTTTGGCAGATGTAATTCGTTTGGGACCTGGGAGTAGAATTAAGACGCGTCAAATATTTATGCACGCTTTTTTCTATTAGATATTGTGCTGGTGACTATAACATAGAGTATAATAGGTCGTACACGAAAGTAGAACTTAAAATTATATTTCTCTTGCTCGTTTGAGACGAATGTGAGCAAATCGAATAAAAAAAAAAGTGTTTTAGTTGACCTTTTTGGCTGTACTCACTTTGTCCTCCAGACTACATGCCTGTACGAAACTTCACCTCAGAACCCAAAGAGGATTAAATTCATCCAGCTATATTTTTGACCATCAAACTTTGTATTTAACTTTTTTTTATTTTACATTGTCGATTGACTTTTAAAATACTACCTAAAATACAAAATCTAGAATACAAACTCACTTATACATTAAAAAAACTAGACAAAGATCGTCTCCCGACGTTTTCGACCGTGAGTTTAAATAGAAAATGTATTCGTAGCGACAGACAGACAAGCGTTCTATTGTTACGCCGTAGTACATTCCTGATACACTTGACTTAATTATGGTACAATAAGGACTCTCTTATTTAATTGTTTTCTTTGTCGGTGCTTATTTAGGAAGCAGACGTAGACAGCTTAATACGCTTCGTGGGATTGTGTTTCGCTAAGGCAATATTTATTTAAATCAACATGTAGTATGGCGATTCACCACTTTGTCTTTAGAATTTAGTAGTCATAATCAACATCATATTTGACAGAGGACGTCCACTGTTGGACATAGGTGTCCCCCATATACTTAGTTTCTTCGGTTGGAAGCGGCTTGCATCCACCGTGAACCTGCGGCTTTAAGGTTATAGCTCATTACAGCCACCCGGCACCCGACCAGCACCGCCTTGCCTCGAGCGCTTAGTATTCTTTATTTGGATTTGTATGGGTATGCGCTCACTACATCAACTCCGTTGCGTCACCGGATAGCCTCACTCGCGAGGTTGCCAGGCGCGAGTGGCGAGAGGACCACTCGCTGCCCGCACGCTTGCGATGCAGCGCTCTCCACCCCGCGCGCGAGGTCCACTCGTTGTCAATCGCACGTGGATCACCTGTCGGCAACGAGTGGACGCCGAAAGTCGAGGCGGTGCTGGTCGCGTACCGGGTGGCTCTAATGAGCAGCAGCAGCAGGTGCTAGGACCTTGTGCAAGGTCCGCCCGGATTGCTACCACCATCTTGCTCACTAATCCTGCCGTGAAGCAGCAGTGCTTACATTGTTGTTTCGGCGTGGAGAGTAAGACAGCCGGTGATATTATTGGCACGTGAGGTACCCCATCTTAGGCCTCTAGGTTGGCAACGCGTCTGCAATACCCCTGTTGTTGCATATGTTTATGGGCGGTGGTGATCTCTTACCATCAGGATATCCACTTGCTCGTTGGACATCCAGTCGAATAAAAAAAAAATGAGCTGTAACCTTTAACCAGTGGCCGTATTGTCTAAAGCCCGAACGCTTGTGATAGAATTCACCATTTCTTTCAACGTTCATTCAATACTATGACTATGTGACAGAAAAAGACAGTGAATAAGAGCGCGAGAGTTCGCGCTTTAACCTTTTCGACGCCAACGACTCATATATACGCACCGCAGGTTCCACGCCAACGACCTATAATATACGTCCATTACTTCAATGCAAAAGCAACCTTCGTTCAACTGTGTTAAGGTTAAATTTTAGACATTACAATATATTGTAATACCATGCAATATATTGTAGAAGCCAGGCGTATGGGTGATGTCTTTTGTATTTGACGTGGTGGCGAAAAGGTTAAAGAAGTACCCTGATAATATTGTTACATTGTCTCCGCCTGTCCGTTTGTACATCACACGGGTGTATGTCAAGTGCCGTAATAATTATATGTAATTATGCCATTATCATTACCTCGGTCTATATGTCGGCGGCCGATCGTTAAATTCGCCAGATCACGAAATTCCTAGGCATATCGTATAATGCCGAAAAAAAGAATAATTTAGGTACAACGAGCGAAGCGAGGAGTGGTTAGTATGAATTGTGACCACAACGCACGAGCCGAGCGAGCGAAGCGAGCGTGCCGCGTCATCGGCCGGCGTAGTGCCAGAACTGATATGGCGGCGTTTCATGATATGCCTAGGAATTTTGTGATCTGCCCAAACTGGCTAAATCTTGAAATGGCGGCGATTCATGAAATGCCTAGGAATTTCATGATCTGCCTAAACGTCACTAGGCAAATCGTTAAACGGTGAGTTTTTGACGATACGGTGGATGTCCCTTAGCCAATTCATGAAATGGCGCCATTTCACGATATGCCTAGGAATTTCGTGATCTGAAGGATTTTACGATTGGCCGCCGACATATACGTCCCACTGCAAATAGTGGCCGTAGTAGTAGAGACATTGTGAGGAAACCTGCACTCACCCTGTCCGCGTCGGAACTACGGTCCAAGCCCTCTCATCCTAAGATGAGGCCTGTCCCCTGCAGTGGGAACATAGACCAAGATGATGTTAGTCTGTAAGTGATTTACTGCATAGGCCATGTTTCCAGAAACACTTTTTATCATTATTACTGTACATAGACGATGATGGTATCATCATCATCATCATCATCATCTCAGCCGTAGGACGTCCACTGTTGGACATAGGCCTCCCCCATGACGATGATGGTATGAATCAAAATAATTAATAAATAAATAATTAAGTATAACTATGTAATAACGTTCGTACAAATTCTGTATTGTTAGTTTCGTGACTAAAATTAATATTGTTCAATTATGACGGACAAAATTACAAAGTTAGTGGGCTGGAAGGCTCACTCGCTTCGATTCCACTGGGAATCCACATATATTGGAACTTATTGGTAAACAAGTTACTCCAATATTGTAAACACAGGAATATTCTGACCTAGTTATGCGTCAAAATTATAAATCCTACAAATGTTAAAGTGCGAAAGTTACTCTTAAACAGCTGAATGGATCTAAGGTAGTTCCTTTGGCTGTTCCTTCGAAGGAACTATTTGCATTTTGTTTCGCTTTAGTTCCTTCACTAGAGATTATAGATGTGAAGCTGGTTACTAACATTTCTAGCCTAGCGGCTAGAAACGGCTTATTTGGGTTATTACCATTTCTAGCGATAATTAGCTGCTGGAAACGGCTGCTTATATTTCATTGTATATTCACATGATTTAGTTATTTGTTTTTGTTGTTTTTCTTCTGCTTTATTTACTATAGGATACATTTAACATAAATATACATAAACAATGACATTCGCATCTGTATTAAATGTTAAACAATCAAAATTTTCATACAAAATGTGACACAACAGCAGTGGAATAGGAATATTTTAATCATTTATTTGTGAGAGATGTTTGGGAAATATAATACCCAAGTGCTACAATATAACAAAAAAAAAAAGAATTTAACAATAAAAAATGTATTATGTCTACCCGGCATGAAGCGGCTGGTTATTCATTTCGGTAACTACCGGCTCACAAGCCGCTGGTTTACAACTATACCAATACAATACAATGCATACGTCATTCTTTATTGCATACCACAAATCAGTACAATTGTTTTTACATTGACACAAATTTAGGGTAGAAAATAAGGCTTCGCTTAGGTGAATGAAGAACTTCGTTTATTTTTTCGCCCTTGTTCCATTGCAATAATGGAAGATGCTACTGCAAAAGGAACAAAGGTGAAAAAATAAACGTAGCTCTTCGTTCATCTTTTGTGAAGGAACTAGTGTGAAAAAAACGCAATAGTTCCTCCGAAGGAACAGCCAAAGGGACTATACCGTTAATAATCTTTGGACGGTCGGTGGCCACTTCTGGATCGGCGATACACGCTTGCACCAAAATTGCTCAATAAAAGCTTGAAAACAGCGTAAGTTTAAAATGATCTCAAACTTAAATTTACTTAAACCATCCTTTATCCATCATCCGAACATCCAAAAGTTTTCAATAGACCATGAACATCTTTAGTCCCAAGTACTGGGACAGTGTTACACAATTTATAAATACGTTTTGAGAGGAAACTCCTCCAAGTGCATTAAGTGAAGCGGGGAAGTACGAAACTAGGTTAGCCTTTGGTCTCCTCACGCCGGAAGTTACAAGACCGCCATAGCAGAGGACAAACCACGTGGAAAAGTATGTTAACTATGTACATTGTTGATGTTACCAGCCGCGAAGGTTTGTAGAGGGGTAGGTTCCGAAAAATTCTGCATCTAAAAGTACAGTTCTATTGAATAATGTTTTTCCATCATAATGTTTTGTCGGAAAAGTTCGCGTTTATCTTGTTTTCTCAATCAGTTTCAGTACTTTCGAACTTTTCCGGCAAAATAGATACCTACGATGAAAAAATATTATTCACTAAGTACATCGGTACCTTGTTATTTGAAAGAAATGTAAATGTGAATGTGTTTGAAATTTAACAGCTGCTAAACATTTTAAAAGGCTCACTTGAAAGTGAACCCTGTGTTTATAAGTTCGCTAAAAATCTACAAAATGCTTAATAATTACTATTATTTAAGTCTTCAATAATATTTAAAACGATTGTAATAGATACAGATTATTATAGTTACTTCTACATAGTCTAATGGTGCATTGGAACGTAATTAAAAAAAAAGTAATTCTCTTTTTATGTGTGTTGTCAGTCGCGCGAGCAGAGCGGCGGCGCGCAGTGCGCGTGTTGCAGCAGCCGCTGAGTCGCGTTGCTCCGAAGACGAAGGGCTACGGATTAGCCCGAAACATGTCGAGCTAAACTCGATTTAAGACGTGAGTTATCCGGGTCATTATATTTAATATGAGTGAGTCTCACGGTAGTTTCATGTTCAAAATTACTTAAAAATATTTAACAGACTACAAAAAACCATGAAAATAATTTTCTACCACTCTGAAGTCGGTGCCTCAGCACGAGCCAGCAGGAGTGATTGAAGTATAAATAGTAGGTGAGGTAGACGACTATAGCACTCATGCTGTCTCGTGTTGAGGCGCCGACTTCAGACTGGTAGAAAATTATTTTCATGGTTTTTTTGTAGTCGGTTAACTTTTTTGACATAATTTTTTCTTTTTACTTTATTAGGACCTTTCTTTACTTACAAAACTTATAATTTGTGATTTCAAAAAAACACGAGATTAGATGCAACGATGATGATGAAAGGCACTAGAGTTTAGTGCTTCTCATCACTAAAGTATAACTCCGCGAAGCCAGTTGACTGTGGATCGGCAAGCGCTGGACAGATGACCTGGATAAAGGCGTGGTTTCAGTGGATGCTGCAGCTTTCAGATAAAGATAAAGATAAAAATATTTATTTGTTAAAACACGACTTACATAAAATACAGCTGTTCAGTTTCTTTTCCTGTTCTTGCATGTTTTGTCTTGCGGCGTACAAATATTTAAGTTCAACTGAAGCAACTGGTCTGAAGCCGTGGTGGCCTAGTGGTTTGACCTATCGTCTCTCAAGCAGAGGATCGTGGTTCAAACCCCGGCTCGCACCTCTGAGTTTTTCGAAATTCATGTGCGGAATTACATTTGAAATTTACCACGAGCTTTGCGGTGAAGGAAAACATCGTGAGGAAACCTGCACAAGCCTGCGAAGCAATTTAATGGTGGGTGTGAAGTTCCCAATTCGCACTGGGCCCGCGTGGGAACTATGCCCCAAGCCCTCTTGTTCTGAGAGGAGGCCTGTGCCCAGCAGTGGGACGTATATAGGCTGGGATGATGATGATGAAGCAACTGGTCTACGGGGGAGGCTTACGTCCAACAGTGGACGTCCTACGGCTAAATGGTGAGTCGAACTCAGACAAAACATAACCAATAGCCAATATGAAACAAAAAGCTGTACTAATTCGATAACGTAGCAACAGCTGCGTTCTCGCTTTATCGAATAAACCGTTTCTGTGTACCGTCTCATATAATTGCGTTTGGCATTTATTAAGGTGACTGTACTCATTAAATTGACATTGGAACCCGTATTATAAGTGTTTACTATATTTTTATAGCCGTGATGGCCATGTGGTTAAGACCTATGGCCTCTCAAGCCGAGGATCGTGCTTTCAAATTCGGGCTCGCACTGAGTTTTTTGGAATTCGTATGCGAAGTTACTTATGAAATTTTCCACGAGCTGTACGGTGACGAAGAACATCGTGAAGAAGCCTACACAACCTGGAAAGTAATGAAGTGTGTGAAGTTTCCAATCCACACTGGGCCTGCGTAGGAACTGACTACGCACTGAGAGGAGGCCTCTGCCCTTCGGTGGGGGGACGTACTCGTATATGGCTGAGATGATGATGATGATGATGTTTTTTTTAGTTCATGTCGGCGTTTATATTCGTAGTTTAATTGAAATTTACATAATATTAATAACTATTAATTCACATAATTTTATCAAATTAGATGTGACAAGGTAAACTGACTGTAATTTTGTTCTGAGATGAGGCCTGTGCCCAGCAGTGGGACGTATATAGGCTGGAATGATGATGATGATGATGAGATGTGACACGGTAAACTGACTCTGTAATTTTAGTTGAATTTGGTTCAGGTTTAATATTTAATGCTAGGTTAAGTCTTTTTTTTTGTAATAACCCGATAATAGATATTTTCACATACCAGTTCACTTTGTGTATTAATGCGAGTTTATAATTCTGTATTATTTACGTTTATACTATTTGATTGTAGACTTAGTGATAATTATGCTTTCGATGTTTATGCCTTTGAGTTTTATGCGTAATGATTTATGCTTAATGATGATCAGCGTTTTCTGTATTTCGGCTAATAAGTACCTAATAAGCTTAATTATATTATAACATTTGATATTATGCGATCTAACAGTGAACTAACCGAATATTCGGTCGGACTTTAATAGATTTAGACAACTTACTCGTGCTATTTCACTCCATAAGCCACTTGCTAGTGATACATGTAACCATATAAAAATAACCATCCCAAGAGTAAACTCCAAGAATGTAAATTGCTGGCTTATATATATGGAACATTTGTCTGTGCGTCCACTTTATTAGTGCCAGTGAGATTTACTGCCTTTCGGGTAAATTTATTTTAGTATTGTTGTTTTTGTTTAAATTTAGTTTTATTGACAACTTTCAAAGGACTGAGTCATGTTGTAAAGTGAGACGTTAGTGTTTCTGACGAAATCCTTTTATTTTTTATTGTCTTTGGTTTTAGTTGCTAGTTTTATAACTTCTTATAGTAATTATTTCAATCTTTCGTTAGTTTTTCTATCGGTGTCGCTACAATAAATTTTCTCAAGCATACAGTTTTTATAATTTATAAGGGTATAGGTAAACCCATCACGTGTGTCTGTTGGTAATCAAATCTTGCAAGTTAAAAGTAGTATAATGTTCCATAGTAACTATTATGTAAATTGTGGTTATACTGTGAATCCTATGGCCAATCATCATCATCATCATCATCATCATCATCATCATCATCATCATCATTGTATCAGCCGTAGGACGTCCACTGTTGAACACTGACCTCCCCCATATACTTCCAGTTCTGTTGCTTCGGTTGAAAACGGCCTGTGGACGTCCTACGCTGCAATTGCCGATCCGCGATCTCCGTTCGAGAACTTTCTATTTTCAATATTAATTAAATTTTACTAATTAAATGGAGCTATAGTCGATTGTTTGCCGAATACTTCGAAATAAATCTCTTCAAATTTTCGCCCACTCAAACAAATAGGGTTTTTTTTAAGTTCCCATTACGTAGGTTTAGTTGGTAATTGGAAAAATATCCTGTTTCTGTTTTGGAGAATTTCGTTTGAACTTGTTGAAAAATTATTTTACTAAAAAAAATATTTTTCATACAAACTTTATTGCTGGCTATACATTTTTTGAGTTTACCTGCATTTACATCCAAACTATATTATAAAATTATAATATAGTTTGAATGTAATAAAATTATGAAAAATAGTTTTATAACTATAAAAAAAGAAATAAAAAAGAGTAAAATAGTTTTATGCTGTAGGTGTCCATGGGCGGCGGTGATCACTTACCATCAGGTGATCCACCTGCTCGTTTTCCAGCTGTTTAATGAAAAAAAAACTAGATTTAGTTACACCTCAAAAAAAACCAACAGTAGGTAGACTTATTTCGGTTGACAGTAAATTATCAAGTTACATTACACATTGTAAACTGGTACGGTAATTAAAATGTAATAATTAATGTTTTACATTCCATTACATATCTAGGCTCCCCCTAAAACAATTAAGGCGCCAAAATATATTAACGGTGTGCTTCCCGCCAAAATTCGGTGGCCATTTTGGCCGCCATATTGGCCCGCCATACTGTCGGTTATCGATGATTATTATCTTTTACGATTATTGGTCGCTCGGCTCGATAGTCGAATTAATTTTAATACGAATGCACGGCCGATTTAAATGTTGAATGATAAAAAGCGAGGCACTGTGTGATGGCCGTGTGGGTGGTTGTTAATTATTATCAGGGGTCGGACAAAAAGTGCCGATGATGTCAAACCACTTATAGGATGATTTCAAATAGTACTTTTGATTTTCATAAACAATTATCACCTATCATTTATCAACCTCTTTATTAAACGATATGAAATTTATTTTATTCACTGAATTCCATTGATTTATTTACGATTATTTTGTTACTTCATTAATGCTACTTTGTTACTACATGTCACACGGAAGTTTAAATAAAAACATCATCTTGTCTGCAAGATTACGTCATTTTTACGTTATCCGCACTTCTGATTATTATATTATAACAGAGTTTCGACATTTAGTGCGATGACAAAATGTTTGAACTTCGACACGATGCGTTGGCGTATTATGTAGTTATTTAGTAAAGTCTTTTGAAAACGTGCTTTTATATCAACACCGTGCGATTTAAAAACCTATTGGGTACATCGAATCATGATGACGAGATGTAGACCGCTTAGCACTGGTAAAGAAAAAAAACAGCCAAGTGCGAGTCGAATTCGCGCACGAAGGGTTCCGTACCATTATCTATCTATATAACATTAGACATACACTAGCAAAAAAAAAAAGGTTCATGGTTTATGCATAAGGTTTATGTTTATGAAATTATTTTTTTGTTTTTTATATATTTGAGTTGATTGAATGAAAGGTAAATTGGGGTTTACGATTTATGACGTATTAAAAAAAACTATTTCCTAGATCTAGTTCAAACCAATTTTCGGTGAAAGTTTTCATAGTAATGTACATCATAAGATTTTTTTCAGTTTTATCATTCTCTTATTATAGGAGTTACAGGGGGACACTCATTTTACCACTTTGGAAGTTTCTCTCATGCAAACTATTCAGTTTAGAAAAAAATAATATTAGAAACCACAATATCATTTTTGAAGACCTATCCATAGATACACCACACGTATGGGTTTGATGAAAACAAAATGTTTGAGTTTCATTTCCAATTATGGAGAACCCCCAAATTGTATGGTTTTTTTCTATTTTTGTGTGAAAATCTTAATGCGGTTCTCAGAATACATCTACTTACCAAGTTTCAACAGTATAGTTCTTATAGTTTTTTTTTTTTTTATACGACTGGATGGCAAACGAGCAAGTGGGTGAGTTTCGGAAAAAAGTGGCTGTGACATACGGACGGACAGACAGACAGACAGACATGACGAATCCACAAGGGTTCTGTTTTTGCCATTTAGCTACGGAACCCTAAAAAGTTGCTTATGAAAAATACTATGAAGTAAAAACTTATTTTTGACCCGCCTACCCGAAGGAAGGTTACGTTTTTCGAGGGTATGTGTATGTACTCGTATATCTACATCTGTGGTCCTCTCTGTAACCTAAACGGCTGGAGGATTTTCAACAAATGAAAGCTAATTAGCCTATTCCAAATAATATTTGAATATTTTACATATGGCATAATACTGTTAAATTACCATTTTTATACGAACATCAAAAATAAATAATAAAAGAAGCTGACTGCCTTAAAACAATTCAATAAAAAGCAGTTAGGTTTGCGTCTGTCCCACTAGTCCCATTCAGTAGTCCCATGACAAGTGGCACTAATATTTTAATCCCAGTACCGTTATCACAGTGTAGTTCCAAAAGTTGGACTACAGTTATCCGCCCTTCTTTACCATGGTACCATCAGATAGTACACAAACTGTAACATTAAACAATGTTATTATCCTAAGCATATTCCTTAACGCTATCGCCTTAAATAACATTGTACGTCTGCAGCCAAGCTAATAATAGGAGCGCATTATTCACTGTCGATTAAGACAGACAGACAGACAAACTACGTCTCCAATTAAGGATATTTCGAACACAATGTTGGGTAAGAATGTGGTTAAGCGTGAACGTGAGTTGGAATTAAACTCAATTTATTGATATCTACCCTCCAGGGTAATTAAGAGATTCGTCGCTTTGGGCTGTAAATTTCAGTTAAGATAAAAGCTTACATTACCCTAATTGAATCTTATAATTATCTTTAAGTAACAATTCGTGGTGGCCTAGTGGTTTGACCTGTCGCCTCTCGAACAGAGGGTCGTGGGTTCAAACCCCGGCTCGCGCCTCTGATTTTTTCGAAATTCATGTGCGGAATTACATTTGAAATTTACCACGAGCTTTGCGGTGAAGGAAAACATCGTGAGGAAACCTGCACAAACCTGCGAAGCAATTCAATGGTGCGTGTGAAGTTCCCAATCCGCACTGGGCCCGCGTGGGAACTATGGCCCAAGCCCTCTTGTTCTTAGAGGAGGCCTGTGCCCAGCAGTGGGACGTTTATAGGCTGGAATGATGATGATGATGATGATGATGAACAATTCTTGTATATTTATTTATCTCTTTATTTCAGAAATCTCAGCAACATTTCAAACGATTTCGATAAAATTTGCCGTGTGTGTGTCGCAAAAGGCTCTATGTAACCCTGATGGATGAACAGATCACCACCGCCCATAAACATCCGCAACACCAGGGGTCTGTCTCTCTCTCTCTCTCTGTGTGTGTGTGTGTGTGTGTGTGTGTGTTGTTGGCTGGCGTGGTTGTCTAGCGATGGTGACAAAGTCGGAGGTTTTCCAACTTTTTGTTGGTTAGGTTATACACGATAGCCTAAGGGTCTGTTTTACCATCCATTGATTAGTGTTAACTGTCGGTTAGATGTGCTACCGTCTCCGTCTATTAGAACAAAACAAATAGAGACGGCATCACATTTAAAAAAAAAACGATCTGATAGAGGATCATTCTAATAATAATAACATTATTTCGAAACCCTTGATAGTACCCTAGTTTAACCGATTAGTCTTCTGTCCACGGACGGTCGCACGCGCAGCCCGTTACGTCAACAAGCGTCGTTTATCCACCGCTGACAGATTGACTTTGAACAATAAATATAAAAAAATCACTGCGATAGAGGAAAGACAAAAATAACCCTTTAAGAGAAGTTTCCCTGCCGGCTGTAACATGGCAAACCTCCGCGGTGCGCAACGGGCCGCTTACAGAAGAAAAAAATCTAAATTCTAAATTATTGATACTCTTTTGTTTTTTCCTGATTGGCTCTACTATTTGGCAAGGCGTAAGCCGAAATTTGATTTTCTTTACAAGAAAATATTAACTATTTACTCGGTGATAGCTATTTCACTGACTACTACTTGTAATATAAGGGCTGCCACTATTGCAGGTATTGTAAATATTATTATATCTACTTCTAACATTTATTTCTTGTGTACATTTTG